>NC_041404.2:103449885-103772385 GCF_900747795.2 Erpetoichthys calabaricus
AGTACGTCAATTCTGCTATCTGCTTTATGGGTGATGATTGTATTACTCTTTTTATCTTTATTTTATTTTATTGTAGAATCAACTCCTATCTGCGCACACCAGGGCGGCCGTGGGCGGATGCGTATGGTGTATTCACTCCATGTTATCGTGCATTGCGCTGTCACTGGTATTTTGATAAAAGAATTTGAACAACATATAAGAAGCGTATAAATTATTAAACAGTAAAACATTAACATTTAAGAAGTAAAGTTACATTGAGTACTACTGCAGTGCCTTCGGGTATACCTCATTTTTTCTTTGCCCATTACATGCTTAAATGTATACATTTTTTGGTGTACCTACCCGAGAACACGCGACATATAACCGACCGTGGGAGAAGCATGGATTTCAAATACGCGTTGAGTTCATCTGCTGGTCTCCCTCGTGGAATAACTGGTAACGTTTGACTAAAATCTACAGCGAGTAAAACGACATTACCTCCTTTTTTTTTTTTTTTTACGATCTCTGAGATCTTGCTTTTTTCAGTTCAAGGCTTCATAAGCTCTTTTATGTTCCATGGTGTACTTATCCCAAACCATCATCTTTGAATGTTGCAAGACTTTCGCCTTGTATGTAGATCGGGGTAATTACATTCATTGCATTCCTAGTCTGAATCACAATCTGATTGTATGGGTGGTTACCTGGCAGGTAACGCTTATGCTTGGTCATCAAGTCGTCTAACATCCGCTACGTGCCCTCTTTTAATTGCGAGAAGCAGATATATATAGCCAAATTCTCACGCTTCGTTGCAGCGAAGTACTGCTTTTAATTTTTTATTAAGAAGAAAAGAAAACTTTTTAAACGGATCGAAAATATACCAATAACAATTTGTTAAGGATCTGTTTTTTTGTGAAGCTCCCTTTTCACAGCTGTCGCGCTACGGCGTGTGTTTCGTTTATTTGACAGTATGTAGATCATGGTAATTACATTCATGACATTCGTTTTCTGAATCACAATCTGATTGTATGGGTGGTTACCTGCCAGGTCACGCTTGTGGTTTGTCAGCAAGTCGCCTTACGTCCGCCACGTGCCCTCTTTCTGTTCCCAGAAGCAGATCATAGAATGGTTTTAATAGTTTACTTTCAAATAATGCAGAGTATGCGACATGTGTTTCTCCCTAATTCTGGGCTCATCAGGCGTACACACTCACTGCATCCCCTCTCGGGAATCGAATCTCTATCGTCAGCGCCAGAGGTGAAGCCCCTAACGTTACGCTACGGCGTGTGGTTCGTTTATACCTCGTGTCTTCTCATTAAACTTTTATCTCGCGAATATGTTATTGCAATCCGCAGCGGGAGCGTTTCTATAAACTTAATTTAAACTTACGTTTTACACCGTGCTTTTTTCCCTTATGAAGATGCTTGTATGCTTCACTCGCTCGCTTCTTATTGTTTCGCTCCCTTCTCAATTGTTTAATGAATTTTTTGTTCTTCGCGGTTTGCGGCTCTTCCTTCATTTCTCCCTACTGCGTTCTTTTATCTTGCGAATATGTTATTGCAATCCGCAGCGGGAGCGTTTCTATAAACTTAATTTAAAGTTACGTTTTACACCGTGCTTTGTTTCCCTTATGAAGATGCTTCTATGGTTCACTCGCTCACTTCTTATTGTTTCGCTCCCTTCTCAATTGTTTAATGAATTTTTTGTTCTTCGCTGTTTGCGGCGCCAGAGTTGAAGCCCCTAACGTTGCGGTCAGCAAGTCGGCTAACATCCGCCATGTGCCGTCTTTCAGTTGCGAGAAGCAGATCATAGAATGGTTTTAATAGTTTACTTTCAAATAATGCAAAGAGTATGCGACACGTGTTTCTCCCTAATTCTGGACTCATCAGGCGTACACACTCACTGCATCCGCTCTCGGGAATCGAATCTTGAACGTCAGCGCCAGAGGTGAAGCCCCTAACGTTGTGCTACGGCGTGTGGTTCGTTTATACCTCGTGTCTTCTCATTAAACTTTTATCTCGCGAATATGTTATTGCAATTCGCAGCGGGAGCGTTTCTATAAACTTAATTTAAACTTACGTTTTACACTGTACTTTTTTCCCTTATGAAGATGCTTGTATGCTTCCCTCGCTCGCTTCTTATTGTTTTGCTCCCTTCTCAATTGTTTAATGAATTTTTTGTTCTTCGCTGTTTGCGGCTCCTCCTTCATTTCTCCCTACTGCGTTCACAGTCTTTTCACGTGATTACGTGGGAGGCATGATGACGTGACACTCAACTCCTCCTCCCACGGCCATCGAGCTGCCGTCCATTACAGTATATTGTGAAAAAAGAGGTTCCAGTTATGACCATTACGCGTTGAATTTCGAAATGAAACCTGCCTAACTTTTGTAAGTAAGCTGTAAGGAATCAGCCTGCCAAATTTCAGCCTTCCACCTACACGGGAAGTTGCAGAATTAGTGATGAGTCAGTCAGTCAGTCAGTCAGTGAGTCAGTGAGGGCTTTGCCTTTTATTAATTAGTATAGATATATATACATATACACACAGTATATACTGTGTTTGTCATTTTGCTGCATCCAATATATTACTGCACCTGATTTACATTTGAATATTGTGTTGCTTGTATTTAACCATCGATCAGGGGGAAATGTTATTTGTCAGAGGTACGGCTTGATAGATTGAAGTTTCTTCAGTAATTTATCCAGGTCATGGGTCCTGGTAGTGTGGCTGTCGGCCGGGTAAAGGTGTAGCGAGTTCCCCTTATGTTAGATGAGGAGCCCTGCACACACAAAAATCTCCTACTCTTAGGAAAAATAATTCTATTAGGAACAGAAACTGACAGAACCTTAGCCCTAATTTGATGTCCTCAGATGGAATTGTCTTTTGTGAATTTAAACCAATGAAATAATCACCCCAACAACTAACCAATCAAAAAATATATATATATATATATACAGTGGAACCTCGAGATACGATCACCTCTGTATACGAGAAATTCAAAATACGAGGAAAGTATGAGCGAAAAATTCAGATCTAAATGCGAGCATTGGCTCGCGTAACGAGCCACGAGCCAGGCTGTGGGTATAGCTCGCAGCTTAGAGAGGGGGCGTGGTAGCAGTTGCGAGCCGCGATCTGCGGTGTCTGCGTTTCTCACTTAAGTGCGCAGGTGGGAAACTGCCCACATCCATGATTGTTCCTGTGGCTGATGGGCTGCAGCTGCCATGTCCTCCCCGCATATATAGAGAAGCGCGAGCCGGTTAAGGGGGAGAAGAAGTAAAAGAAAAGAGAGAGAGAGAGAGAGAGAGAGAGAGAGAGAGAGAGAGAGCGAGAGCGCAGGCAGGCAGGCAGGCAGGCAGGCAGGCAGGCAGGAAGTCGGTGCGGGAGAGCGAGCGAGCAAGTGCAGGCTCGCGTGTAGCTGAACAGTGAGCTGAACAGGCGAGCCAAACAGCTGAAGCAGGACGGTGTAGAGAAGGTCAGCTGCATTAAGTGTGTCTCGACTGTTGCAGAGCCCGCAGGTGAGACGCTAACAGAGAAGAAGCACCGGGGATTGTCATCTGTTTTTTAAAGACTGCATCCTTTTGACGTTTTAACCTCGTGTTAAAGGATTGTTATTCTTGTGTATTTTAAACCTCCACTTCACAACTGTTTTAAGGATTATTTATTTAAAGATTTATTGAATGCTCTACTGCACTTTGGACACCTGTTTTGATTCTTTTAATAATCAGTTATATTATTTACCAGTGTTATTTATTAAAGGTAGACTAGAGTATATATAATTTATCAGTGTTATTTGTTAGGAAAATTGATTTTTATGTTAATATATTTGGGGTGCAGAACGGATTAACTGGATTTCCATTTTTTTCAATGGGGAAGTTTGTTCTAGATACGAGAAATTTGCTATACAAGCTCAGTGCTGGAACGAATTAAACTCGTATCTAGAGGTTCCACTGTATTATAAATATTATATATATATATTCCACCCACCCCAAACCCCATCCCCCACACTGAATGTGTTGCTATATATTGCCTTTGATTCTTGTAAGTCTAAGCATTATCCTCTGATGAAGACCCCTGATAGGGGTTGAAAGCTCAGGAATAAAACTATTCTATGATACGTGATTCGTTTTTTCTCCCTTCGTGGATCTCCAACTGCAAATATGCAAACTGTATCACAGACCTTCTCTTCCATATATATATATATATATATATATATATATATATATATATATATATATATATATATATATATATATATATATATAATAAAATCAAACAACAATAAATACCCTTTAAATAATCCTTATAAACTCTAACTATACAAACCCTAAATAATATGCCCCCCCCCCCCTTTTTTACACTCTAATATATTCCCCAGAATACGGTGCAACAGCAAAGAAAGCAAGAAAGAAATGAAAAAAATATCCTATTTATAAACAGCGATCTCACCGGCCTGGCGACAGTTCCTTTGCTGAAGGATAAAGTCCGTCTCGCCCGGGAGTCTCGGCGTTAGCGTCCGTCCATGGCCGATGCCCGCACCATAACTGTCAAGTAAAGCCGTGAGCTCCGAAGGTCCTCTTAGGTTAGCTGGCACTCCTTCTCAGTGCACCCCACCGTCCTTATTCCGGAGTCTTACTTGCTTTACTGCTTGCTTCTTTGTTCCATTCGCCTTCCCAGCTCCTTGTTTAAACAGACTTTACTTTTCTCTTGCTCGCTGTGGTCCTCTGTCAGACACCATGTATCTTGGTACTCCCCAACGAGTGAAGATGTTTTCCCTTAGAATGGAACATATCTTCCCTGCTTTTGCATTGGGCAAGGCAAACAGTTCCACCCATTTAGAGTAGTAATCAACCACTACCAATAGTTCAGTCTTTTTGTTCTTGGACCTAGGGAATGGTCCCATCAAATCCACCCCCACCACTTCTCCTGGTTCCTTCACCATGGTGGATTGACATAAACCAGATGGTTTTCCTGGGGGAATCTTGTACTGTTGGCATATCCGACAGTTTTTAACAATTTAGCCAGACATCCTTATGGATGGTGGGCCATCAGGCAACCTCCAGGATTCTCAACAGGGTCTTGTTCTTCCCCAGGTGCCCCCCGAAAGGACTGTCATGGAAGTACTGGAGAAATTCGGAACTTAGCTCTTGGGGAACCACTAGCTGATATTTGTGGCCTCCATATCTTGACGAGATCACCCAATACAGCACCCCTTGGAGCTCCTCATAGTTAATATGCCCAGGTCTACCCCCTGAACCTTCCCTGCACCCCTGACAAACAGAACAAGTTGTTTGAGCTCGAGCAATTACCTGCAAGTCCAGGGGCAGTTCAGATATAGAGGGTTTGACCACAGCAACAAGTGCTTCTTGGGACTCTTCAGGGATCCGGGACAATGCATCTGGCACTATATTGCCATGACCCTTCCGGTAGTAAATCTGGAACTTGAATTCTTGAAGCCGAAGCACCCATCTCGTAAGCCTGGAAGAAGTTTGAGCACTTGAAAGCCCAGGTCAAACCATTATGATCAGTATAGATGCTGAATATTGTTCCCTCCAAATAGTGCCACCACTTCTCCACAGCCCAAATTACAGCCAAACATTCCTTTTCACTGGCTGAATAGTTAAGCTCAGGTCCCCTTAATTTCCTTGAGGCATAAGCGATGACATGCTCCCCGCTGTTATCACACTGCGTAAGAACCGCCCCCAGTCCCACATTACTTGCGTCGGTATTTACACGAAATTGGAGTTGTGGATCCGGCTGTGCCAAGATGGGCGGCTCCTGCAAAGTGTTCTTCAGCCTTGTTACTGCCTCCTGGCATTCGGGTGACCATTGCCACGGGACTCCCTTCTTGGTGAAGTGATGCAAAGGGGCTGCCATGTTTGGTATAAATTTATGATACCAACCTATCATCCCCAAAAATCTCTGCAGGCTTTTCACGTTGGTAGGAGTTGGATAGTCCCATATGGCAGTGGTTTTTTCGGGATCCACTTCCATCCCTCTTGCCAAGACAACATGGCCCAGGAAGGTCAATTGAGATTGCATCAGGTGACATTTCTTTAGATGCAATGTCAGGTTGGCCTGATGGAGATGACGGAAAAAGGTTTCTAAATCCTGAAGATGTTGATCTAGGGTTGGAGAGAAAACAATGATGTCATCTATATAGACAAAACAAATCTTTCGGAGTAGCCCCTTTAGTACTTGATCCATTAGTCTCTGAAATGTAGCCCCGGCATTGACCAACCCAAAGGGCATAACCCAAAACTGGTATAAACCATCAGGGGTTATCACAGCAGTCTTTTGTACACTGTTTTCACCCATCCGTACCTGCCAATATCTGAAGCGTAGATCTAAAGTGGAGAACACTGTTGCCCCATGGAGATATTCAAGGATGTCATGAACTAGAGGCATAGGGTATGCATCCACTCAGGTCTTCGCATTTAGGGTTCGATAGTCCACACAAAATCAATGTGACCTATCCCTTTTACGAACTAACACCACTGGTGAAGCTCATGGAGAAGAGGATGGCTCAATTATGCCAGCCTGCAGCATCTTAGCCAGCTCTTCCCTAATGATTTGGATCTTTTGGGGAGAGGCTCTATAAACCCGATGTTTAATGGGCAACTCATCAGTTGTATAAATATTATGGTCGACAACCTGAGTAGTCCCCAATTGGTCTGTCCATACCGATGGCCACCTGCATAATAATGGACGTACCGCTTTTGGTTGGTTAATTATATGTGGTTCCATGTCCTTGTCCATGACCTCTGACACCGCTAAATAAAACTGGGAGATTGGTTGGCCAAGTTCTTCCGACCCTTTTTTTCCAAAATGAAACACCCCACCCCCAGGCAAGATATACTCTCCTCGATAAGGGCAAATAGTCATCTGTGCAGCCACAATGGAATCCAGTCCCAACAGTAAAGGCATGGCCAGATGGGCATCATCCAATATGAAGGTGTCTGTCCTCCATACCGTCTGCTGCAGTTGGTATTTGACTTGGACCTTTCCTAGAGTGACACCTCGTCTGCCATGTGCCAGTATAAACCTGACCGAAGTGGACCCTGTCAGTTTGTCATCTGAGGACTTGATCTTTTGCCACATACTGAGGCGCATGAGGGTAAAAGTACTCCCGGTATCCACTATGGCTTCACCCCATAAGTCTCTCAGTCTGACTGAGACCACCAGGAGGGAAGGCTGGCCAAACACAGTTGCTAGCCGGCCTTCTGCCGGTTCTTTCTTCTTTTGTGATTTTATATTTGGGCTGGTTGGTTCAACTGGCTTTGTTTTAGAAGGCCTAAACCCTCTTTTAGCTGCCCAGTCTCGTTCCACCATTGATCCAAGTTTGACGAGATCATCCACCGTTCAAACAATGCCCCTTAGTGTCCCAGCCAGTCTCAAGTTGCAAGCTCCCAATAAGCGACGCAAGACCTCCTCATCGGTTATGTCTGGTTTCCACTTCAGACATAAGGCCTGAAACTCGTATGCAAAGTTCCGAATGGCCTGCCCTGGCTGCTGCTCCATTTCCTGTAATCTCTGTTCCAATTCTTCATAATAATCAGAAGGGAGGAAGGCATCCAAAAATAGCTGCCTGCCACCAGCAACCGACTGCTCTTTGTAGAGAGGCATTCAAAACCCCCATAAGTTCACTGGGAGTCAGGGAATGCACCTCCATAAATGGGTCCCCCCTGCTCCTCAAATCGTAGAATGTCACCTGTGGTGTATGCTTCCCCAATCTAGGGAAAGTCCATGTGCAAAGCTGCCGATGGGACAGGCAACACTGCTGGTCTCAAAAGGGACTGTCCCGATGGTGTTGAATGGCTAGATGGACGCCACCCTCCTCAGATACTCTGACGAACCACTTCCTGCAGCTCTGACTGCCACTTCTTATCTCTAAGTTCAAAACAGGCCACAGTTTCTTTAAGAATATCCTCAGCCTGTGAGTCCATGGACTCTTCAAGATGAGAAAAGGTTGCATCCATATACTCCCGAAGAGATTCTTCTCGTGCCATCAGGGTGTCCGCCATCTGATCCACCCTTTCTTCAATTCTCTGGACCTGATCAAATAGCTCTGTCACAGGTAATGGAAGACTGGTGTCTGATCTGTTGGTTCCCAGGGCATCATCCACATACAAACGCTGCAACATTCCAGTAACTTCTCTGACCCTCTCACAGGCCCTGACAGTGACGCATGGGCCCAAGACCACGGACTCTTTGCCCTGCAGCACTCCATCACCATCAAGCCCCTGCTCTAAAGCCTCGGTAGCCATACCAGGGTAACTAACAAAGTATATCATCCACAAAAAAGGTGGTCCCCGTACAGGCCAGCACTTATGTAGCGAGTTCCCCTTATGTTAGATGAGGAGCCCTGCACACACAAAAATCTCCTACTCTTAGGAAAAATAATTCTATTAGGAATGGAAACCGACAGAACCTTAAACCTAATTTGATGTCCTCAGATGGAATTGTATTTTGTGAATTTATACCAATGAAATAATCACCCCAACAACTCTTTAACCAATCAAAAAAAAAGAATATATATTATAAATCAAACAACAATAAACACCCTTTAAACAATCCTTATAAACTCTATAACTATACAAACCCATATAATATGCCCCCCCCCCCCCCTTTTTACAGTCTAATATATTCCCCAGAATACGGCGCAACAGCAAAGAAAGCAAGAAAGCATGAAAACAAGAAAGCAAGAAAGAAATGAAAAAAAAATCCTATTTATAAACAACACACCTATATTCACATGTACTTTAAACCTATATTACATTTATATTCAAATATCAATTAGATGCACACACACAATCCCCACACGTTTCCCAGTCCCTTTGATATTAACTTTGTTTTAAAAGTCTATCTTCACACGGCCTGGAAAGACTGCAGTGAATCCAATGACCAATCCTGAGAAGTGCCGCTGACACGTTTATTAAACTTATAGGTAACAAGAAGCGATCTCACCGGCCTGGTGACAGTTCCTTTGCTGAAGGGTAAAGTCCGTCTCGCCCGGGAGTCTCGGCGTTAGCGTCCGTCCATGGCCGATGCCCGCACCATAACCGCCAAGTAAAGCCGTGAGCTCCGAAGGTCCTCTTAGGTTAGCTGGCACTCCTTCTCCGTGCACCCCACCGTCCTTATTCCGGAGTCTTACTTGCTTTACTGCTTGCTTCTTTGTCCCATTCGCCTTCCCAGCTCCTTGTTTAAACAGACTTTACTTCTCTCTTGCTCGCCTTCCTCAATCCTCTCCTTCTCCTTTTTTTTCTCCCTTTAAAATACGCGCCTCCTTGCCTTTTTAAAGTCAGTTCCCCTTACATCACACCACGGTACGTTTTTGCAAGGACCCACAGGCAAAATTTGGCCCTCCAACTCCCCTTAAAGTGATATCCCACAATTATTCCCTTGGACATCCTCTAAAAGGAAGCAAGAGGCAGAAACAGTTAAAAGCACACAAAAACAAAATATGTGACAACCGTTATATAGTGTCGGCCGTTACAACGTCTTTGCATCCTACGAACAATTACATTCTAAATTTAATTTTCCAGCAACACATTTCTTTCACTATCTTCAAATTAGAAACTTTGTTAAACAGAACCTACCCAATTTTCCTCACCTCCCACCTCCCTCTATGCTGGAAAAAATATTGCTTAGTTTCAAGGACTTAGACAGCATTTCTGCAGTATATAAAACCATTTTACAGTCCCTCCCTTTCAAAGATCCAAGAGGACAATGGGAAAAGGATCTCTCACTCAATATCTCAGAAAAGGAGTGGAAGGTAGCAATGCAGAGAATTCACTCGAGCTCCATATGCACAAAGCATACAATTATTCAACTCAAAATTGTATATCGAGCACATCTGTCTCGTTTAAAATTGTCAAAAATGTTTCCAGGGCAAGATCCAACCTGTGAACATTGCAATCAAGTTCCAGCCTCACTGATTCACATGTTTTGGGCCTGCACCAAATTAACATCATTCTGGACCAAAATTTTTAAATGCCTTTCAGACAGCCTTGGTGTCACAAACCCTCCTAACCCATTAACAGCTGTGTTTGGTATTCTTCCAGATGGGCTTAAAGTGGAGAAGGACAAACGAACTGTGATTGCCTTTACTACACTATTGGCACATAGACTTATCTTGCTCAATTGGAAGAATCCTAACTCTCCTCTTTTAAGTCAGTGGGTAACTGATGTTATATATTATTTGAAATTGGAAAAAATCTAATTCTCACTTAGAGGATCTGTGCAGAAATTTTTCAAAACCTGGCAGGATTTAATCAATAACATTTTAGAATAAGCTTTTAAAGCACTGAGGAAGCAGATTCTCTCCCCATTTCTTTTTCTTCTCCATTTATCTATATTCACTTACTAATTTATCTATTTACTTATTTTTACTAGCTTTAAGTTGTTATTCTGCTGCCCATGCTATCTTTCTCAGGGGTGGGGGTTGATTTGTTTTCAATTCTATTCTTGTAAAATTGATCTATTTGTATGGATTGTTATGTGATTTCAATAAAATCAATAAAATTAATAATAATAATAATAATAATAATAATAATGTATTTTTTCATCAATGTATCCATTGCTTTATTGATTTTCTCCAGTTTACTATGACAAGAACACAAGTTCTTGGCTTAAAAAGCTGCTTCAAGTGTTAATGTCAACTAAAGAGACTCACTGGGCCCTGTGGAATACAGCATCTGTGCCTTTCCTGATGAGGTTAATCAACCACAAACAAAGTGATACTCAGAGATGTCTTTGCCAAGCAAAATTTAAATTCTTGCCCTGGGACACAGAAATATAACTCAACAATTGACAACCTCAATGGATAAAACTTTGTTCCAATAGTCAAACAAAACCAATGGACGTATGTGCACCTAAGAAATGAGGAAAGAAAGATGTTGAAAATAAAAAATCTTTGTATGTTGTTGCAAAGGTGCAAAAAAAGATGGCAACAGTGACATAGACGATAGTTAGTCTTTTAAATGTACCCCATCATTACGATGGGGAATATGCAACTCTTGAATTGCCTTTGTGAGAATTAGATGAAGAAAAGCACCAAGCATACGTTCATAGGTCAGCATTTAAGTTTGCTGATGTGCTCCACTGTATTGAACCATTCTTCAAACATCTAAGAACACACAATGATCCTTTTGGATTTGCAATGTGGCTTGCCGCTATACTGCATAATCTTGCAATGGTTGAATCCTCACTTCTTTTCTTGGACATTTTCCAATTTGCATAGATGTATCTGTCTCGAATTTGCTTCCATTTCGTCTTGCACGTTTTCATAACCTCTTTCAAAGATCTGGCAATTTGATGCCAGCTGTACTGACAGGCATATCTGTCACTATGGAGATGCTGACAGTAAACAACAATGCTGACATCATGTACAAATACCTGAACACACACACCACCCAAACTTTTGCTGGTACTAAAACTCACGCACGCATTGCATTAATTTCTGATGACATGCTCAGAGGATGCGTCAAAAGAGTGTCAAGTATAAACCTGACCTAAGAGACACTGAAAAAATAAAAGCAGGGAGTATTGAATACTTCTGTAATAAGCCCTGTGATCGTGAGAACATAAGCAGCTTGGTTACACTTTACTGCAGGAGCTCTTTGTCGAAAGACAAAGAGAGCGATGTGCCAGCGGGAGAGTAAAAACAAGACAAAAAAATTTTAGAGCTGGTCTACCATTTATTGTAATGGAAAGCGTTCAGTCGTTGTCAATTAAGATGGATGAACTGTCTACGCTTTTACCGGGTCATGGAGCATTCAAGAACAGTAGTATTTTGTGCTGGCTTAAACCTGATACACCTGACACTGTTTTAATGCTGGACAGACTTTCATCTTATTTGAGCAGACAGAGACCCAGTGCGGTGTGGAAAAAATACATTAGGGGGACTAGTCATCTATGTGATTGAGGTACGAGAGGAAGTATATTACAGGTTCCTTCTAACAGGAAAAAATTCCATATTGTAAGGATTACATTACATTACAGTAGTATACATTAGTATATACATCGCTCTATATACATTTGTGGTATATTGTACTTGAAAAGTTTGTATGGAACTTCTAAGGAAGACAGCCTTATTCAAAGCTGCGTACAGCTGATCAATTAGAAGCAAAATCCTGCTGGAGCAACTCTGGCTTACAAGGGTCTTAGTTAATGGCAAGGTAGTTGGGCTTGGACTGGGTTTGTACCCTGGACTGCTATGTTCATAATGTTTCACCATCAACACCACAACCACAAAAGAATGAGACACAACAGGTTTATATTGAATAGACCCCTTACCTGGACATATTGGTATCTGAGTTCATTCGCATGTACACTGTTCTTCTCAAATGGGGCAATGTGTAAGCACTTCATGGTTAGTACTGTATATGCTTTTGTAGCACTCTGGCAATTTTTGCTGTGCTGACACTTGTCATGTCGTCAAACACTGTGTTGTCTGCCAGAACTCTGTCCCAGATTTCTTGGAGTCGTATGGCATTGTCAGCAGTGACCATGTCAACAATGGCAGTTTCTTGCTCATCATTAAAAATTCTGCCTCTTCCCTCTGTGCAAGGTAATCTTTGTATCCTACTGTGAAGACAAAAATCAATTGTCAATGCATGTCAATCAACTGTATATAGCACATACTGTAATGAGCAGTTAAGCCACTACAGACGACTGCATCCTACCTGCTGGTTTGGTGGAATATTCTTATGATTGATGTGACTGTGGCTCACTGCAGATTTGGCTGCACTTGTAACCCTGCCTCTCTGTATGAGAGTCCATGATTGATAACATGGTCAATGCCTGTAATCCTTATTTCATCTGTGACTACTGCCCTTGCTCTTAATGGCCTTCGTTGGCCTCTCCCTCTTTCTCTTCCTCTTTCTGCAACAATTCCTCTTCGTTGTTGTTCTGCTTGGTCCAAATTTACAACAGTAGAAATTGCAAAGATGACCTCATATGGATGGCAATGAGATCAGTTTACTGCAAAACACCTGGTTGGGAAATCAACTAACACAAACCAGCTGTGCTTAATCTTGTGTCAATTGACATATTTTGTTTATATTATATGGTTTTTACAATCTATTTTAGAAAGGGCCTTGATAGCAATTAAGCAAATTGTCATATTTCAATTTTGAATGCCTTATTAGCAGTTTTGGTGACAGTATGTAGACATGTGCAAAATGGCCTCTCAAAATATAATGTTCTGATGTTGATGGATTTTGAGTGAGACAGGAATCCATGAAATTTGAAGTGTTTAGTCATTGAATGCATTTTGTATGAAAGCAAAGAGGAATGCTTAGCAGTTTGGCCCACATAAGCTCATGTTGTATGACTGTATGAAGAGTTTTGAGAAAGCGACTTTAGTATTGCAGAATCTGTCTTAGCAATTGAAAAAAAACTGTAAAGCATGCTGAATGTTAGTTTATTGCTAATGTGTGCATTCGGTTGAACATCCAACTTTCAATCAATGATCTTTCTATGCCAATGTCTCCAAAAACTTGAAGAGGAAGTTTAATATCTTTTGCTGTGAAACTCTTGCCATAAACCAGCTATCAGAGTTGAATGATGAGTTACTGTTGCTGAGGATATAGCTATACAATAACTGAGAAAAAGATTTTTGAGTGAATATCCATTGACTCACTTATACCAATCAATCTGTACATATACTGGAAGAACTTGCAAACCACATGCACATCCTGGTACTGTGAGGAATGAATGACAGCTCTGAGGTACCACTTTTCCTATGTTTAAACATCTGTACCATATTTATGTATTATCGTGAGCTGGGTAAGATTTACTAAGTTTGCTACTAGGTTTGTCTACTCCAGCACTTTAATATTAACACACACATACTGTCACACATGTGCATCTGAGGATCACCATCCAAACTCTTTCCAGGTATGTAATATCACCTCAGGCCAAGAAAAGGCATTGCCTCTAAAAGCCTTGTTGTGTCCTTCCTCCACAGTCTGGAGAAAATGCCTGGTGAGGGTAATTAACAATCATTCTTTTCAATCCTGGGGCTTTAAAAAGGGGAGACAATGAGTATGAAGGTGACTTTTGACTAGGGAGATGATCTGAAAATAAAACTTCCTAATTAAGACTTTACATCGCTGGCAGAAACCTGATGTTTTCTTTTCATGCCATCATACATTATTTTTGTTTATAAAAGAACTGGAAGTAAACAGTGAGCATTGTGTTGGCCCCCCAAACTGTTTTTGACTCACCGACTCCTCTTCCCTCAACCACAATACACACTCAGAGATCCTAGTCACACAATTACATATGAGTAATGATTTATTACCAGATACTCTGCAATACCCCACATAGAATCCCTTCTATGTAAGTACATACACTAAGAGTGATACTGCAAGTCTGTCACTTCTCAGTACTTCACATAGGAATTTACTATCACTATCACAAACAAACAAATAGGTGACTCTGAGACACATGAATGTGCATCACACTTTTGGTTATATTCCACTTAAAAATCAATGAAGTCTTACTTCTACTGCACCTGTTCTTCAATTGAGGTACAATCTTTCAGTCTTGATAACCCTGTGGGAAAAGAGCAGCAATATTCCCACACCAGGTGCCATAATATTTACTTCAATCACTTAAGATATAAAAACAAAGTACAGAAATATAAAAGCAATATGATATTTATTAAAGTATAATAATTCCAATAAAAGAAAATTATAATAGAGAATAAAACAGATAGCAAAAGTCTGGATATAGTATCAGAAAAGCTTATCGAAAATCAGCATTGTCTAGAGTGGATGTTGTCCTGGTTGGATTTTTAATTTAGCAAACACTGTAATGCATAATAAGTTAGTTTCACCTGCATTCATACAAAATGGTCTCCAATGTGTCTTGGTCTCAGATGTTGCTTCTTATGTCATTCTGCTTCTTGTCATTTCTTCTTCAGTCCTTCAGACAGGCCATTATTTTTGTTGAAATTCCACATGGGGGCTCTGGGACATGTGACACTACACAAATTTAATTGGCTAGAGGCCCTTCTGATGGATGACCCTTCTCAATTTCTTTGATACGTTATGCACCTCTGCACTGTTCTCTGTTCCAAAGTTATAAACAAGCTGAAAAAGCTCTTGATCCTGTAGCAGCTGCACTGTTATAAGTTATAAACTAACTGAAACAGCTTTTGCTCCTGTGGCATCTGTAGTGTTTTGCATTCTCTTTACCATTAAGCTGTAAACTGACTGAAACAGATGCACTAAAGGTGTTACTTACTGGTACAAAACAGGAAGAATTTATAAGAGAGAGAGAGAGAATATTTTCAGAGTGAACTGTCCCAATAATTACATTTCCTTATAGTTCATCCTGGTTCATTTGAGCAAAGTTAAAATTTTATATTAGCAGTCTGTAATTTCAAAACATGATGATTTTACACTCCAGGACAACATACTAAATTTGAGTCTCATTAAACTTAGGTGAAATGGCATTGACAAAGTGGCCCTTTTAAAGGATGCTACGCTTTAGAATGCAATTTCATATGACAAGCTAATATATACCATGAAAAAAAACTTTGACTCAAAAAATACTGAACCTAACGCTTTACCGATTTATTTGTATTAGTCAAGGCAGCTAGCCAATATTGGTGCTACTATATCAACATACTTGGATACATGAAAAACACCCAACCACCCCCACGCCCAAAAACCTTTTCTCATGCAATGCTTCTTCAACCTCCATCTTTCTCCAGTCTAGCCGGTCTCTGTCACTGCACACGTATCTATTCTAAAGTTGCTTTGATACCAACCCGAAGACACCAAGTCTGTTTAAGGTAGTTTTTTAATACAATGATGCCTGTGATATACTGTATGAATCAGTGCTGACAGGCTTCCTGCTGTCACTTGATCTTCATGGGTAATGGGATATTATGGATCACTGTCTGAGATCTGAGACTTTGAAATGCAAATCCAGCAATTTTGAATTTGAATTGTGATATTTTTCACATAAAAACCTTTCTTAAAAATTACTTAAGGAAAGTGGTCCTCAGTCCAAAACACTTTGAATACCACTGCCCTAAAGTACCCATCAAGTACAATCCCATCTGCTTATTTATTGGGACCAAAACATGCCTATGCTTGTAACAGAGAAAATGTCTCACATTTTAAGATCTGATGTGGGATCTGAGAAATCTCCATACTTGACGGATATTATAGGAGGATTTAACAACATGGTAGTTTAATCTGACTTTGTTGAACACCAGTTGGTCTGTGCCTTTGCTACACATTCTAAACATATAGAGGAGAAGGATAGTCACATAACACAAGTCTTTGAAAAAGCCTACTACGTTCTGATCAACAGGCCATTAACACCATTGTTCAAATCAAGATTGACCAGAACAAAGAAGTGCTATTCCTATACATTGAAGTACTTCTTCTTTTACTTTTGGCTGCTCCTGTTGGGGGTTGCAACAGTGGATCATCTTCTTCCATATCTTTCTGTCCTCTGCATCTTGTTCTGTTACACCCATCACCTGCATGTCCTCTCTCACCACATCCATAAACCTTCGCTTAGGCCTTCCTCTTTTACTCTTACCTGGTACATGCACATGTCCAAACCAATGCAATCTTGCTTCTCTGATTTTGTCTCCAAACCGTCCAACCTGAGCTGACCCTCTGATGTACTCATTTCCAATCTTGTCTGTCTTCGTCACGCCCAAAGCAAATCTTAACATCTTTAACTCTGCCACCTCCAGCTCTGTCTTCTGCTTTCTGGTCAGTGCCACCGTCTCCAACCCATATAACATACAGTAGCTGGTCTCACTACCGTCCTGTAGACCTTCCCTTTCACTCTTGCTGATACCCGTTGTGATAATTGCCCGGACACCACCAGTCGGAGACCACATCTTTATCCAAATACCTTTTATTCTTGTCTTAACACACACAATTCAGTCCCGCACAACTCCCACAGTGCTTCTAGCCCCAGTCTCCCTTCTCCTGGGCCTTCTCTCTCCTTGTCCCTGGGCCACCTAGTTTCTCTTTCCAGGAGCTTCGTCCTGCTCCTGCTCCCGACTCCAGCTCACTGACAGGAGGGAGGCAGCCCCCTTTATCCTCACCCTGATGAGCTCCAGGTGCTCTACCTGACGTCACGTCCTGGTGTGGCGGAAACATCAGGGGAGCACCCGGAAGCACTCCGGGTGACCCTGGAAGGATCATCCTTCATGGTTGTGGCAGAAGTAAATAAGTCCCGGGCTCCATGAGGCTCAGGGCGCCCCCTGGCTGTGACCAGAGGCCCCAACGATCTTGAGCCTCCCTGCTCTCCTTCCGTGGGCCTCTTCTGCTCCAGGGCGGTTGCCCCCTCGTGGCCCGGAGGACAAATATGCCACCACCTAGTCCTTCCAGGCGTCCCGGCCGGGTCTGAACCCCTGCCATGTACGACACCGTCTATCACAAATTACTACTGACACTCTTCTCCACCCATTCCACCCTGCCTGTACTCTCTTTTTCACCTCACTTCCACAATCCCCATTACTCTGTACTGTTGATCTCAAGTATTTAAACTCATCCACCTTCACCAACTCTACTCCTTGCATCCTCACCATTCCACTGACCTTCCTCTCACTCACACACATGTATTCTGTCGTTCCTACTGACCTTCGTTCCTCTCCTCTCTACAGTATATCTCCACCTCTCCAGGGTCTCCTCAACCTGCTCCTTACTATTGTTACAGATCACAATGTCATTAGCAAATATCATAGTCCACAGCAACCTGTCCATCACCAGTGCAAATAAGACAGGGGTCAGTGCCGATCCCTGATGTAATCCCCACCTCCACGTTGAATGCATCCGTCATTCCTACCCCAGACCTCACCATTGTCTCACTTCCCTTGTACATATCTTGTACAACTCTTACGTACTTCTCTGCCACTCCCGACTTCTTCATACAATACCACAACTCCTCTCGAGGCACCCTGTCATATGCTTTCTCCAGGTCCACAAAAACGCAAAACAACTCCTTCTGGCCTTCTCTATACTTCTCCATCAACATCCTCAGAGCAAACATCGCATCTGTGGTGCTCTTTCTTGGTATGAAACCATACTGCTGCTCACTAATCACCACCTCATTTCTTAACCTAGCTTCCACTACTCTTTCCCATAACTTCATGCTGTGGCTCATCAATTTTATTCCCCTGTAGTTACTACAGTCCTGCACTTCCCCCTTATTCTTAAATATAAGCACCAGTACACTTCTTCTCCACTCTTCGGGCATCCTCTCACTTTCCAAGATTCCACTAAACAATGTGGTTAAAAACTCCACTGCCATCTCTCCTAAGCACCTCCATTCTTCCACAGGTATGTCATCTGAACCGACAGCCTTTCCATTTTTCATCCTTTTCATAGCTGTCCTTACTTCCTCTTTGCTAATCCGTTGCACTTCCTGATTCACTGTCTCCACATCATCCAGCCTCTTCTCTCTCTCATTCTCTTCATTCATCAGCCTCTCAAAGTACTGCTTCCATCTGCTCAACATACTCTCCTCGCTTGTGAGTACATTTCCATTTTCATCATTTATCACCCTAACCTGCTGCACATCTTTTCCAGCTCGGTCCCTCTCTCTAGCCAATCGGTACAGGTCCTTTTTTCCCTCCTTAGTGTCTAACCTCTCATACAACTCATTATACACCTTTTCTTTAGCCTTTGCCACCTCTCTCTTCACCTTGCGCCTTGTCTCCTTGTACTCTTGTCTACTTTCTGCGTCTCTCTGACTATCCCACTTCTTCTTTGCCATCCTCTTCATCTGTATACTCTCCTGTACTTCCCCATTTCACCACCAGGTTTCCTTTTCCTCCTTCCTATTTTCAGATGTCATGCCAAACACCTTTCTTGCTGTCATCCTTACTACATCTGCTGTAGTTTCCCAACTGCCTGGTAACTCTTCACTACCACCCAGTGGCTGCCTCGCCTCCTCCCTAAACTCAACCTTGCAGTCTTCCTTTCTCAACTTCCACCATTTGATCCTTGGCTCTGCCCTCACTCTCTTCCTCTTCTTGATCTCCAACACCATCCTACAGACCACCATCCTATGCTGCTTAACTTATTAATAATAATTGTAATAATATAATAAAATGAATAATAATAAGCTGCATTTCTGAACTGTCAAAGCCATAAACCTTTAAAATCATGTTGGTCTAAAAACACCTATGGGGACCTACATACTTATTTATCTTACTATAAGACACAAGCTGGTGATGGCTTCTCTGGGTTTTTTTGTCTCCCTTTTTACTATGATAGCAGGATTGTCACCATAAACCAGTTTAATTCCATTTTGAGAAAAACCACACCAGTAGATTTTGCTCTACAGAGATAATAATATACATCATACTTCTTTTTTGCCTCTCTCTCTATTATATAAAAAAATGAGACTTTTTCAGAGAGACGAGATGTGACTTTCTCAGAGAGCCAGTTTCATGTCCCCCGATACAAAGAGTAGTTGACAAAGTAGAACATTGTAAAGAATTCAAAAACGTTGGCGCGATACACATGCAGAGCAGATTAGATATAATGGAATTACGAAAATTCGAAAGACTCCAAAAAATTATAGTAAAGATCGCATTAGTGCAAACAAATGGAAATTATTACTTGGTGAAATAACGGAACAGCAAAAAGAGATTGAATATATTGTTCGGATTTAAAATTTAAGTGGGAGACTTGTAGATCGTCTAATTCATGTTGCGATCAGGGAAAAGTAGTGTTTCTTCCCAATGAAGAGGCATATCTGTGAGAATTAAAAGATTTGTTGTTTGGTGAGTGAAGCAAGCAGGGGGCAAAGCCCCCTAGTTCTGTTAAAAAAAATACTGTTATAACTTTGGCTTCAGATTCTTTCATTTTTTTGCCATTTTTTTGTTAAATTTGTTAATGAAACCGATTTTGTTAATTTCTTTCTTTTTATATTTAATTTGTTTACATAGAGTTTTTATATTTTTCAATCATTTTCTAATGTTCTTTTTGTCTTTTAATTATCTCAGATCTCTGCTAATATTGCTAAGCTCCCAATGCTTCTATAAATTAGGATGTTTTATAGTCTTTTGTCTTTGATAGTTTCTCTGTTTTTAAGTTTTAGATGTAGGTTTATATGAAGGATTTGAGCCCTTTTTGTAGCTTTAGGTCCAAAATGCTAACACAAACTAATATATCTGTGTCATGCATGTATGTCTGAGGATCTCTTTCTGGACTCTGTCAAGGCATATGTTAACCTGCAGAGATGAGAGGAGGTGCCATAGCTAACTGTGTTTTCTGCTTTTTTCCCCACAGCAATGAGAAAATGCCCATTGACGTCACATGACTCTGCCCCGTCCAGTTTGCTGGTTGTAAAAGACCCGGACTCCTGGAAGGTGGTGTCTTTTGATGATCAGAGTACCAGCTACACACAGCTCCCGAAAGCACTGATGAATTCAAGTCTACTTTTTGTTTTGGCCCATAAACCTGGGCAATTACACCAAAAAGGGTGTTACTTTTTTTATTTTTCTTGATTATTAAACAGTATGACCTAGTTGGCACTCCAAATATCGATACTGCACCCAGCCACGAGTGGCATAGTTGGCAGGATAACGGCAGAGATAATGGCAGATCCCGGCAACATTGTGTAGCTCATGCAGTGGCTCACAGACCAGATCATGCAGCTCCAACTCCAAAAGACCGAAATGACTGAGGCAGAGGCATGCTGCAAAGATGCCGAGGTACATCAAGGAAGAGGCTAAGAACACACACAACTATGAGTCCCTATTCGAACCCAAGAAAATTTGAAGACCTTCCTGCTTATTTCTGAATAGACTGCCACCTGACTGCACTGGCTGCAGAGTGAATGTGCTCATCTTCTAGTCCCCTTCTTCACTGGTGAAGTCCAGTGGGACTATTACAACTTGGAGGTACAGGTGGTTTCAGACTATCTAACCCTGAAATGAGAAATCCTCACCTAATAGGGGCTGACCACTGCCTCCTAAGCACAACAATCTTGAAATTGGTGGTTTGACCCAGAGAAACCCACGCGTACTCAAGCTCCTTCTGAGAAAGTTGGCAACACAAACACAATCCTCAGAAACATTCAAGGTCTTGTTATTGTAGGTCTCCTACATCACATTAGGATAGGTGTCACATCTAAATCTGCAAGTTCCTCACACAAACTGCATGCAGGCTCGTTAGGAACAGTCTGATCTTAGAGTCTGGCCAGGTCCAGGCTCATTCTCCTAGTAGGTTGAAGCCTACTGGACCTAAACTGGATCTTCAGAGTAGCAGCAACAAGCCTGTGGTTAGAATTCACAAACTGAGCACTTTTGTAGACCCTTCAGATCTGGAGGAACCTCCAGCATCTGCCCACGAGGATGTGATTGATCTCCTTCACCGCACCACCAGTTTTGGAGTACCAAGTCCAACGATGTGGCTCAGGTCTCTGGAACCAGGATCTAGTGATCCATAGCCCATGACCTTTTGCAAAGTCAAGGAACATGGAACAACTTTCACCACAGTTGCCAGACCAATTGGTCCGACACAATCCTCATAGCCAGTCCTGTCAGTACCAGTGGTCACAATGAAGTCACCCATTACCAGAGGAGTGTCACCTCACAGGCACCCATCAACTGCCAAACAAAGTTGTGAAAAATGTCTCACTCATGCTTATTGAGAGGAGTGACATCACTCACAATCGGAAGGAGTCGATCTGCCACAGCAACAGCTACTCCCTCAAAATGACAGCCATTACAGCGACCAGACCAATAAAAGGTGTACCCACCTACAGAGATCTGGGAAGTCCTAGGTCTGTGCACCTCAGAGAGTGCTGTCACTGAAGTGAAGTTTACGAAGCTCCTCCAACAGCAGAGGAAGATGATCATCATGCTGGACAGGCAAGACGTGCCATGCGACTACCTGGATGGGCAACCTCAAGTTGGGACTTGGGTGCTGCTGTGCACCGAGCAACACCTCAGCACCACACCAGTTCCGATCCCCAACAGGCCTGACCCTATTTGCTCTCTGGGCAGTTTTGACTCTTCCAGGGATGAGGCTCCCAAGAGGTTTCCCCCATCCCCTTCATAATGCAAGCAGCCTTCCTAGGTGCAGTTACAGCACCTGTAGCTCAGTGTTTTGAAAGAGCACAAGTACAATGACCAAAACCACTAAGTTTAACTTTGATATGGTAAATTTTGAACAGATGAATCAAAGTCTATGAGGGATGGACTGGGATAGGTGTTTAAGTGTTGAAACAGTTGAGAAGCAGTGGAACAGGTTTAAAAATGTTTTGCACATTTCAAAATTTGGAATTATGAAATAAAACAAAAAACTCAGTAGTGTGTTAATAAGGATTTGAAAAAGAAGCTGCAAAGGGAAAAACAACTGTATAAGGTGTATAATCCTAATAATTATAATACTAATCATATTGCATATGAGAACCTGAGGGAAACCATTGAGAAGGATATTAGGGAGACTAAAAGGCATTTACAGAGGAATACAGCACATTAAGTGAAAGATGACCCAAAGAGATTCTTTCAGTATTTTAGTAGTAAAGAAACAGTCAAGGAGGAGATGAAGTGCATCAGGAATAGTAAAGGAAAATTAAAATATATGGACAGCAAAATAGCAAATGCTCTAAATTTGTATTTTTCTGAGGTCTTCACATGTGAAGAAGTGGATAACCTCTCAGTAGTAGAAGGGACTACTATGAACATAGAGTAGTGTGTGATTTAGAAATTTAAGAAGAAGTATTGCTTACATTAAATAGGCTGAAATCAAACAAATCACCAGAAACAGTTAATATTTATCCTCCAGCTCTTAATGAGTACATATACAAACCCTTGATGCATATTTTATGCACTAAGTAAATTCCTAAGGACTGGAAAATATAGGCCAGTAAGCTTAATGTGCATCACAGGAAAATTAATAGAAGGAATTATTAAGGAAAAGATTGAGCAGCAAATGGCAAGAACACAGTTAAGATGAGGAAGGTCATGATTTTACTAACATGATGGAATTCTATGAGGAAGCAACAAAATAATACAATCAAGATGGTGGATATGATATTTTTATATTGACTTTCAGAAAGCATTTGATAAGGTACCACATGAGAGGCTGGGCATCAAACTAAAAGAAGTAGGAGTTCCGGCTGTAGTGTGTAAATGGATGCAAAATTGGCTCAGACACAGAAGGCAGAAGGTTATAGTGAGAGGGGCCTTATTAGAATTGGGTGACATTAAGACTGGTGTCCCTAAGGGCTCAGTGACAGAGCTACAGCTATTTTAAATATATTAATAATTTGGATAGGAATATAAACAAGCTGGTTAAGTTTGCAGATGATACCAAGCTAGGCTTGGGCAGATTTGTGGTAGAGGAAATTTATGTAAGTAAATGTGAAGTATTATATGAAGGAATTAAACATTTTTAGGTTTGAATACACAATGTCTGAAAGTTGAACGTACAGCTGATGAGAAGAATTTATGAGTTTTAGTGGACTCAACACTATCAACTGTCAGACAGTGTTCAGAAGACATTAAGAAGGTTAACAGAATATTATGTTATATTGCACAATTTGCAGTGTACAAGTCCAAGGAGTTTATGCTCTGGCTTTATAATGCACTGGTTAGACCTCTTCTGGAGCACAACGTACAGTTCTCATCTCCAAGCCACAAAAAAGACATAACAGTGTTAAAAAAAAAGTCCAGAAAAGAGCAAGAGGGGTGATACATAAACACATGGAATAAGTTACCAAGTATTGTGGTGGAAAGTATGACTTTAGAGACTTTCAAAACTAGACGATGTTGTTTTGGAAGAATTCAGTGGATCAGACTGGCAAGCTTTGTTGGTCTGAATGGCTTGCTGCCGTCTACATTGTTCTCAAACATTTTTTTTTTCACTTTTTTTTTTGCAAAATTGCGCCATCTGCTGAGAATGTAGTGTAGTGACCCCACCATTCTACTCACGGATATAGTGATTGCAAATCAGTAATTTATGAAACCGCGCGAGATCCTCTGAAACAACCTGCCTTATAGCTAGGTGCCAAGAGGCCTCACCTCATCATTAAGTTCTTTTTGTTTGTTGGACATTATTTACATTCAAATAGAAGTATACTTTTCTCCTCGGCCATTATACAAAGTCCCGCAAATGAGCTACTTCATGGTCTCATATACGCTAGTATAATTTGGTTCATCACTTTGCCCTCATGTGCGGCTTTACACACACTGAACTGATTACATATGATATATCAATCTTAATGTGTTCTGCCTTCGTTGATGTTACGTTTATCCGTCTGCATCAGGATTCCGGGTTGGAGGATTTAAAGAAATTATAAATCTGATTGGTTACTCTCAAAAATTAAACTTAACACATTTTAAGAAAATTGTCTAATACGGAACAGGACGTTTCCCATTTTCGAGACTATAATTTACCACACTGCAGAGTCCAACCCGCCTGCAGGTTTTTTTTAAAAAAGACTGACATTACTAAACTTAAAGATCCATTAGCCGAGGAAGATACTGCTACAGAGCTGTTTCGTAACTACATCGCTTCTATTATACAAATGTCACGAATGGATTAACCATTTAACGGAATTTGATTCTTCAAGTTGCTATTTCTAACTGGCGTGTATCGTCACAAACTATTACTAGTGCTGCTTCCACGGCAACGGATAAACAAACGGTGGCGTCCAAGACTTATTGTTTGATTCAGGCAGCTCCTTCTGTCCAAGGCTTCAACCTGGCTATGGTATCCAGTTCGCAGGCACCGCCGATCGGCACCATGGAAAACATGCATAAAACAGATCGAGTTGCTGTGAGTACCAGAACAAGCAAACCAAGCGCAACGACTGTCCTTCTTTTTATTTGTTATGTAAGAGTTAGGTAACGAATTTTCGAAGTGTGCAAATAAATTTCATTTTCGCTGGCTGGAAGCATATGGTTCAATGCATGAACTATGGAGCGGCAGTCTACTCGTGCAAACGAGCTAGGCGATAACCTGTAGTGCTGACATGAATTTTGAATTACTCCTTTCAGTGCTTTTATAGCACGGAAATCTCTAGAATCACTGTTAATTAGTCATAAAACATGCAGTTGGTGAAAGAGACGGGCCAATAACTAATTGCAAAATTTTAAAGTATATTAAAAAGGGAACCTAGATTCAGTCCCGAGGAAAGCACTGCAGCTAACAAATAAGAGATCCTGCAAATGGCCTCACATATAAAATTATATGAGAGGTGATATGTGCAAAGTTGATACTCAATTACAAACACGCACATTCGACATAAGGAAGTGTTGAAGAATTGATGTTCTAAGTTCGTTTGCGGCGTTGCTCGGGAAACAGCGTCCCATAATGCATCTTGTACCATAGGTTGACGTGTGTGCGCGTCCCGTCTGACCAATTTAGGCAATTTGTAGTAACATTTATTTGTAACTGTGTTTGGAGAGAAGGTATTTTGCCCGCTTGTGCGTAGGAAGCTGGTGAAATTGAAGACTTGTATTTAATGATAAAAGTTCAGAATTCGGACGAATAATCAGTCAGACATGTCCGTGTTATTTTATATAGAGAAGAACAAAAATGCACTCAACGGTTTAGAAACTTCGGGAAATCATGAATATTTTTTTCCTGTTTGATACCTTATCCAGAAAATTGCTATTTCTTTTCATCAATCTGGATAGAGAAGAACAAAAATGCACTCAACGTTTTAGAAACTTCGGGAAATCATGAATATTTTTTTCCTGTTTGATACCTTATCCAGGAAATTGCTATTTCTTTTCATCTATCTGGTATTTCTAAAATTATATAAGCAAGCATTTAAACGCACTTAATTGTTTTCAGAATCCACTGTTTAAAACGATTATTAAAATAATCTTAATTTGTATTTCAACAAAATTTCCACCTTTTACCATACGGGGAGGTCAAGGTTGGACTAACTTTGATATTTATGACCCTGAAAACTGTGGGTTTCCTTACATTTTATTGTTTCAAACTGGAGTTGTGCTTTTCATTTTTCTATTATGTACCTGGCTTGACTTAGTGTACTTTTCTTAATAATAATACTTAATATACCTAGTAACATACTTAATGTACTCAACGATTATACCTTATTGTCTTGAGGACCTAAAACGTAGTATTGATACATATACAGTATGATTGTTTGTCTGTAGCAATACGTATAATCATTGCTTTTAAAGTTATGAAAATTTTCAAAATGTTTGAAAACATGTTCATGGAAAACATTTCTTTTTTTAATATTGGAATTTAGTGATCCATCAATAATTGCAAAGTTAACCCTAAATGGGACTGTTGAAATCTTCAGCTAAGAAGATAAAAATTCACCTAATTGTGTTTCTGGGATGTGTGATTTGTGGAATTCTACATTAATTTTGAGAAATATTCAAATTGTTTAATGATAAAACCTCTTAAGTACTTTTCATATTAGACCTGTTTTCAGTAATTGCTTTTGTGCAGCAAAGCAGTACACATATTATTTTACATTGAAAGTCAACTGGGTTAATGTAAGTGTGTAAACCTTTAATAATAGTAACATCTGTATTGCTCATAACAAAACAGATTTTATTACACAGATGTTCTTGACTGCATTTAAGGAGAAAGCAAAGGTTTTTTTTTTTTAACTTTTGATCAGAACAGTGACAAGTATGGTATTCAAAACACAAAATCTCACTTTAAACAACTGCAAAAAGTGGAATGAATGGATAAGCTATATGGTTGGACATTTGAAATTTGATAGTTTGTATTGTATCATTTGTCTAAACTATTTTTTTTATATAAATATTTTGTTATAAAGACGATCTATTGAAAATCATGCAGAGCTGAATGATTTACTTTGACAGAAAAATTTTCCATGTTGCAGTCCCCAGGTAAAAAAAAAAAAGTATACTGAAGTGTACTAAATGCTAATGTAAGAAAAAATATACTTGGGTCAGGACAAATAAGTATATTCAAATGTGTTAAATTGGAACGAGTAATTTTGTGTTAAATGTATTTAAATTGTACAAAAATTGTAAAAACTTTATTTGTGTTATATACACTTGAACGTACTAAAGTGGGCTATTTTAATTGTACTTCAGTATAATTATATTGTTTTATGTGTAGTTTAAAAAAATCTATGCATACTTAACAATAGATGTATCTATTACAAGCGCACTATTATTACATTTTATTTTAGTAATAAATGTATTTGAAATAGTTGATAAAATACATTTAAAATATTGTTAGTGTTTGATCATACTTCTAAATTTATTTAAATTTGCAAAATAGTACATTATAATGGAACTTTAATTGTGTATTAAAATAAAAGTTACGTATTTACAATAAATTTAAAATATATTTTGTTATATTACATGACCACTATAATTAGATTTTAAATGAATAATAAATGTCTTTGAAAGAGTTGAATAAATGCATTTATAATATAATAAGTACTTTGCTTTTGTCTTATATATATATATAATATAGCTAAAATTATACTTTTATTGTGTTCCAAACATGTTAAAATATATATTGTGTAATCTGTTAAAATAATTTTTATATTATTAAAATAAATTAACAATTTCAATATGGTAAAATATTGTGTGAATAAATTAGTACATATGGAAAAAGTACAGAAATTTTAATTAAATGAAAGTCAACCTTTATTTTATAAAAATGATAAATAATAATAATATATAATAATAATTAATACATTTATTTATAATAAACTGAGGGCACTTAACTTTAGCCCCAAAACACAACAATATAAATTTAATCAAAAGTCAAATTAAGCTGTCTAACCCTTTTCTGGCAAAAGGCTTATTTATACAGAAAGCTCAACTAAACTAAAAGCCATCTCAAATAAAAATATCACTTCTTTTTAGAAAACTAGGGGGCTTCGCTCGCCAACCCCTGTGTTTGGTTAATCGGATATACAATTTAAAATTTTTTTTTCTTTGGAATTGTTTCAATTTCATTATTTGCACTTTTACTTTAAAGCCTCATTAAAAACAATATTTTTTGGAGACACATTGTGACAAAACAACGTATAACTGCCCGTGAGTGAATATTGTTTTTGTTTCTCTAATAAATAATCCGGCTTTTTCTAATGTTTGTCCCTGTGATTTATTGATTGTTATAGCAAAAGCTGTGCTCACGGTAAACTGTAAACATTTTAATACGAATGGCATACCACAATCTCCTTTGGTATGTAATGTTATTCGCGGAATATATACATTACCTTTCTTTTCGCCTGTTAAAATTTGCATCGCTTCTCCGTGATAATCAATATTCACCTGATCGAATTGTGTATTCTTTGAAATTCAAGTTGTCGTTGCTTTAACTGTTCCAGGACCACAAATTCTCATAGATACTGTAGCGACTGACATGATAAAGTGTCACAAACGTTTTACTTGAACAATCTCCGACTTCCTAACCCCAAACACAACTTTCTAGCACCCTCTCCAACCCCTCCTCCCCCGGGTCTCACCCCCCCTTACCGCATCAATCAATACCTCGCTATCAGTCTTCCGTGCTGTAGTCCGCCCTCCCTCAATCGAACCGAACAGTCACTTAAAACCAAAAAGGTCTCAGCCTGGCTGGGACGCTTCAATACTTTCGAATTCCACTGCTTTCATAATCTCTTATGTGCCTTTTTTTCTCTCCAACGCCTTTGGGTCTCTATTCTCTGTATTGTCCTTATACGCTTTATATGTGCTGAGAGCACATGATATGTGTGTACTATGTGCTTTTACACTACTGACAGTTTTAAGATGTGTGTGCTGTTATATGATATCTTTTGTAAGTAGGACGTGTCTTGCAAGAGTCTCATGTTTACGGTCCCCGCGAGACACTCTGTGGCAAGTCTCTTTTGTCTTGCGGGTCTTTTAAATGTCTTCTGAGAACTTCCGAGAAGACCACGTATTGTCGCTTTGCTTTTGCTTTCCAGGATTTTTTTTTATAATAGAGAGACATTTCATTCTTGCATATCTGTCTTGGCTCGTACATCAGAGGCAGATGAACTGGCAAATTTGGCCATAACCGCATCTGGGAAAACATGTAGGAAATAAAAATAAAATAAAAAATATTTTTTCTTTGCATTTTTTAAACTTGTATTACTTGTATTATTTTTTAAGCTGTGATTCAAGGATCTTGATTTTGCTGTGATCTTTGCAGAGTCAATGGAGGCTCTGATCAGGGCGCTCGAGAGACTGAGCGAGGAGTCTGAGTGTCTGGGCTTGTGAGTGTCCTGGATAAAAACCAAGGCCTTTAATGACCTCTTTGGCACAGCCATCAGCAGTTTGTCTGTTTGCGGAGAGAGTGTCGACCTTGTCCTTGTCGAGAGGTTTATTTACCTTGGCAGTGACATTCATGTCTGTGGTGACTCTGAAGTAAGTAGACGGATTGGAATAGCACTGGGGGGTCATAAATTAGCTGGAAAGGGGTGTGTGGTGCTCCCAATATCTATGCAGAAGGACGAAGGTCCAAGTCTTTAGAGTCCTGGTGCTTCCTGTCTTGCTATATGGTTGTGAGACATGGACACTATCCAGTGACCTGAGGTTTAGACTGGACTCCTTTGGTACTGTGTCTCTCCGGAAAATCCTTGTGTACCATTGGTTTGACTTTGTGTAGAATGAGCGGTTGCTCATGGAGTCCCAAATGAGGCACATTGCCTGCATTGTGAGGGAACATCAGTTACAGCACTACAGCCATGTGGCACGTTTCCCAGAGGGTGATCCAGCTCGTTGGATCCTCATTGTTGGGGACCCGAGTGGCTGGACCAGGCCTAGAGTTTGCCTACATAACACTTGGCTGCGGCAGATAGAGCATCATTTCCGGAGGGTGGGACTGGACCGCGTGTCTGCCTGGAGGGTTGCCAACCAGGATCCTGAGTTGTTTCGTCCTGTGGTGGGTGCGGCAACACACTGTACCAGTGCATGCTCCCCAACTTGACTTGACTTGTTCAATAAGTAAAATAGTAGGTGTTCCTCAGGTTATTAAGAAGTTCCGTGTCATTAAATAAAAGTGGAACGTAGGCTGGAACAGATATATACTGTTTGTATTTAGTGTTAGTTGGTCATATGTACTGTATATCTTCTTCAGTACGGTACAATATTTTAATCAACATAGTATAGTACTAATGAGGGAGACAAAATTTGTATGCATGCAAGTACACTGTATTATAAAAACATTTTAAAACAGTTTAAAAAGAAGAAAGGTCACAATTAAAGGTTAACACAGTATTCAATCAATATTTAATGCCAATAAAAATAGTGTGTTGGTTTGTTATTACAAACTATTGTATTTAGCTAGAATTTTTAAGACAACAAACACTATCTAAATACTTCAATTTGTACATTATAATCAATAACAATCTTTATTCATAATTCATTTCCAGTAATTTTTTCCAGCTATAAAGTACCTAGCTTGCAAGTTATCCATGCTAAACTGTCTTTTTAGAGGGGTTTCTTTTAAGGATTTCACTGTTATTGTTGATTCCATCAAATTTTCCCTGGAAAAAACTAAAATAGCCAACTCCTGTGTGAAAGAAGATATGCATTCTAGACCTGTTAAGCCTCTTGTAAGCCTTCTTTGGACCCATTATATTTGTACTGGCCAAAGAATGCTATATGAGAAGACAAAAAAGTACACACATTTATAAATGCATACTTTCTAACATAAAATATCAGCCATAAAGATGTTACCCACAAAACACATATTTACTAACATATTGGTATAACCAAAATGAAGTCATTTTCAAATATTTTAAACCTTTTAGGCATTTGAGTTAGTGGACAATAGTGTTGTCATAATACCAAAATCTCATACTTTGGTGCAATATCAGGTACTAAGATTCAAATAAACAATAGAATTTTTGCAGCCAATAAGCCTCAATGGTCAAAGCAATCCAGAAGTGCAGACTGTAGAATCAATACCATGAAAAATGAGTATTGAAAGACTTTTATGTATGATCAAATCAACTCTTTTGATGACTCTTCTGAACAATTCCAAATTGTTAATCATAAGTTGTAGCATACCATTTCTACATCTGTGTCTGTCATAGAAGAAGGAGGCTCCAGAGGTCAAGAGCACAGATGATGAGGTTCCTTTTTCCAAGTTCATCATGTCATGAATCACCTCTATGCACTCCTTCACAGATCTGATGTGCTCAGATAGCTCAAGAGAATATGTTACTGATATAACATCACATTATAAATGGATAACTGCAGTTATTTATGTTCTCAACATAAAAAACTGAAGCCCATGTTGTACACCTACCTTTAAGAAATGTTGGTGGCACAAGAGTGCATTAGAAGCTCACCGACATCACCTTTAACAAATTTGTCATCAACAATGTTTAATATGCCCATAAAGGCTGGTCTTAATGATGACTAGAAAGAACAATAACATGAATTTTGCCTGCAGCCAAGCATGAACAGCTGATCAGTTACTTGAAATTATACAATTTTCTAATCAGCATCTTACTAGACATGTTTGTGGCTTGACAGTGCTCACCTGATTCTGGACAGTAGTTTTTCTTCTGACGGTGCATTCTTGCTCATCTCCCTCATCCCTGTCTGCAGCCAGATGAAGTCATCTTTTAATCCATATTTCTGTATCCTGAGTTGTGGCTCTTGATGTAGAGTTTTTTCATGCTGCATCTAAAGAACTGTTACTATAGAGTCTGGGTCAATCAACAGTTGACATCTGGGTATTTGTCAGACATGAGCACTGACTGCATACAATCATAATGTTAAAAAAAACATGCTTCAAGGGTAGGCTATGTCTTTGTTGTTTATTTACATTAAATAATGTACTGAAAATGTAGTTGTATTCTGACAAGAAGCAATACTTACAAATTCAGATAGTTGTAAGATATTTGCATGCATTATTGGGTAAACGACTGGCTTTAAATGCATCCCTGTAGCTAGTTTGCAAGCATCACCAACTGCTTATCACTGTTTTTTATCCTGATTATGGGTTAGCATCACCTCTGGCTGAAGACAAAAGAGAAAAGCAGAATTTTATTCTGGTGACGCTCTGCCCTACAGACGCCAGTATGTTTCTGATCTGATTAAGGTCATACAATACTTCAAGTTACCCATGCTGAACAGGAAAGTTGCTGCCATTAAGTGTTCTTTATCATTGTCGTACTTGATTCGTAATCATAATACTCACTAGAGGGCTTCGCTTGCCAACCCCCCCAGCCTGAGCTACGCACCAGCCAATTCAGGTCTCTGCCACTCATGTATGTGGATTTCACTTTCACCAAACAACAAATCTTTTAATTCTTGTGAATACGCCTCTTCATTGGGAAGAAACACTACTTTTCCCTGATGGCAACACGAATTAGATGATCTACAAGTTTCTGACTTAAAGTTTAAATCCGAACAATATTTTCAATCTCTTTTTGCTGTTCTGTTATTTCACCGAGTAATAATTTCCATTTGTTTGTTCCATATAATTTTTTTGAGACTTTTGAATTTTAGTACATTCATTATCTCTAACCTGCTCTGCATGTGTATCATGCCAACATTTTTGAATTCTTTATAACATTCTACTTTGTCATCTACTCTTTGTCTTTTATTTCCAGCCCTGGGCGTGGTTAAATCTCTTGGCACAAAGTCTTGTCTTGCGGGACGTGAAAGCATCTCTCTAAAAAAGTCACGTCTCGTCCCAGGCTAAAAACTCTTTGTCTCGTCCCAGGATTTTTTTTATTATAATAGGCTGGTTTTACTGATTTTGGTGAACTAGAAAGTCATATGCATTTAAATTATGTAAGTATATAACAAACAGCAATAACATAAAATACATATCAGTTTCATTATTAAAACATGTCATTTAATCCTCCCAATACTTTTGTCTGGAATGAAGTTTGGCTGTTCGGTTTCTTTATTTGCACAATAAACAAAACACAAATAGGCAGAGCGGTGGCTTCCTGGCAAAAGGATATGGGGCTGGTAACTAGAAGGTTGCTGGTTCAAATCCTGGCAGTGCCAGAAGAATTGTTACTCCATTGAGCAAGGTCCTTAACCTGCAATCACACTAGGGGCACTGTACAAACAGATTTCCCTCTGACCCCAAGCTTATTTTCCCTCTCTGTGTGTCTCTGGAGAATACGCTGGGGTATGCAAAAAATTGAAGTTCCAGTGTAAGAAAGTGTATATTGTAAGAAATTATCAAACAAGGCTACATTTTTTTTCTTGAACCCAACCCATTTCTTCCAGCACAATCAATCCAGAAACCCCACAATAATTAAGAAAAAAAAAAACAATCTGATAACCCAACTGAATGACACTGCAATGTTTTGCTGCAGTCCAATCCACAATTAGGATGGGCATTACAGTAGAATGGACGTGTTTTGCTTTTTTAACATCATTTAGTACGTTGCCTATTGCATTTCGTTTAATGTTAGATTAGATCTTTTTTATTCATTAAATATTTTTTTCATATTCAGTTGGAGTTTCCGTGGTGGCCACAGGACCCTGAATAGCTGCTTATTTTGCTCAAGTCTTGAGTCAGCTATTGTTAGGTTATTCTTAAGATTTGTTCAAAAAGTAGTTTCTGAAAAGGAAAGTGACATTTAATACAAAACTATTGTCCAAGCCAAAGGAGAGACCTAAGCTCGTAAATGCAGAAAAAATGTATACATTTTTATTTGGTCAGAATACATTTAAGTTTACCTTTATTGGTTTGATTTATTGTAAATAACACAAAGGTACTCATTCCTCAGTAATTTTCAGTCGCGGATTGCTTCATTATGTAAGGCAGTGTATGTGTATCGAAATCATTATAAAAACTCACTAATCACAATATCCTTAATGTAAAGACTATGGAAACATGTTTTTCCATTTATTCCCTTCCAGTCATTTGGCCAATGAACTAGTCATAATTTGCCTCAAAATTCTCCACACCATGTTTCTAACATCAATGCCTCCTTGAATCCCAAGCAAAGTAATCTGTGAAAAGTTTCCATAAAAAAGAAATCACTGTAGCTCATAATTTCTTAAGATGTATGATCTAATAGAAATATGCACAAGAATCTGAACAATCAAGAAATATTGAAAATTTACTAAAAGTTCAAGCACCTATGTTAAATAAGTAGCTGCCCCCTCCGCCCTTGTAGCTAATCAATCTATAAGTAGAGCTATAGCAAAGCATTTTGCCCTGCCCTACATATTGCCAGATCCAGTACTGTCTGACCACAGATCATATTTGTAAAAGCTGTCAGGTTATGGGCACTTCACTTAGTTTTCAACAAAGATTTGACTACAGTAGCAGTCTTCAGTTCTCCTAAAAACTGACAAGCAAGATAATAAAAATAATATAAAGTATACAGATTGTCAGGGATGGGGTAAAACAACTTTTGATGTGTGAAATTTAAATTGTAAAATGGCAAACATGATGAAAAATGGAAAAATAAATAGATGAAAAGAGAGTAAGATCAATTTAACTGTAGGTAGGAATAAACTTTAGATGGTAAAGAAAAGACATTGAAAACAATGAGTCCTGTGAGCAACATTGTATACAAACACAAAGTTGCACAGATTCAGAATACTTTTACTTAAAATGTAAAATGTTTAGGGTATTTTTTTGTGCTTCACAGTTCTGTCTGGTTATCAGAGTTTTATTTAATGTGACAAACATGGAGGCAGCTAAATTAAAGAGAAATGGAGATAAATACTTATGGCCATAAACGTCTTGATTTGGTCAAACATTTTGTTGTGAGGTAGACCAGTTTCTAAACTCAGTATTTGGCATTTCCACACACTCTTGGGTTAAACGCCATTCCACTGTAGATGTGTAGATGTAGCATGTAGTTGAGTAATGTCAGGTTGATGTGGCCTGCACATTGTCATTGCATTTCATCAGAGTTCTCCATGGTCAGTGTGGTAGCAATTTAACATCTTATTAAAGAAAGAAACATCCTCTTAACAGGACAATTCATTAATCAGGCAGGAGAAAAGTTGTTCATTGTATCTTTTAATTACTCCTCAGCAAAATGCCTTGGAGGGAGCATTCTTCAGAAGCAGTCTGTTACAGCATGGTCAGAATGATCAGAATGGTCAGAGAAACAAAGAATAGAGGTTCATTTTATAAACTGTTGAATTTATATACAGTGTCAATCGATTCATGCAATTTACTCCAGTTGGTTCCTTGGTTTACACCCAAATGATTTATATAAAACTAGGGGGTTCCCCCCTGCTCGTTTCGCTCGCCAACCCCATGCCTGCGCTACGTGTCAGCGACTTCACGTCTCGCCACTCACGTTGTGAAGAGGAGGGCTGAACGCACTCCAAGGAGATACGGTCGCTCCTCCGAAACCCCCTTTTAAATGGTGATACAATGGGAAACAAATAGTTGTTTTTTTTTACCTCCTCTTTACTCGATCAGTTGTTGGATTGTTGCTGCTGCCGTGCCACATGATCTGCATCTCGCATGGCGCTTTGAACATTTAAAAGCCTGTACAAGATATTTGTTATCTATTGGCATATTTCTGCATGCCAAAACCAATAGACCTTGTGTTAGTATTCCTGATAGACAATATACAATATAATACAATACAGTTTATTTTTGTATAGCCCAAAATCACACAGGAAGTGCTGCAATGGGCTTTAACATGCCCTGTCTCTTGACAGCCCCCCAGCCTTGACACTCTAAGAAGACAAGGAAAAATTCCCAAAAAAACCTAGTAGGGAAAAATGGAAGAAACCTTGGGAAAGGCAGTTCAAAGAGAGACCCCTTTCCAGGTAGGTTGGGCGTGCAGTGGGTGTCAAAAGAAGGGGGTCAATACAATACACAGAACAGAACAAATCCTCAATGAAAAATAAAAATTTTTAGAAGTACGGAGCAGAATTTAACAGTAGATGATATCACATAATAAGATTTGGATAATTTTAGACTCCTGGAGACCTCATCCATCAAGCTGCCTCCCCCATTTGGCCATTCCACGTCTGAAACAGTGTTGGGCCAGCCAATCTGATGAAAGGACACCTCTTTCTCACGATTCCTGCGATCTCCATCAGGGATGACTTTACCTTATGCAGGCAAAACAACTTGGCAGGTGGGCCGTGGCACCAAGTGCCACATTTGAGTACCGAGAAGAGAAACAGAATAGGTGAGGGTTAGTATCCAATTCTAACTATCATGTTACTTGTGTTTTAGTGCTAATGACTAACAACAGAGATGCAGTATGTACAGTTAATCAGAAGCTCTAATCAGTTTATGCTAAACTGAAGTAGTGAGTCTTCAGCTGGGATTTAAAAGCTGAGACCGAAGGGGCATCTCTTATAGTAGCAGGCAGACAATTCCACAGTTTAGGGGCCCTGCAACTAAAAGCTCGACCTCCCATTGTTATTTTATTAATCCTTGGAACCATAGGCAGACCAGCATCTTGAGATCTTAATGTGCGCTCTGGTTTGTAAGTCATGATAAGTTCAGACAAGTAAGCCGGACCTCGGCCATTTAATGCTTTATATGTTAAAAGAAGGATTTTGAAATCTGCCCTAAACTTAACCGGGAGCCAGTGTAAGGATTTAAGAACTGGAGTTTTGTGTTCGTATTTTCTTGTTCTTGTAATAATTCTTGCAGCCGCATTTTGTATTAACTGGAGGCTGTATAAAGAACAGTTTGAACACCGCATTGCAGTAGTCAATTCTACTAGAGATAAATGCATGAATTAATTTCTCAGAATCCTGTTTATTTAGAAAGTGCCTTAATTTCCTAACATTTTTAAGAAGGAAGAAACATGTTTTGGACAACTTTGTAATATGCGCTTTAAATGACATGCTAGAGTCAAAGATAACTCCTAGATTGCGGGCTGATTCAGTAAAATTAATTGGGATTCCAACTGAGTTAAATGATGACAAAATATTGTTATGACCAGCGTCATTCCCTCCAACAATTAACATCTCTGTTTTATCTGTATTTAAAGACAAGTAGTTCTCATTCATCCACTCCTTTAATTCGCTAACAACTAATTAAAGACAACATCGGAGAAACTTCATCTGATTTAAATGAAAGGTATAAGTGGGTGTCATCTGCATACGAGTGAAAATTAACATTATGTTTCCTAATGATAGATCCCAGTGGAAGCATGTAAAGTGAAAAGAGTAAAGGTCCCAGTACTGAGCCCTGCGGGACACCATATTGAACTTCTGTGTATAGTACTGTCAGCACATTTCTGTACATATTGGAATCGATTTGATAAATAAGAACTAAACCAAGCGAGCACAGTGCCTGTAAGCCCAACATCATTTTCTAGCCTGTGCAGTAAAATAGAATGGTCGATGGTGCCAAATGCTGCACTTAAGTCCAACAACATACAGGTGCTGGTCATAAAATTAGAATATCATGACAAAGATGATTTATTTCAGTAATTCCATTCAAAAAGTGAAACTTGTATATTAGATTCATTCATTACACACAGACTGATGTATTTCAAATGTTTATTTCTTTTAATTTTGATGATTATAACTGACAACTAATGAAAGTCCGAAATTCAGTATCTCGGAAAATTAGAATATCAATTAAGACCAATGCAAAAAAAGGATTTTTAGAAATGTTGGCCAACTGAAAGGTATGAACATGAAAAGTATGAACATGTACAGCACTCAATATTTAGTTGGGGCTCCTTTGGCCTGGATTACTGCAGCAATGCGGTGTGGCATGGAGTCAATCAGTCTGTGGCACTGCTCAGGTGTTATGAGAGCCCATGTTGCTCTGATAGTGGCCTTCAGCTGTTCTGAATTGTTGGGTCTGGCGTATTGCATCTTCCTCTTCACAATACCCCATAGATTTTCTATGGGGTTAAGGTCAGGCAAGTTTGCTGGCCAATCAAGAACAGGGATACCATGGTCCTTAAACCAGGTACTGGTAGCTTTGGCACTGTGTGCAGGTGCCAGGTCCTGTTGGAAAATGAAATCTGCATCTCCATAATGTTCATCAGCAGCAGGAAGCATGAAGTGCTCTAAAACCTCCTGGTAGACGGCTGCGTTGACCTTGGACCTCAGAAAACATAATGGACCAACACCAGCAGATGACATGGCACCCCAAACCATCACTGACTGTGGAAACTTTACACTAGACATCAAGCAACATGGATTCTGTGCCTCTCCTCTCTTCCTCCAGACTCTGGGACCTTGATTTCCAAAGGAAATGCAAAATTTACTTTCATCAGAGAACATAACTTTGGACCACTCAGCAGCAGTCCAAAGGCGAGACGCTTCTGACGCTGTCTCTTGTTCAAGAGTGGCTTGACACAAGGAATTTGATAGCTGAAACCCATGTCTTGCATACGTCTGTGCGTGGTGGTTCTTGAAGCACTGACTCCAGCTGCAGTCCACTCTTTGTGAATCTCCCCCATATTTTTGAATGGGTTTTGTTTCACAATCCTCTCCAGGGTGCGGTTATCCCTATTGCTTGTACACTTTTTTCTACCACATCTTGTCCTTCCCTTCGCCTCTCTATTAATGTGCTTGGACACAGAGCTCTGTGAACAGCCAGCCTCTTTAGCAATGACCTTTTGTGTCTTGCCCTCCTTGTGCAAGGTGTCAATGGTCGTCTTTTGGACAACTGTCAAGCCAGCAGTCTGCCCCATGATTGTGTAGCCTACAGAACTAGACTGAGAGACCATTTAAAGGCTTTTGCAGGTGTTTTGAGTTAATTAGGTGATTAGAGTGTGGCACCAGGTGTCTTCAATATTGAACCTTTTCACAATATTCTAATTTTCCGAGATACTGAATTTGGGACTTTCATTAGTTGTCAGTTATAATCATCAAAATTAAAAGAAATAAACATTTGAAATACATCAGTCTGTGTGTAATGAATGAATCAAATATACAAGTTTCACTTTTTGAATGGAATTACTGAAATAAATCAACTTTGTCATGATATTCTAATTTTATGACCAGCACCTGTAATTACAGTGGAGTTTCCTTCATCAGAGGATATCAGAATGTCGTTTACAACCCGCGTTAGTGCCGTTTCTGTACTATGACCAGTGTGAAAACCAGACTGGAATTTCTCAAATAAATTGTAATGCGTAAGGTGTGACTGAAACTGATTGGCGACTACTTTTTCTAGTATTTTAGAGAGAAACGGCAGATTTGAAATAGGCCTATAATTATTTAGTATGTGTGGGTCTAGGTCTGACTTTTTAAGTAATGGTTTAATGACTGACACTTTTAGTGTATCAGGTACTGTGCCATGCAATAATGAACTACTGATAATGTTTAGAATAGGCGCTGCAAGAACATTCATTGCACTTTTTACTAGTTTTGTTGGCACTGGATCAAGGGAACAAGTAGTGGGCTTCATTTTAGAAATTAAAGTTAAGACTTCCTGCTCAGTTACAGGATTAAAATTATTAAAGTGCTGAATGCAATGTGAGACAGGGTCTGCTAAGCTAGTATTTGGTTTGTAGTGTGATGCAGATATCTGGGATCTTATATTTTTATTTTTCTCATTGAAGAAGTTCATAAAGTCTGTACTGCTAATATCTGTTGGTATTTTGTACTGTTGATCTGAATTTCCATTTGTTAATTTAGCCACTGTTCTAAACAGTACCTGAGGATCTATTAATGTAGAATAGTATTCTGAGCGAGCTTTAAAGAGGACTTTTTTATATTTATTATAAAAATATATTATAAGTATATTTCCTTTCTTCATATTCGTTTATATTTTGAACTATGACAATTTTATCGTCAATTTTAATACAGCAATCTCCTTCATAAACTCAATAAAAACAAATTCAGATTCGAGGGTTTACATGTTTGATATTCACAATAACGCCCATGTTTACTAAAGCACACTAACAGCCTTATGATGAGCCAACTTTGCTTAATACTGGGTCATGCATGGATCCAGTTGTCATTGTCCATGTTGGAACAAATGACATACATAAGGGTAGTCTGTCAGTTCTGCGATCCAAATTCAAAGAGTTAGGTACCAAGCTGAGGAGCAGAACTGACAAGGTAGTCTTCTTCGAAGTCCTGCCTGTGACACGAGCCAGTCCAGGTAAGACTGAGGAGATTAGAAGGCTTAACGTGTGGCTCAAATCTTGGTGCACGGTAGAAGGGTATAGGTTTATCGGGTATTGGGACTCCTTTTGGAACAGATAAGACTTGTTCCGCCGTGATGGGTTACATCTGAACTGGAGGAGCACCAATGTATTGGGGAGGCGTATGTGTAGGCTAGTCGAGGATTGTTTAAACTAGGGAATGGGGGGGGGGGCAGGGAGTTTAGGACAGGCCAGGTTTAGATCTATACATGGAGGAACAAACAATGGGGTAGAAATAAAAATGCATAGTAATGTAAATTCTAAGCAAACATTTAAATGTAGAAGGAGTAACACATTACAAATAGATTGCCTTAATGCTAGAAGTATCAAAAATAAGGTAAGTGAGTTGGAGTTGTATGTAGCAGAGCATAATTATGCATAGCATAATAATAACGGAAACCTGGTTAAATAACAATGATGGGGATGAGTGTAACATATTTTCCTCTCCGGGAAAGATGTCTTACTTTAGGAGTGTGTTATAGACCACCCAATTCAGACAGTAATTTCAACACACATCTTTTTTAGTAATATCAAAAAAGCAAGTTTACTGGGAGATATTATAGTCATGGGGGACTTTAATTATCCAAATATTAACTGGGATAACCTTGCAGATGGAGGAGTACAAGAGCAGGAGTTTTTAGAATTACTCGGTTACTGTTTTTTAACACAGCATGTTAAAGCACCAACACGGGGTGAAGACTGTCTGGATTTAGCATTTTGTAATGATCAAGATAGTATTGAGGGTGTAGAAGTGATTGAACCACTAGGGTCAAGTGACCATAATATAATACAATTCTCAATATTTTCTAAGAGTGCAGATGCAACTTGGGATTAATAAAGTATCTATCTATCTATCTATCTATCTATCTATCTATCTATCTATCTATCTATCTATCTATCTATCTATCTATCTATCTATCTATCTATCTATCTATCTATCAAAGACTAAAATTGTTAAGTTGAACTTTGGTAGGGCTAATTTTGACCAGATGCGACAATGCCTAAGTAGGATACACTGGGATAAGCTTTTAAGTGTGGAGACAGTCGAGGAGTAGTGGAACAGGTTTAAAAATGTTTTACATGTAATGCAGGACAGATACATACCTAAATTTGGAATTAATCAGAAATTTAAAAAAAACTCCACGGTGGATTAATAAAAATTTAAAAAAGAAATTGCAAAGGAAAAAAACTGCTTTATTAGGCATATAAGACTAATGACTGCAAAGTGAATCGTAGCACATATGAGAACATGAGGGCAACCATTAAGAAGGATATCAGGGAGGCTAAAAGACGGTTTGAGAGAAATATAGCAGATAAGGCAAAAGAAGACCCTAAGAGATTCTTTCTGTATTTTAGTAGTAAAAGAATAATCAAGGAGGAGGTGAAGTGCATCAGAAATAGTATAGGGGAATTAAAAGATACAGACAATGAAATAGTGGATGCCCTAAACCTACATTTTTCTGAGGTGTGAGCAAGTGGATAACCTCCCAGAGGTAAACGCGACTACTAAGGAGGTACTGAGGGATTTGGAAATTGTAGAGGGAGAAGTGCTGCTCAGATTAAATAAGCTGAAATCAAACAAATCACCAGGACCAGATATTTATCCTCGAGTTCTTAAGGAGGCTAGTGAGTACATATATAAACACTTGACACATATTTTTAGGAAGTCATTGCACACTGGAGAGATTCCGAAGGACTGGAAAATGGCAAATATCATCCCATTATATAAAAAGGGTGACAGGGCAGATCCAAGCAACTATAGGCCAGTAAGCTTAACATGCATCACAGGAAAATTAATGGAAGGAATTATTAAGGATAAGATTGAGCAACACCTGGCAAGGACAGGAGTTATTCTGAACAGTCAGCATGGGTTCAGAAGAGGGAGGTCGTGTTTTACTAACATGCTGGAATTCTATGAGGAGGCAACAAAAGGATATGATCAAAGTGGAGCATATGATATTATTTATCTGGACTTTCAGAAAGCATTTCATAAGGTGCCACATGAGAAGTTGGGCATGAAATTAAAGTAAGTGGGAGTTCAGGGTGATATTTTTAGATGGGTGCAGTATTGGCTCAGACACAAGAAGCAGAGGGTGATGGTGTGAGGAATCTCATCAGAATTGACCGATGTTAAGAGTGGTGTTCCACAGGGGTCAGTGCTAGGGCCGCTGCTATTTTTAATGTATATAAATGATTTAGATAGGAATATAAGTAACAAGCTGGTTAAGTGTGCAGATGATACCAAGACAGGTGAATTCGCAGATAATTTGGAATCCTTTATATCATTACAGAAGGACTTGGATAGCATACAGGCTTGGGCAGATTTGTAGCAGATGAAATTTAATGTCAGTAAATGTAAAGTAATACACATAGAAGTAAAAATGATAGGTTTGAATACACAATGGGCGGTCAGAAAATCGAGAGTACACCTTATGAGAAGGATTTAGGAGTCATAGTGGACTCTAAGCTATCGAGTTCCCGACAGTGTTCAGAAGCCATTAAGAAGGCTAACAGAATGTTAGGTTATATAGCACGAGTACATGTCCAAGGAGGTTATGCTCAACCTTTATAATGCACTGGTGAGGCCTCATCTTGAGTACTGTGTGCAGTTTTAGTCTCCAGGCTACAAAAAGGACATAGCAGCACTAGAAAAGGTCCAGAGAAGAGTGACTAGGCTGATTCCAGGGCTACAGGGGCTGAATTATGAGGAAAGATTAAAAGAGCTGAGCCTGTACAGTTTAAGCAAAAGAAGATTAAGAGGTGACGTGATTGAAGTGTTTAAAATTATGAAGGGAATCAGTACAGTGGATCGAGACTTATTTTAAAATTAGTTTATTAAGAACATGGGGACACAGTTGGAAACTTGTTAAGGGTAAATTTCGTACAAACATTAGGAAGTTTTTCTTTACAAAAAGAACGATAGACACTTGGAATAAGCTACTAAGTAGTGTGGTAGACAGTAAGACATTAGGGACATTCAGAACTCAACTTCATGTTTTTTTGGAAGAAATAAGTGGATAGGACTGGCGAGCTTTGTTGGGCTGAATGGCCTGCTCTTGTTTAGAGTGTTCTAATGTTCAATGTTGCTTAAGTAAAACAATTTTACATTTATAATATTAAAGTATACAAAAATATACCAAACTATACTTGTGACATGTATACTTGACTTGAAGTATGCTTAAGTACACTAAAACAAAGTCACATTTATAATATACTATTTAAAGTATACAAAAATTACACAAAGTATACTTGATCACAAGTACATTAAAGTTTGAGTACGGTTAAGTATACTAAAGGACATTTACTTTTATTTTGCAAATACACACAAAATACACCAAACTGTACTTCTAAAAAATATACTTAAGTTCAGGTATGCTTAAGTATACTAAAATATATTTCCATTTAAAATATACTTTAAGTGTACAAAATTATAATTAAAGTGTCAAGTTAGGTTAGGTCATGTTGGGGAGCATGCACTGGTACAGTGCGTTGCAGCACCCACCACATGATGAAATAGCTTGGGATCCTGGTTGGCTTTGTTCACTAGGGTCTGTTAGTGGGAGAAAATGAAATATATACATGGGAAGGACAGCAATTGCATGTTGGTACATTAAGGGAAAGATAGTATGGCTGCAATAACATTAAAAAATTTGGATATGAGCATCAGTAGGCTTTGAGCCCTAGTAACCAAATTACCCAAACTATTCTATAACATTTTAGTAATTAATTACCGCTGTGATGCTGATCTTTCTGATCATAAAATAAGTAATTACAATAGCAATTGTCGAGAAGAATTTATAATTAATTGTAAAATTACAATATTTGAGGGTTCCTCTACAGTACCTCTTTCTCTTGCACCATTTGGCTCAAAAACTAATCATCACATTGTCATCTCATAACAGGCTTAAGATTCGAGTTTGGTATTTTTCTGTCCAGCCGTTTTACCTCTAGACTATCCTCAAGAAACTGTGACACACAGGCACACACCCATCATCGAGATATTGATGTTTTCAGTATCAGAGGACCCTAAAATCCGTTGAAAACCGAAGATCTAAATGTTTGATGAATCTAAAGTTTTGGCTCCTCCCCTACAGACAATAGGTTATGGTGGGTGAGGGCGCAAAGTATTTCATGATTTTTTTTTTTTTTTTACTATCTCCAAAAAAAAAATCTGACCACCTTCACATGGAACTAACACTTAACATTATTTACATTAATTTAGTTGGTTTTAGCAGATGCCCATTGTCCTGTACTCTGCCTCAAGTGCCCTGCCCGAGTCGACAGTCAGATAAACTACTTTCCGATGACCATGCAGACAAGAGTTTCCAGTTTGCTTTGTTTCCTGAAGCCAGCTGAAATAGAATAAAATTACAAGCAAATCATAAACACAGAATGATGCGAGAAATCATTATAAACAAACTCACAGGACAAACTTGGTAACAGAATTACTTATTCTTATATATATACAACAGACGTTTATTCAGAGTTGGGGAAGCACTTTTGCCTCACTCCCCAGCAGCAACACAGTATTAAGTATCAAGCACACAATAGACAATACAGTCCTTCCTTTCCTTTTTTCTCTTCTCTGCTTCTCTTTACCCTCAAGCTAAGTCCTACTTCCTCCTGACTCTGGCTCCTTAAATGTAAAGTGAAGCAGCTCCTTTTATACTGTTCCTGGGAGTGTTCCAGGTGGCTTGTTAGGAAAATCTGTGATCACTCCCAGGAATGGTTAAAATCCATTGTAGGGCTCTGCAGCTCCCCTTGGTGGTTCCCACAGAACACAACAGGACTGTCCCAAACTTCAACCACCATGAAGCCCTGCGGGGATCCATGGAGCCACAGCAACCCAGGGGGGCTGCCCTCTAGTGCTCCAGGGGAAGCAGGGTCCTATGAACATCTGCTCCCCCGGCCCTTCTAGAACATCGGCCTTCCAGCTGGGCAAAATATATATATATATATCTATTATATAAAAAAATCTTAGGTCGAGACGTGATCGTCTCGGAGAGACACTTTGAAGTTCCGCGAGACTACTTGCATGTCACGTCCTACAAACAAACAATTTCTCTGAAACACTTTACCTTTCTCTCAGTTTACTTCTCTGTCAAGATGCCAATGTAACCTGTATGTGTGTGCTAGACCATCAATTATGTTGTCTGTTTTTTTTTCAGAATTTACTGTCTTAATCTTCTTTATTTATTTATCTGGTTTGTACAATGCTATATACTGTATATTCTGCCGTTCTTTATTATATTCTGTAAGTGCCTTGAGCATGGGAAAGGCGCTATATAAATAAAATGTATTATTATTATTATTATTATTAACATCCCGCGAGACAAGGAAGTGAGACAAAAGGACAACTGATGTACAGGCTTTTAAATGATCGTCGCGCATTATGACATGCAGATCATGCAGGCCACAAAAAGTTCTCTAGTTTTTCAATGTAATGTTCTGTAGTGACAGTGACCGTTGCTCCCCACTCTTCAACAAAGTATGGACCTATAATGGCAAATTCTGCAATGATGCACCAAACTGTAACATGCTCACTGTGTAGGGGCCTCTGATGAAGTTCACGAGGGTTGGTTTCAGCTCAATAGGAAAAGTTTTGCTTATTTACGCAACCATTCAAATGGAACCATTCAACTCTCTATGGCTCTTCCAGTCTCTCTCAGTGAGTTCCTGCATTACCATTATTTTGTATGGATGGAAATTAAGGTCCTCATGCAAAATCCTCCTCAAAGACGTTGTTGGAAATGCCCAAGGCAGAAGCATATTTGCGCACTGAACATCTAGGAGACTGCAAAATTGATGGCCTTACAGCTTGGATGTCTTCAGGTGTTTGTATAGTCCGAGGATGGCCTGGAGATTTTCTGTTCAATGTTGTACCTGTGTGTCTAACTTTAGCCACCCATTGAAGAATTGTTTTCCAATTTGGGATTTCACCATTATGCTGAATGCTGAAGTGTGTTTGGAAAGCACGTTGTGTAGTATTGATTGGGTCGTTGTTTTTGAATGACACTTCAGCAGCAAAAGCACAGTGTGCACTGGACCAAGGCATTTTGACAACTGAAAACTAGGGATTGCCTATCAAAGGACCCCCACCTCAACCTACTCGGCTGCCTGTGCCTCATGCAATGACCTTGAGAAATGTGGCACTTCATTTTGGCTTACCCTGTATTTATATATCTTATATTCAAATGTCTACGTGTGGAAGTGTGTGTGTCTCTCCGTCCCAGAACTGAGAGGTGGAGTCAGGGTAAGGGCTCCACCTCTGAGGATACACAAGTAAGGCCAGCACATCCACAAAACAAAACCTCCGAAGAAAGAGTCATTCACTTAGCAGCTAATACGGAAGCGAGGCAAGCACATTGGCAAAATGGCATCCCTTTTACTTTTCCTCCTGCCGCTAATACACAAGCACGGCAAACATGTCAGCAAAACGAAACCTCCGAAGAAAGACAGTCGCTTAGCCGCTAATGCATAAATGATGTGAGCACATTGACAAAACAAAACCTCCTAGGAGACAGATGCCCAGAGTAGTTTCCTTCAATTACCTGATACCTCTACATTTCAATTTTTTTTCTGACGATTTCAATAGATTCCAGTACCCCATGCTTTTTACAGCACAGGCTTATACAGCTAGTATATATATAGCTATCTATTATATAAAAAAATCTTGGGTCGAGACGTGATCATCTCGGAGACACACTTTGATGTCATGGGAGACTAGACATTACAACCTTAGGAAGGAAGACCCATGAGACGGTGACTTTTGCATGTCACGCCCTACTTACAAACAATTTAAAACAAGTTCAAGGACATCTAACCTCGCGGTTGTTGGAATGCTTTTGGCAGACACACTTCATGTGCTCCCAGCTCTTAAAAATGTTATACGTTCTAGATGGCACGTGAACGACTAAGCGAAGAAAAAAGAGCAGCACGTCAAAAAGAGACACGAAAGAACTGGAGAGAAAAGGTTGCACAACAGAACAATAATAATCTATGTGCAAATTCAGAAAATAAGGAAAGTAATAATCAGCCCGGACCAAGTGGAATTGAAAAGCTCATAGGTCAAATCCGGGTCAGAAATAAAAGACTTCATAATGATGTTCAAAAACGTTGGAGCGATACATATGCAGAGCAGGTTAGAGATTATGAAAGTAGGAAAATTCGAAAGTATCGATAAACAGATAATAAAGATTGCATTAGCACAAACAAACTGAAATTATCCATCCATCCATCCATTTTCCAACCCGCTGAATCCGAACACAGGGTTACGGGGGTCTGCTGGAGCCAAGCCCAGCCAACACAGGGCACAAGGCAGGAAACAATCCTGGGCAGGGTGCCAACCCACCGCAGGACACACACAAACACACCCACACACCAAGCACACAGTAGGGCCAATTTAGAATCGCCAATCCACCTAACCTGCATGTCTTTGGACTGTGGGAGGAAACTGGAGCGCCCGGAGGAAACCCACGCAGACACGGGGAGAACATACAAACTCCACGCAGAGAGGACCCGGGAAGCGAACCTGGGGCCCCAGGTCTCCCAACTGCGAGGCAGCAGCGCTACCCACTGCGCCACCATGCCGCCAACTGAAATTATTACTCGGTGAAATAACGGAACAGCTAAAAGCAATCGAATATATGGACATAGGTGATATGTCAGAAGTATGTACTTTCAGAGCTCCTGAGTCCGTGGTGTTTAGTGTTAATCTTTGTTTGTCTTTGTCAACTAGTATAAGAAAAGAAGAAAATTTAAGTGATAATAGTACACAGAAATACATTTATGAGCGGCAAATCCTGCTCGATTTCCGAAGAAAATGCAGCGAAATATCCAGTGAGGTGACAGAGACGCACCACAGCCTTTGCTTACTTCGGCAGCCTGAGAACGCAAAACGCTAGCGCAGCGATCGGAAGCAGAAATGAGGGAAACGTGGCAGTGTTAGGACAAGACTAAAAACTAACCCCACCAGACCTGCAATAGTGTCCATTCTGCTTGTGAACGTCCGATCGCTGGACAACAAGATGGATTATATAAAGCTGCAGCGGGCCAAGCAGTGGGAAATGAGAGACTGTTGCATCTTTATTTTCACTGAGACATGGCTCTAGGAAAATATTGCAGACTCGGCCATCCAGCTAGATGGACTGACCATCTTCCGAGCTGACAGAGACGCCTCTTTGTCCGGTAAGACCTGCGGGGGAGGACTGTATGTTTATGTGAACAGAGAGTGGTGTACGAACGCTACCTCAGTTGCGCGACACTGCTCCCCGCTGATAGAGGCTTTATCGGTAAGATGTCAGCCTTTCTACCTGCCGAGGGAATACAGTTGCGTGCTGGTGGTTGCCATCTACCTCCCGCCTAGTGCAAATGCTAACCAGGCACTAGTGGAACTCTATGAGATCACCAGCAAACTGCAAATGACACACCCCGAGGCATTTTTCATTATTGCTGGAGACTTCAATCATGCCAACTTGAAGTCAGTTCTCCCAAAATTCTTCCAGAATGTGAACTTTGCTACTAGAGGGGGAAGCTGTCTGGACAATGTTTACACAAGTGCTCCTGACTCCTACAAGGTCCTACCCCACCACCCCCCCTCGGCTATTCGGACCATATCGGCGTTTTTATGGTTCCTGCATACAAGTCCTGCTGAAGCACACTAAACCAGCCCGCAAGAACATCAGAGTGTGGCAGGTTGGTGCTGTTTCAGCTCTCCAAGACTGCTTCGAATTGACAGACTGGGACATTTTCAGGGAGGCTGCTATGGATGGTGACTCCATCAATCTGGAGGAGTACACAGACTCTGTGACTGGCTACGTCTCCAAATGCATAGATGATGTTACTGTTACCAAGGATGTTACCACAAGAGCCAACCAAAAGCCCTGGATGATGAGAGAAGTGCACAAGCTGCTTAAGATCAAAAATGCAGCCTTCAGATCTGGAGACAAGGCTGCCCTCAGGGTGACCAGAGCCAACCTGTCTCGCGCTATAAGGAGAGCTAAGTGGGCATATTAACAAACAATTCAGCAGCACCAGAAACACACGTCGTATGTGGCAGGGGGTTCAGACAATTCCAAACTACAAGCCCAACCCACCACAGCAACGATGGTGATGCCTCCCTTCCGGATGAACTTCTTCGCACAGTTTGAGGCGCAGAACAAACAGCCTGTGAGAAAAGCAACACCTCCCTCCACTGACAAGGTACTCTGTCTCTCCATAACTGACGTGAAGAGGACTCTATCCAGAGTCAATCCACGCAAGGCTGCAGGACCTGACAACATACCTGGTTGTGTGCTCAAGGAATGTGCCAGTCAACTGGCTGGTGTCCTCACAGACATCTTCAACACATCTCTGAGCCTGTCGTCAGTCCCAGCATGCTTCAAGTTGACCACTATCATACCAGTGCCGAAGAAGTCATCAGTGGCATGCTTGAATGACTACCGACCAGTTGCACTCACGCCAATCATAATGAAGTGCTTCGAAAGGTTAGTCATGTCACACATATAGACTATTTTCCCTGCCTCCCTTGACCCTCTTTAGTTTGCAGACCGCTCAAACAGGTCAAGTGAGGATGCCATATGCTCTGCCTTTCCCTGACACATCTGGATAAAAAGGGCTTATATGTCAGGATGCTATTCATAGACTTTAGCTCTGTCTTCAACACAATCATCCCTCAAAAGCTGGTTGTAAAACTGAGCAGGTTGGGCCTGAACACCACCCTCTGCAATTGGATCCTGGACTTCTTGACAGAGAGGCCCCAGTCAGTTCGGATGGGCTGCAGCACTTCCAGCAACATTACACTGAACACTGGAGTGCCACAGGGCTGCGTGCTTAGTCCACTGCTGTTCACCCTGCTGACTCACGACTGCACAGCCACACACAACACCAACCACATCATCAAGTTTGCGGATGATACGACAGTGCTGGGACTGATAAGCAGGCATGATGAAACAGCATACAGAGATGAGGTGGAACGGCTGTCTGCATGGTATGAAGACAACAATTTATCTCTCAATGTTGTAGTACTAGGGTGTGTGGACGAAGACTCAGACAAGACAGCAGGTGTGGTTATATAGCAGCTTTTATTCTTCAGCGTCACAGTGAGCAGAGTTTCAGAAAGCAGGCAATCAATATTACTTGACAGCGTCAGGGCTCTTTTGAACCCCGTCTGTCGGGTGGGGCAAAGTTTTATACCCCTAGAGCTCGTGATTTAATATCATTATGGAATGCAACAGTCATCTCTCAAGGTTGAAGTTTTAAGCAGCTTCATTTCTAAAACAATGATCTGCTTAGCCCTCTCAAAGTACACCGTGTCCTTGACTGAAGTTTCTAAGCTTTGCAGAAAGATATTGGTGGCTTGCAGCTGCAAAGAGAAAAATAATAAAGTAGGCAGGCGCAGGCTTTTCATGATAAGAGGAAACGGGATAAGGCAGACTCGTGAGGAATGCTTAGACCTTGAGTCCCTTGGACAAATATTTTTCTGTTTGCTCATCAAAGCATGCTTTTACATAATGTATGGTTTTGTAAAGCTTACTTCTGCTTAACTTCTCAGACGTGGATTAGTACAAGGGAACGAAGAGAACATTCATCTTCCACATTCCCCCCTTTTGAGCAAACAAAAAATACTTGATCAGGGGAGAGTTGAGCGGGAAAGGGTAGGAGAGGGGAGTGGAGTGGGCGGAGGAGTGTGGGGTGGCTGTGGTGATCTGAAGCATTTTTTCTTCGTGTAATAAGTAAGCCTTTGCCATAGAGGCAGTAAAATACTTGGATACAGTGTATCTTATCAAGGGAACAATACAGCAAGCTACAAGCAGGAGAACGATAAAAGCAACTGTAAGAGAAATGAAGACTGACTTAAGCCATTGGCCCCAGGACCCAAAAGTGGACATAAACCATTGGTTTTTGGCACATTCATGAGGGGCATGTCCTTTTATAATAGAAAACTGATATTTCAGACCATACTTTTGGGCATTATAGGGTTGATAACCCCAGTCTTCAGTTCCAGTATTAGCAAAAACCCATTTCCACTCGTCACAGTTACTTCCGAATCCAGAGTTTGTAACAGTTACACACACATATTTGTCAGACCAGGCCCACTGGACTTGTCGACCAGTCCCACAGTTGATAATAGAACAGAAATCAACCTGAACTGATGTGGTGATTCCTAAAGGGAAAGTCAAGGTGACAAGGGCAGTCGACAAGGGAAAGGAACGACATAGTAGTACAACAATCAAAGGTGCCATCTCTTGCAATGTGAGGCGTGAATCCAGGCAGGCAGTCCCTCAACTTTAACAGCGTGTGGTGTCGAGAGCAGAACTTGGAACGGTCCTCTCCACCAAGGTTGGTGCCAATGTTTCCTTCGAGTATCTCTAACCAGAATCCAGGTTCCCAACGGAATCGGGGAGTCCTTTGATGGAGGACTAGTTCTCCAGGCCAGATTAACCTGCTCGTGGACTTCCTTCAGAGAAGCTCGGAGACCTGTAAGACTGGAAAGAAGATCATTGTCCACAGTATGCAGATTAACATTACCTATGACCAGGCCGACTGGCATGGGCCGTCCGGTCAGAATTTCGAATGGCGACAGCCCTAACTACCGATGTGTTCTTCCCCTTAATCCCATCAAGGCCAGGGGTAGAGCATCAGGCCAAGTTAAATTTGTTTGCTCACAGATTTTAGCCAATTTAGATTTCAAGGTACCATTGCATCTCTCTACTATACCCCCACTTTGAGGATGGTATTTGCAATAATGATGTACATTTATCTGGAGCCAAGTAGTCAATTCATTAATTACAGAATTCACAAAATGACTACCATTATCAGTCTGCAATTTCTGTGGTATTCCCCATCTTGGAATGATTTCCTTTATCAAAGCTTTTGCCACCGTTTTGGCGTCTGCATGTTTGGAAGGGAAAGCTTCCACCCATCGGGAGAACATGTCAACAATTACTAAACAGTATCGGTACCCCTTTGATGGTGTTAATTCAATGAAGTCCATTTGCAGGTGTTCGAATGGACCCATTGGGTTAGGTGTAACGGCGGGACTTACCTAAATACCCTTTCCTACATTAAATTTCTGACATACTGCACAGCGTTTGCAGAATTGCTCTGCGTATCTAGAGAAGCCTACTGCTTCCCAATGTCTCTCAGCCTCTTGAACCATTGCATCCTTTCCAGCATCATCCAGGCTATGTGCAATTTTTGCCATACCTGGAAAAGAAGCTTTAGGAAGGAAAGGTTTATTAGTTTGCTTATGGGTCCAGATCTCGTCGACCAATGATCCTTCTTAGACCAGTTTCTTTTTTCTTTTTCTGAAGCTGAACTCTGTAAAGAAATGACTAAGTTACCGGAATCTCTGTCATCTGTCTGTTGGAATAAAGAAATTGGGGTATTATCATAAGCAGCTTGTTTAGCAAAGCTAAACCCAGTTCGTTTCCTTTACTAATGGGATCTTGTTTTCCAGTATGGGTTTGGCTTTTAACTATAGCCAATTTTGATGGTTTGGTTATAGCTTCTAGGAGGGATTCTGTTAGTTTTTGATGCTGAATGGGCTTGCCAGTACTGGTCTTGAATCCCCTGAGTTTCCATAATGCCCCATGATCATGGCAGACTCCAAAAGCATATCAGTATAGATAGTTACAATTTTTCCCTCTGACAACTGACAAGCTCGGGTGAGAGCTATCAACTCAGCTGCCTGCGCGCTTAAACTTGAAGAAATTCGGTTTGCTTCCAGCAGGTGGCCACCTTTGACCACTGCATAGCTGGTTGAAGGTGTTCCATTTTCCAATCGTAAGGAACATCCATCCACAAAAATTATCTCCCCTGTTCCTAAGGGTGTTTCCTGTAGGTCTGGTCTAGGTTTTATAACCTTAGTTATTTCGTCATGACAGTTGTGGGGCTCCCCTTCCTCTTCAGTTGGAAGAAGAGTAGCTGGATTTAAGGTGGAGCACCTTTCTATGGTAATGTTTGACAACGTACAGAGTACATTTTGATAGTGTATTGCCCTAGCAGCAGTGAGATGTGAGGTTTTAGCCTGTACTAAAATGGAGTGTATGGCGTGAGGCACTTTTACCGCTCGGGGGCTCATGAGCACTATATCTGTACTGGCTAGCACGGCCTCTGTTGTGGCTGCTACTGCTCTGAGACATGTTGGAAGTCCCGCAACCACTGGATCCAATTTTTTCGAAAAATAGGCTATTGGCCTTTGTTTTTCTCCATGGAGCTGTGTTAGTATTGCATTCATATATCCCCCCTTTTCGTCCACGAACAGAGTGAATGGACGAGAATAGTCAGGGAGTCCCAAAGCTGGCGCAGAAAGTAGTGCACTTTTTAAGTCACACAGAGCCTTCTCAGCCTGTTCATTCCATTGTACCTGACCAGAAGGGGGAGGCCAAGGGTGTTCACTAAAGTTTGCAAAGGCTGTACTCTTTCAGTGAAGTTTAAAATCCATTGCCGGCAGTATCCTAGAATGCCTAATACAGACATAACCTGTTGCTTTGTAACAGGTCTAGGAAGATTTTTGGATGGTGTTTATACGGTCTTTAGAGAGAGCTCTTGTTCCGCAAGTAATGTCATGACCTAAATATTTAACGGTAGTTTGGACTAACTGCAGTTTTGCTTTCGACACTTTATGGCCATTTTCCGCTAAAAACAATAGCAATTTCTGAGTATCATGTGCACAAGCTTCTTCAGTAGTACTACACACCATTATATCATCCACATACTGTATCAATATACTATCTTGATCTGGCCAGAATCCTTCTAGATTTGGAGCAAGTGCTTGACCATACACGCAAGGAGCCACTGTATATCCCTGAGGCATAACGGTCCATGTCCAACAGCGGTTTTGGAAAGTAAAGGCAAACCAGAATTGAGAGTCGGGGTGCACAGGAATAGAAAAGAAAGCATTAGCAAGGTCAATAACAGAAAAATAACGGCCGGACGGGGGTATCGTAGAAAGAATAGTGGAAGGATTAGGAACAATAGGTGCCCTGGGAAAAATTGCAGAATTAACTTGTCGAAGATCTTGGACAAATCGCCATGAACCGTCAGCCTTTTTAACAGGTAAAATGGGAGAGTTCACTGGAGAGTATTTAATTGGGATAATTGCTCCCCGTTTTACGAGATGTACGAGATTACGGAGATCCCGGCCTCTGCCTCAGGAGACAGAGGATACTGGGCGCGATGTGGGCGGAAGGAGGATTTTGGGTAAATCACCAGTGGGTCACAGTGTGCTATCCTTCCATAATCATTTTTCCCCTGGGACCACAGTGCATCGGGAAGTGAGGAAAGCCAAGAGGGATATGTAGTCTGTAATGAAAATGTGGAGAGGGTGGGATGGCATAATGAACGGATCACTGGAAAGTCATCTCGAAGTAAAACCTTAGTTATCAAATGATCTGGAGTATCAAAAATACCCGGAGCAACGTGCAGCCAATCAGTTCTATTTAGACATTTTTCGACCCTGTCCCCAATTTCAACCCAGCGAACGAGTTAGATTTAGCTAGAGAGACATGGGGCACTGAACCACCAAGATAGCAAATACTTTGTGAACATGTGAGGTGAACTGAAGCAGCAGCTTTAGTAGATGAAACAAAAATACATGGAATGTGCAAAGTTTCAGGGCATGTGCTGGAGGAAAGAAAAGATTCTAACCAAGGAGTGTCTACTTCAGCAGGGAAATATTGGGCAGTACAATGCAGGGTGTCCGGAGTTGTAAGTGGGGGAAATAGGCATGAGGGGAAAGAATGAAGGGCTTTCAAGAGGAGGGTGTGCGGGGAGATGTCAAGGGTCCATGCAGCAAAAGAGGGCTTGGGGTGTGTAGTTTGGCATAGGAGCTTAGGAATGGAGCAGTAAAATCCTTGTTCAGTTAAAGAAATTGAGACTGACAATTTAGTCATAAGATCCCTTCCCAGCAAATTCACAGGGCACAAATGATTTAACAGAAAGCGATGAGTCAATGATGAACTGTCAGTGCTGAGCTGTACTTGCAGAGGTTTTGAGACCAGCAAAATATGAGGCTGTCCCGAGGCAGTAAGCACTGTAACTGTATCTGTCGAGGCAGGGACCTCCTTCAGCGACAAAGTGGAGCGCATGGCTCCTGTGTTCACAAGAAAGACAGTTTCTTTGCCGTTTACTATTAAAGTCAATAAAGGATCAGTATCAGCATGACGAGTAAGCAAAGGAAACTGGAAAAAGTGGCTGGGGGTTCCTGCTAATTCCTAGGAATAAGGAATGTCATTGGGCTCAGGGAGAGGGGGTGGCGGAGGGCGCTAGTGTGGGCAGTTGCGTCTGAAATGTCCAAGTTCACCGCAGCTGTAACAGGCATATGCTCCAAAGGGTTAGGCATCTGAGCGAAAGGATTATTAGGGTTTGATAATTGGAACCCGCGTCCTCTTCCGCGCCCTCGCCTTCGACCTCCAAAGAAATTTCCGCGTCCTCTCCCCCTAGCCAGGTCAGTTCTTCCAGTATAGTAATTTATTTGTGCAGCCAAAAGTTTGGTCTGTGTGTCTGACTCTTTTAATTTAGTCTGTCTCTCAGCATGCTCTGCATGACACTTGACTTCCTCGAACGTAGCGCTCTCCCAGCCTATACAGGACGTGTGGACTTTGCTTCAAATGTCACTTCTCAGTCCCGAGACAAAAGGGGGAACTGCAGCACGAGTTCTATCGTTTGCATTGTCTAGCCCAGAGTGATTAGCCATCAGATCTTGTAATCGGTGAGCCCATTCATCCACTGTCTCATCTTTTTTCTGCTTAGCAGCTGAAATTAGTGACCAGTCTGTGCCCTTTTTATATTTTTCTGCCAGGGCTCCTTTCAAAGGCTCCCACTGGCCGAGGAAAGGACCTTCATTCCCGGGGCCTCGGGGAAGGGCTTCATTCCAACGCCAAGGGGCACCGTTATGATCACCGTGATTTACAGTTGCCCATGTGGTGCCCAGCTTTCGGCGGAGCACCTGTGTCCACTCTGCAGCATTTGGTTTATACATGTCATCCAGCTGCTGTAACTGCTCCACAAATTTCAGTCCACCGACTGCTTTGGGGTCGGGCAGTTCAGACACCACATCTTTTAATTCTTGAATGTCCCAATTTTGGTGAATCATTACAGTAGTGGGATTATTATTGCCTGGGGGTTGTGCGGGATCATGTCGGGGGTTGGGGACATCAATGAGGGGGCAAGAGAATGTCGAGCCAGAAGGCTTAGGGGAGCCGAAGGGGGAAGTAAAACCGCTCATTGGTTTAGAGCGGAGGGTCTGACTTCTTGTGCGCTGGGCGACAGATGACTCTTCTGGTTTCTGCCATTGCAACCCGGTAGCACCTTGTGAATGATCTGAATTATGTTCCTCAGGATCAATATGTGAGGACGGGTCATAATGATATTGTTCATCGTAAAAACCTGCTCCAGACGGTTCGTCTGTTAACAGGGGTGCAGTTGGAGGAGGGGGTGCAGGAGGTGGAAGCGGGGGAGTTTGGTAAGGAGGGGGTGGACAGATTACGGGGTATAGGGGGTCTTTCTTTTCGGTCTTCTTTCTTTTACTTTCAGGCTTGGGCTCTTCTCTACCTTCATTTTCTGCAACGCTAGCAATAATTCTTCCTTTTCTTTTCGTGTTTTGACCTCAGCAGCCAGCAGGTCGTTACGCCTCTGCGCCGCTTGCAAGGTCCTATCTTTTATCACCAATTCCCATGTATCAAACATGTCCATTCGATACGGACCTTTGTTACAACATCCTCGTACATTCCTACATACAACATCCTCGTGCATTTCTACATAATATTTTCCTTATTTCTTGTATTTCTGATATGTCTACAGTCCCGTCTAACGGCCATCTGCCACCACTCTGTTTACAGTGATCCCTCGCTATATCGCGCTTCGCCTTTCGCAGCTTCACTCTATCGCGGATTTTATATGTAAGCATATTTAAATATATATCGCGGATTTTTTGCTGGTTCGCGGATTTCTGCGGACAATGGGTCTTTTAATTTCTTGTACATGCTTCCTCAGTTGGATTGTCCAGTTGATTTCATACAAGGGACGCTATTGGCAGATGGCTGAGAAGCTACCCAACTTACTTTTCTCTGTCTCTCTTGCGCTGACTTTCTCTGATCCTGACGTAGGGGGTGTGAGCAGGGGGGCTGTTCGCACACCTAGACAATACGGACGCTCGTCTAAAAATGCTGAAAGATTATCTTCACGTTGGCTACCTTCTTTGCAGGTGCTTCGTGAAGCGACATGCTGCACGGTGCTTCGCATACTTAAAAGCTCGAAGGGCACGTATTGATTTTTTTTATCTGTCTCTCTCTCTCTCTCTCTCTGCTCTTGACGGAGGGGGTGTGAGCTGCCACCTTCAACAGCTTTGTGCCGCGGTGCTTCACATACTTAAAAGCCAAACAGCCCTATTGATTTGTTTGCTCCTTTGAAGAGGAAGATATGTTTGCATTCTTTTAATTGTGAGACTGAACTGTCATCTCTGTCTTGTCATGGAGCACAGTTTAAACTTTTGAAAAAGAGACAAATGTTTGTTTGCAGTGTTTGAATAACGTTCCTGTCTCTCTACAACCTCCTGTGTTTCTGCGCAAATCTGTGACCCAAACATGACAATATAAAAATAACCATATAAACATATGGTTTCTACTTCGCAGATTTTCTTATTTCACGGGTGGCTCTGGAACGCAACCCCCGCGATGGAGGAGGAATTACTGTATTCCACTTTTTACATGCTTTCTTAAAGTCTAATCCAGTTTTCTTCTCTATTAACTTCCTAGGGGAACCGCCTTTTGATCCCGAGGGTGTACTAGGAGCCTGGTGATTCTCTGAAAATAATCCCTCCAACAGAGGCTTTTGGTGTCCTAGGGGGATAGGTTTGACCGGTTTGCTGACTTGTTTCCCCATAGTGGGTGGCAGGATATCACAGAAAACAGCTCAGCCCCCCTTTTTTTTTCTCCTCGTCCCACTTGTCGTCCGCTCCCGCTCCCAGATTTCAGCTCAGGTGACTTCGTGTCCGTTTATTGGGTTCAGCAGAATCCTACATCAATACTCAGCGTGGAGTCCAGGATATGGAGGTTTTTACCCCGATCCCTTCATCAAACGCCTTGTATGCGTCAAACTGCTTAGGTATAGTCTCCGTCACCTGAGCAACCCGTCAGAACAAGATTATGACCAGACGCCAAATGAGAAACATGACCTCTCCCTTTATATTCAGACACACATTTTCCAGCTTTTCCACTTTCACCCCTATTCCTCTATTTATTTATAGGGGCGTGCCACTCGTCCCTTTCTATTCCACTTCACAAGGGATGACTCACTAACATTCAAACTTGTGCCTATTTTCCGGAGGGTCCCAAGAACTGTGTTCCGCGAGTCCCGAGACCACCCCTACAGTATTGATACAGTATTCTCTTTTACTCTTTTTAAACTTCTATTATTTCCGGCACACCAGTCAAACCATCGGAATTCCCCCGATCTACTCACTGTGACTCCGTCCACCTGCCTGGAAATTTCCGTCAAGTCGTGCCTCGTATCGGCTAGGAGGAGGTCAGGGACTCCCCACGCAGGAAACGCCCAAGGCAGGCCAGTCCTAACTTTTACCGGAGCTGGTCCTCCCGATCCGGCCGGAATCGGTCCTCTACTATGGTCCTTCGGATGATCCCGCTCGAGGAGTTGTCTGCCCGTCTCCTGCCCCACGTTTGGGTGCCAGAAAACTGTGGACGAAGACTCAGACAAGACAGAAGGTGTGGTTATATAGCAGCTTTTATTCTTCAGCGTCACAGTGAGCAGAGTTTCAGAAATCAGGCAATCAATATTACTTGACAGCGTCAGGGCTCTTCTGAACCCCGTCTGTCGGGTGGGGCAAAGTTTTATACCCCTAGAACTCGTGATTTAATATCATTATGGAATGCAACAGTCATCTCTCAAGGTTGAAGTTTTAAGCAGCTTCATTTCTAAAACAATGATCTGCTTAGCCCTCTCAAAGTACACCGTGTCCTTGACTGAAGTTTCTAAGCTTTTCAGAAAGATATTGGTGACTTGCAGCTGCAAAGAGAAAAATAATAAAGTAGGCAGGCGCAGGCGTTTCATGATAAGAGGAAACGGGATAAGGCAGACTCATGTGAGGAATGCTTAGACCTTGAGTCCCTTGGACAAATATTTTTCTGTTTGCTCATCAAAGCATGCTTTTACATAATGTATGGTTTTGTGAAGCTTACTTCTACTTAACTTCTCAGACATGGATTAGTACAAGGGAACGAAGAGAACATTCATCTTCCACAGGTGTTGTACCGTGTTAGCCATTATGAATGTAGAGAAAAGCCAAGCAAAATGACACCTTTTATTGGCTAACTAAAAAGATTACAATATGCAAGCTTTCGAGGCAACTCAGGCCCTTTCTCCAGGCAAGAGGCAACTCAGGCCCCTTCTTCAGGCAAGATGTTTTCTGGCCTGAAGAAGGGGCCTGAGTTGCCTCGAAAGCTTGCATATTGTAATCTTTTTAGTTAGCCAATAAAAGGTGTCATTTTGCTTGACTTTTCTCTCAATGTTGACAAGACAAAAGAGATAATCGTGGACTTCAGAAAATCACATCCTGCCCACATCCCACTCAGCATCAACGATTTAGATGTGGAGACTGTTAGGAGTACCAAGGAACTTACGTAGGAAACATAACACCTCATCACTCATCAAGAAAGCCCAGCAGAGACTACACTTCCTGAGGCGGCTGAAACGAGCAAGTTTTCCCCCTTCCATCCTCACCATGTTCTACAGAGGCACCATTGAAAGTGTTCTGACCAGCTGCATCGCTGTCTGGTATGGCAAACTGCAACATATCCGACTGCAAGCGCCTGCAAAGGATAGTGAAGACAGCACAGAACATTATTGGGGTGCCTCTCCCTTCACTACAGGACATATTTTACAAACGCAGTGTCCACAAGGCCTGCAGCATTGTGCAGGACCCCTTACACCCCTCACATGGATTTTTCACACTTCTGCCCTCCAAGAGAAGATACTGAAGCATCAAAGCCAGATCTTCCAGGTTGCAGGAGAGTTTTTACCCCCAAGCTGTTAGATTCCTTAACACCATGCTGCCCCCTGGGATCTTCCACACTGCCTCAACCACCTCTAAAAACATAACTTTTATACATGCAAGCCACTTTCCTGCAAAGACTAGTGTGCATGTAGAAAAAGAACTGAAAATCTCATACTGACCTTTAAGTATTTTGACACTCTTGATTTCCTTCTGCTGTGAAACATTCTGACCTGTCATTATTTACACATGTCTTAAACAACTATTATCATACACTGATAATTTCTGTATTATCTATATCTATTATTTGTTTATTATATTACATATCTGTTGACTATATTTATGTATCTAGATTGCAAATACCATACATAGCATCAATGTTCATATTGCTAACTACACGTCAATATTGCTGCTACTTCTTTGTCTCGTCTTTGCACAATGTCTTGTCTTGTTTGTGTTTTAATTTTAAATTTTAATTTTAATTCTATTTTTAATTTATTATTTGCACATCATGTTGTTACACTGTGGACCCTGAGCTTCGCAATTTCGTCTATATGGTTGAGATGACAATAAAGTTCACTTTGACATTGTAAGGCTTTAAAGTTTAAGTCAGAGACTTAATAAATTATTAACTGCTGATGATATAGATCGGTTTGTCTGGGCTGAAGTTCCAAACAGAAACCTACCCTGAATTATGGTACAAAGTCATTAAACACATGTCTCATGGACCACATTTAAAAGATTCAATATGCTGAGAAAAAGTGTTTAAAGAAATTTCCAAAAGCGTTCGTTCAATCAACAGATATGACTAAGGCTGGCTTTCCTGATTATCGCTGAAGAGATAATACTCATGAACAGCACACTTATCACGGAAAGAAAGATGGTAAAATTGTGATGATCGATAATTCAATGATTGCACCATATAACCCGTATTTGCTCAAACAATTTAATTGTCATATTAATGTCGAGTATTGTGCATCGATTATGAGTATTAAGTACATCCACAAGTACATGCATAAAGGACTCGATAGAGTACGCGTAGCTTTATCAAAAGAACAGTCTCAGGACAAAGTTCAAGCATATTTAGATACTCAGTACGTCACTGCAATGGAAAGCGGGTGGCTTTTAATGGAATTGCCAATGCACGGTCGAAGTCATTCTGTTGAATTATTAAAGATTCATTTACCAGGTAAGAATATGATTCAATTTAAAGAGGACGAAGAGGCAGAAGCTTAAAAAGTAGCGAAAAATAGAAATGCAAAATTAATGGCTTATTTTGAACTTAATAAAACAGACGTAAATGCAAAAACATATAAGTATGCGCAAATCCCTCAACATTACATATGGCAGAAACAAAAAGGAGTGTGTATGTGTATATATATATTTTACATAGTTTACTGTCAAATAATGCAAAGAGTACGCGACACGTGTTTCGCCCTTATTTGGGCTCATCAGTCGTACACGCTCACTGCACCCCTCTCGGGGATCGAAAAGACCGTATAAGGAATAAAAATATTGTCAGGATGGAACCTGCCTTGGCACTGTGGATCACCGACTGCAGGAAGACGGTAACATCATCCGTGAGAAAGCAAAGAAATTGTACCAGCAGTTCGCTACAAGAGACAATGTAGCAACTTCCTATCGCAATGTTCCTGAAACCTATAAAGAAAAGCCAGCACGAAACCCCACCAGAAGAAGACCCATACAAACATACGACTCCTCCTGAAGTGCCTGAAGAAGAGGCGCCACCCGAGGAGTGTTAAATCTACTAAAGTTTTAAAGCTACTTCATCATCATCATCAATATCATTCATCATTGGTGAGTACCCATACATTTTACTGTATTTTAATTAAATTAAATTATTATGTATTTACTCTACTTATAACAGAAAATGTCAGCACATACCAAAGAAAACGCGCTTGCGTGAAATACAGTACGTATAGCGGTAACATCGGTATTTTACATTCTAGCACCGCGGGAGACATAGCAGTACAGTACTGTACAGTAGACGGGTTTACCTTTACATTCTGTTTTTAGGTAATGTATTAAGGTAATTTTTTAGGTAATGTAATGTATTAATGTATTAAGCTGAGTTTGCAACGAAATTAAAGTGCTTTGAGGGCATACTTTATTTAGGGTTGAAACTATAAAAATAGGCTTTTAAGAGGCATTTTTTTTAACCATATCCAAAAGTCGCGGTTGTTCACAATTCACGGGTGCTCTAGGAACGTAACCCCCGCGAATTTTGGGGGTGTACTGTATATATATATATATATATATATGTGTGTGTGTGTGTGTGTGTGCGTATGCATCTAACTAAGCAGTTACTCATACATAAAAAGAAAAGCTAATTAATGTTATATGTGGTATTTTATTAGATATATAAAAAAAACTATAGCCTACATAGAATTTTAATTATGCAAATGGATTGAAATGTAAAGTTTTGCTTCTATAGGAAAAATTGTTTCCAGTCTCCATGGGGTGCTTCCAGCCCCCCTCTTCACAACGGCGCATAGTGCTGCAGAGGCACAGGGTGGGGGTGGGGCTAGTATTTTATATATATTTTATATATATAAAATATAAAATATTTTAATAAATAAATAACATTCAAATAAATGGGAAACATTCTATGTACATATTCTAGCAAAGCTAGTAAGAATGTCTGAAAAGGTATGCTGGCAAGTACTCTTAAATACAGTTAAAGTTCCCATAGCAAAGCCAAGTATAGAAATGTTTTACCTTAAAAATATTCCACTAAATAACTTTATATACTTACAGTCTCTCAAATATACATCAACATAAAGGAATAAACATCCATAAAGCATTTATACCTACTGACAATACCTTCAAAAAGCAAACTGAGCTGAATGGTTAAAACAAACGGAGTAAATCAAACGTGCTCTCCGTTTTCTAATTTCTCTTTCTGAGGCTCATTTTGATGACATCATTAACCAAAACCCAGGCTATTTCTTAAATAGAAAAAATGCTGAACATCATCACTAGATGGTGCTAAACGTAATCTTTACATAATTCAATCCAAACAATGTTCATCAGAACAGCCCACCCATTTACACTTTGAACCCATTAAAGCCTAGTTACATCTACTGTAAATGTTTTCTGAATAGAATGTACAAGTAACTTTTCAGTCAGTAAAGACTTTGTATGGATATTTGTGGCAAAGTGTCCAGAGAGTACCAACAATGCTTTCATCTGAGCCAATTCAACTGAGTGCCAAAAAGCAAGAAACACAGAGGTAGGGTGTTGAGGGCCTACCTGCCATCATTCCCCACTCTTTCCCTTTGCTGAACATTGTGGGAGCCACACCTTATTATTTACAATTTAAATTAAAAAAATCATGTTAACCATATACAAACAAAAATCTGAAGCCCCCTTTAAAAGATCGCAGCACCCATCCTGTTTCTCAGCTGAGTCAGTTTGCTCACAGCTGCTTCCCAATCTCAGGTATCTTACCATGCATGAGTATTATAATAATTTGCAAATATGATTCAACTCTTACTATGTATTCAGAACAGCTGTACCTTTCATCCAGCCACACAGTATCCTAGCTGACTGTTTAACCAACAAATATTTGTGACAAACACATGTGGGAGAATGCTGCAATTCACTTGCTCCAGCTTAGTTTCCCTGTCCATAGCTGCTTCCTGACAGCTTAGCTGTCCTACCATAAGTGAGTAGTTTGCTGCTTACAAACCTGACTCACCCCCTACACTAGCCTAACAAAATAGTACTTTGAACCCAGCTGCACAGCCGATATTTTTTCCTTTCTGTTGCCCTGGCAGCTCACAAATCATTTATCTTTGGGATGCAATGATGCATTTGCCTACCTTAAGAATAAATTATGTCAGCTGTTACCTCAAAGCAGTTGTGAAGGGACTTCTTAACTCCCTGAGCCAGATAGAATGAGGTGAGAAGGTTAATTAAAGAAACAAAGCAAAGAAGAAAAAAATAAAATGACAATTACTCACAGCCTTATCTCATCCCCTTATTTAACATATGGCCCCTTCCCCCTTACCATTTAAATTGGCTCATCCAGGTATGCTAATTTCATGCTGCTCCTGAGACCCAGCTCTCTTTGCATGTCACCACTCCTTTCCTCCAAAGAACATGACAATGCCATTGGGTTTGAGGGGCTAGATGGCTCCATACCTTAACCTAAGTTGATCTATTCCCATCACCATTTACTTAGTGGTGGACAGCTACTGGGTATTATTGGAATCCTTTATTAATAAAAACAAGGATTATAGACATATGGTAACTGCATATATCTCCACATAGAAGAGTGGACACAACTGAGACCAATATATAACACAGAAAAGGTTGGTTGTTCACTGGCTATTAGGAGTTTTAATTTATCTTGACACAGTTAGTTTTACAGTACCAAGGCTTTAAGCATGATGTCCTGTGTGTGGAGTTCTTGCTCTGGGTTCAAGTGGAGAACTCTACTTGTGCTCGAGTGCACTCTTTGTCTTTGCTACATGGTTATGTGGTGTGCTGCTACCTTCCTCAGCTTGCTTTGTCCTCTGCAACATTATAGGGAAAAACTCTGTATGGCACAAGTGTGTAGGTGCTGAAGTTCCTTTCTTAAAGTAATGGTGCTTCTTAATAATTCTTTGCATTTATATAGCGCTTTTCTCACTACTCAAAGCGCTCAGCAATTGCAGGTTACGGGCCTTGCTGAAGGGCCCAACAGAGCAGAGTCCCTTTTGGTATTTACAGGATTTGAACCGGCAACCTTCCGATTGCCAGGGCATATCCCTAGCCTCAGAGCCACCACTCCGTCCTAGTATTTTCAGATTGGGCTGCCGCTTCTCAGTATTTTCAGAATGGTCTGCTGCTACTGAGTCTTTTCAGACTTGGCTCAGTCACTGACACAGAGCGTGGCCTGGCAAAATGGATCTTGGTGCTAGTTCAGGGCATCCAGCTTCAAAGCTGTATGCAAAGTAGCTTCCAAGCCAAAGAATGTTTGTGAGCTTTTTGGTCCACAGAGAATAGGTGGATTCTCATCCCAAAGAGTCAGCAGAACAAATCCTCAGCCATTTAGCTCCCCTTAAGAGACAGAAGAGATTAATGTAGTTAGATTTGAAGGAGGATGTAACTTGTCATGACTGGATCAAAGTATCTTCTAGTTATAGATTTAGGGCTTGTTACTGTAATAGATTCTTTATATTGCCCATTGCATACAGCAGGAGTTCAATTTGCCATTACAAGGCTTTTTTGTCTGAAACTCTTTGCAGAGGTGTCAGATCAGCTGTGATTTACACCTTTATTATTATATGAAGTACAGAACTGACCAAAGTATTGGTATATAACAGCAGTTCAGCCATTCACTCTGGAATGCAGGGTGAGGAGGTACAGCTGAATTTCAGCATCCCTGTTAAATCTGTTGTCTTAATAGACGTTGCGTGGCACTAAAAGCCTAGCAAAATGGGCAATATCCACTTTGTCCTGCATTTGTACACATACCTTTTGAAACATGTAACTGATTTGCAGATATGTACAGCAATCACAGTAAGTCAGAAGAGTAAGTCTGATGCCTCCTAACGATTTATGAAAACAGTAGAAGTGTGTTTCCAGTATAACTAACATTTTATTCCACTTGGATCATTCTTTGGCCACTGTATAAGGGTTAGTTATAAATGCTAACCGGCACACCCAGTAGTCATCCACCAGCAAACTGTTCCCTTTCTTGCCTTCCGACTTTTTGCCTAGTTGACCTACAAATGAAGACGTGAGCATAACCAGGCCACTTTGCCACAATAACCATTAAATGTGACTGGCAATTGCAAATCGATTGTATGTTTAATGCTGAGAACCTTCAGGAGTAACTCATTTTCAAGAGGCTGGTAGTATGCATGGTTTCAACTACACCACTAAGATTAAACTTAAATAATGTGTAGGTACATGAGGTGGTGGTCAGAGACGCAGACATAAAGTTCAAGATATTCATCTCAGTAGGTTTTCTTTATTGAAGCTGTGCTGCTTCATCCCAAATTGTCCTATCCTTCCCTTCTTTTTTTCCAGCATCTTTCTATAATCAATTGCAATACAGAATAAATCTGTCAAAGCTAGCACAACCTTAGAACACAGATTCTTCAAAACTTTTAAAGAACATAGAAATATAATCAGTTTATACACGTGTAGTTACTAACAGTAGGAATAACTGTAATTAATTTAACAATGTATCTAGTAAATAAAATCATACAAGTGCATTAATGAATTTCATCATGAAAATGATATCATCTGTGACCACCAGGGGACACCACAGAGCTCCAAAACCCAGAAACAACCACACTAACGTAGTCCCCTGATGCAAAATTTAAGTTTTTTATTCTGCAAATAAGTTTTTACAGTCCACACCATAATATCTAATGCACAATACTCCTTTTCCTCCATTTGAGCTTTGCCTTTTGCCTTCTGCGAATGGCTTCCTTTTATGTTGGACCCTTGAGTACTTCTGGTGCCAGGGCATAGCCTGATGGAAGCAAGGGCTTGGACGGTCTCGTGACCTAGGAATTCCTGCAGATTTTGCTTTTTTTTTTTTTTTGTCCAGCCCTGTGGAGTTATTTTTTTTTTGTTTTTCCTGTCCTTCTGGCCATCGGACCTTGCTTTATTCTTTGTTACTTAGTATTGCCTACTCTTATTTTTCTATTTTTGTTTTTTCCTTCTTCATCTTGTAAAGCACTTTGAGCTACATCATTTGTATGAAAACGTGCTATATAAATAAATGTTGTTGTTGTTTTGGGTTAAGATAAAGACCCCTGAAACAGGGAGTCCTTACCCCTGAAGTGCCCTCTGACGACACCCAAGGACTCCGACAGGGTTGTCCATCAGGACTATAAATCCTATGGATCCCTGCAGGTGCCCATACTGAGTCCATGCCAGTCAAGCACTGCCATCAATCACACCCCTCCTTGATAAACAACCTCCCCCACTCCATCCATTACTCTTTCCTGTAGACTGGGATAATAATCCAGCCCCAACATGGCCAGTCTATGCCTCTTCTCATGTTGTCCTTCCGTTTTGGCTTCCCAGCCAAAATGGAAGATCCACCATAGCACTTACACCTCACAAGTATAAATTTTAGCATTCTAGATATTCAGTGAACTGCCATGATTTGAATGTAATGTGCTCTGGCCGGTGACTGCTATGTGGCACAATGACTGGTAAAAGAGGGAACAAGTTCAAGAAACACCCAGCAATTAACATTTGTGTCCAGGAGCATGTAGCTTACAAAGGATTTAATGTGCAACTTCAGTTATGGGGAGTTCCGGGAAACAAACATAAATTTATGATTGCTTTTAAGATTTAGTTTACGACATTCTTAGTGTTTTGATGCTTTAGGGAAACTCACCTGTTTTTTGTTGTTGTTCAGGATTGTTATCTGAGCTGCAAACTTTTAAAATAAAAAAGGAAAAAACTGGACTATAAAAATTAATGAGGTGTTGTTTTTGAAATATTAGTCAGTTGCTCATCATTCTTATTTTATACATTTTTCTATCAAACAGAATATGCATCAGAGGTGCCTTGAGTGTTTATAATATATGGTTTGACCACACGAGGGCATCAGAGAGCCCTAAACCACAGTACCAGCAATACAACACACATTAATAGAATAAAATAATAGATTTTTTATTCTCCTTCCAGGCACTTTATCTCAATCGTACCCCAATTAGAAGACAGAAGTATACAACAAATATTCAATACTTCACAATTCCTGTCCCTTCTGTACCTCTGCTGAGTTTCGCCCACTGCCTCCCGACTCTGACTCCCCAAGCTATGGCAGTGGGCTCTTTTTAAAGAGAACCTGGGAGCACCTCTGGTGACATAATATGGCCCCTTAGAAGTATTTCTGGGTTATTTCTAAGCCTGGGAGGTCACCCGAGGTCAGCTCCCTCTATTGTTCCCCAGGGATCCCTACATGGCTGCACTTCTGGACTACCAATTCCCATGCAGCCCTGCAGGTGTCCAAACTGGGACTCCTTAAGAGGGATAATGCCACCTACAATGGTGGGGGATGAACTACTCCCCTGTCAGTTTCTGCCATCTTTGGGCATCCCAATTAGGGCAGGAATAGTAAAGTGTCCTGGCCAGGTATTGCTCCCACTTATTCGATCCTTCCGTTATGGCATCCTGGCCGGGTAAGGAATCCAATTCCGTCCTAGATGGGATGCCCGTCTGTCCTCTGGAGCACTTACAATGGATTAAGTGTATTTATGGAACTGTGAACTGGTGAATGGAGGAAAAGTTTGTTACAAAACATTAATTGCAGAATGAATTTAAGACATCCCTCTTCCATTGCATTAGTTGGTATAGTCCTGTCTTCAGTTCAAAAAGGCATTCCCATGATGCTTTAGGTTTCCTGTTTATGATATGCACTGGTAATTCTGGAAATGTCTAATTAAACAGTATATTAGCAAAAAAAAGCATCCGTTTTGTACATTTTGAGCATACAATAGGATAAATGATGTGACATGAGTAATGCATTTTTTTTTTCCCTGAATGGTTTCCACATTGTTTGCTGACTCCTGACTATTGGCTTCTATTATATCATAAACAACTCAACTCAGCTATCAGGGTTATCCCATATAGGCAAATTCATTTGATTTGTGCATCAACAATACACTTGCATAGACATAGGTTTTAATATAAAAAAACAAGAAGAAAGAAATGCAATGTAAAAAACCACATATACCTGAACACCATTGTGCATCCATATATTAAACATACATACATACATACATACATACATACATACATACATATGTAAATGCACATTCTAAACTGCCTTATACCCATCTATATAATGGCTTATATACACCTGTGTTACAAAGTTTCTGCAGAACCTCCTTGGTCAATGTGTAGAGTACAGGTCCAAGGCAGTTAAAGCTGGATTTATACTTGACGTTCAGAACGCTTACACGTACACATAATGGCTGCCACGCATTCCCAGCACTCTTTTGGTATGTCCTCTGAGCACGTCATCAGAAATAAATGTGACACATGTGCAAGTTGCAGTACCAGTAAATTTGGGGGGCGAAGCTTGTTCAACTTTGTACGTGTTGTCAGCTTCATTGTTTAATATCATCATCTCCATAGTGACAGACATGTCTGTCAGAAAAGCTGGTATCAAATCGCCAGCTCTATAAAGTGGATATGGAAATGTGTAACACAAACTGGAAGCAAATTTTAGACAGATACGTCTGTGTGAAGTGGAAAATGTCCAAGGAAAGAAGGGGAGATTTGGCTGTTGCAATGTAACACAGTGTGATGGCAAGCCGCATTGTAGCTTCAATAGGATCAATGTGCGTCCTTCGATGTTTGATGAATGTGGGGAAGCAAATCATCAAAATTAAATGCTGACATGCAAATGTATTCATGGTGCTTTTCTTCATGCATTTCTGACATAGGCAATACAAGTGTCGCATATTCCCCATCGTAATAACACAATACATTTAAAGGTCTCACATACCATCTTCTGTGTTGCTGGGGCTGTCTTTTCTGGGTTTTTTTGTACCTTCGCAACAGCATCAGAATGCAAAGAATTTTTATCTTTAACATCTTTTTTCCCTCAACGCACAACACAGTGAAACCGGATGTTGTTTTCTTACCATGATGATTTCTCAGTGCTACCTGGTAATCCTTCAGATTTACTTAAAGTATGTATGCAAGTATAATCAGTACACTGTTTGCTTGCAAGCACATGTGTCACATAGAGTTAAGTATGTCCCTGACCTTATAACGTACTGGTTAGACCTCACCTGGAGTACTGTGTACAAATCTCAAGGCTAAAAAAAAGGCAGAGATCTTGTTATTGGAGTTTGCATCAGGCCACCAAATTCTGATTTGTTAAATTATAACATATTATTTCATGAAATATGTGTGCAACAAAGAGGACATAGTGGTCATGGGTGATTTTAACTTTCTTAACATTGATTGGGTAGCCCCAATCGGGAATTCAAGAGAGGAAAGTGAAACGGTGCGGATGGAAAATGACCAACAGGTGGTGACGCCTTTGTAGATCTCATCTTTTCTAACAATAAAGACAGAATAACAATAACAGAAGTTACTGATACTTTAAGCAACAGTGATCACAACTAAAATTTTCGTCTTTGAAAACACACAAATGTACATGAAAATGAATATTTATAACTTGACGAAAGCAGACTTTATTGTAATGAGGAAGTATCCACAAAACATCAAGTGGAAAAACAAAAACTCAGCAACTATAAATGACAGCTGGTGTCACTTCAGAGATCTTCTGATCCAAGCACAAAATACATTTATTCCAATAGCAATAAAACAAAAGGACTAAACAATTGGCCAAAATGGATAAACAAAAATATTATTGAAAAGGAAAACTTAAAAGATCTGCACAAGAAAATTTAAAAAACAGATAATTCTGAAGTAGAGAAATACTGGAAACTGCTGCAACATATGAAAAAAATCATTCAAAACATCAAAAGATAAACTGAAATAATAATTGCTAGAGAAGCCAAAATGAACAGCAAGTATTTTTTTCAGCACTTCTGTAGTACTAGGGTGTTGTACCGTGTTAGCCATTATGGATGTAGTGAGAAGTCAAGCAAAGTGACACCTTTTATTGGCTAACTAAAAAGATTACAATATGCAAGCTTTTGAGGCAACTCAGGACCCTTCTTCAGGCCATGAGTTGCCTCGAAAGCTTGCAATCAGTACTTCTAAAAGATGATAACACAGAATTTAAAAAACCTTAGGGACACAAATGGAGAAATCATTGAAAATGAGAAGGAAATAGCCAATGAACTGAACAAATATTTCACCCAAGTATTAATAAGGGAAGAAACAAGAGGAATGCCTCATGTAGAAGTAAAAACAAACTCTGAGTTCATAGATTTTAAAATAGAAGAGTCAGATGTGCTTCACACCCTCTATATGTTGAAGACTAATAAAAACCTAGGACATGATAGGATCTTACCAACTGTATTAAAAGAAATGAAAGATGTCATCTCTAAACCCTTATTAGTCATATTTCACCAGTCACTTCAGAAAGGAGAAGTACATGAGGACTGGAAAGTTGCAAATGTAAGTCCAATCTTCAAGAAAGGAGACAAAATGGATACTAATAATTACAGATCAATTATTCTTACTTCAGCGCCATACAAAATTATGGAAACTATATTAAGAAATAAATTTAAAAATTACCTAAAGGAAAATAATATTCTAAATAAGAGCCAGCATGGGTTTATAAAAGGAAGGTCCTGCCAAACCAATATTTTAGATTTGTTTAGAGAAGCAACTGGAATAGTTGACAAAAACAAAGCATGTAACATAATTTATGTTGACTTTCAAAAAGCCTTTGATACAGTCCCACACCAAAGATTAATTTTGAAACTATAAGCTAGGACTGGACTGGTAGGTATCAGAAGTACCCTAAAAAATTGTATATCTAGTTGGTTAACCGGCAGGAGACAAAGGGTACAGATAAGAGGAAAATGATCCACATGGACCAGGGTTATCAGTTGAGTCCCTGAGGGGTTTGTTCTTGGACCATTACTTTTTCTGATTTATATTAATGACGTTGATTCTGGAATAGTTAGTAAATGTGTCAAATTTGCAGATAACACTAAAACTGGAGGGTTGTCAGACACTGAGGAGGCAGCAAAATAACTAAAAATGACCTGGACAACCTTCAGAACTGGGTGAATACCTGTAAAATGTGGTTAATTTAGAAAAGTGGAATACTACACATGGGCAAAAGGAATATCAATTAAAAATGCAAGATGAGGGACACAGTCATACAGGAAGCAACCTCTGAAAAGGATTTAGAGGTATACGTAGATGCAACATCTTCATTGACTAAGCAATGCACAGAATCATTTAAAAGGACAAATAAAATGTTAGGTTATATCATAAAAATTGTTGAATTTAAGTCAAGGGAAGTTATGCTCAAACTATATAATGCACTCATAAGACCTCATGTGGAGTATTGTGCGCAGTTCTGGTCACCACAGTACAAGAAAGGTTTAGGTTTAGGTTTCTTTATTTAGTCATGTTTACACAAGAAAACATGAAATTTGCCTTCTCGGTTGCATCTAATAACAGGTAACAGACAGAATGAAAAAAAACAGACAAATAGAAATAAGAAAGGTTAAGGTAAGGCAGTTAGATAAAACATATTTACACCAAAAAAAAAAAAAAGATAACAGGATATATATCAAAACCTTAAACATTATCTCCGATATTTCTTATTGAAAAGTCATATGGCACTAGGAAGAAAGGAGTTTCTGGAGCGATTTGTGTGGGTTTTCAAAGCAACTATCCTTCCTGATTTACTGAAGTTTAGTTCTACATGTAATGGATGTCTGTCATCAGTTGAGATGATTTCCAGTTTCTTTAGCATTGCCCTCTGACACACACTAGTCAAATCATCTACATCAGCCCCAATAACTTTAGCTGCATACTTCGTAATCTGCTGGAGCTTTTTTGATTTTTGGTTTGTCAGACTATTAAACCAGGCAATGAAACTGAAAGTGATCACAGACTGGATCATACTGCGATAGAAGGACAACATGAGGTCCTTGTCTACTTTAAATGGTTTCAGTTTATGGAGGAGAAATAAGCGCTGGTTGCATTTAGAAAATAATTTTTTTGTATTTGTATTCCAGTTAAGATTGTTATCTAGGTAAGTTCCTAGGTATTTATATTCATTCACTATTTCTCCTCCTCTCCCAGAACTACAATAGGTGAACATACAGATTTCTGTCTCCTAAAATCAAATATCATTTCTTTGGTCTTTTTTTTACATTCAGAGTGAGAGAGTTTTTATTGCACCAGTTTACCATACAGTCCACTTGATTTAGATAGTGGCTTTCATCCTCCCCAGATATGCATCCTATGATCATGGTGTCATCCGCATACTTAATAAGGGAGCAGTGGTCATTGTTCTGTCTCAGGTCACTTGTGTACAGAGTAAACAGTAATGGTGATAAGACACACCCCTGTGGACGTCCTGTGTTTGAATGAATGGCTATTGAAAAAGTGTCCTGAACTTTAACTGTCTGTGAACGATTTAAAAGAAAGTTCTGAATCCATAGTGTGATAAATGCGTTTACATTCATACTGTTTAATTTCAGTATATGAGGCTGTATAGTATTGAACGCTGAAGAAAAATCCAAATATAGTGCTCTGACATATGAACCAGGCTGATCAAGAAAGGTATAGATTTGATGTAAGATAACAAGCAGAGCATCTTCCACACTTCTGTTTGCACAATAAGCAAATTGACTGTTGTCTTGAAAAGACTTTGTCTCTGTCATTAAAATGTTTTTCACCAAGTGTTCAAAGCATTTCATTGGAATAGATGTAAGTGCCACTGGTCTATAGTCATTTAAACAGCTTGGCCTAGAAACCTTAGATACAGGGGTAATGATTGATTGTTTCCACAGATTAGGTACAATACCACAGGTCAGAGACCAGTTAAAAAGCAAATGAAAAACTGGGGAGAGCTGCTTAGAGCAAGACTTTAAGAGCCGACCTGATATGCCGTCTGGTCCCACTGCACTATTTGTTTTGGCCTGCAGCAAGCCTTTTTCCACTTCAGTTAAACTGAACCCAATCACAGCAGAATACCTGGTGTTTTTATAAAGCATTTCCTTTATTTCTGTATTTTGGGTGCTGAAATCACTTGTTTCAAATCTGGCATAAAAGTTATTCAGTTCATCTGCTAAAAGCTTGTGGTCTTTGTCAGCTGGAAAATCCACATTCTTTTTAGGGCCCAGTCCTGTAATTGTTTTTAGTCCCTTCCAGATCTGCTTTGGATTGTTATCATTGAACCACCTCTTGATTTTTTCCCTATACATCTTTTTATTTTGTTTAATTAACCTGTTAATCCTTTGCTGTAAAATTTGCTTATCTTCTAACTTATTTTTCTTGATGTGCATGTTGTTTTTGCAATAGTAATGCTTTAACCTCTTTAGTGATCCATGGCTTACTATTTGGGTACACCTTGACAGATTTTTTCTTAATGATCATAGACTCACAGAATTGAATATATTCGCTGACAGTATAGGTGGCCTCATTCAGTGACTGTGAGGATGTCAGCAGATCCCAATTTGTACTGGAGAAGCATTCCTGCAGTTCCGATACACTTTCCTTGCACCAGTTTTGTGTTGTTCGTATGGCTGGTTTTTCTTGTTTCAGTTTCTGTTTGTACTTTGGGAGAAGATGAACAACTACGTGGTCAGACGCACCCAGGGCTGCTCTGTGATGCGATATGTAGGCATTACGGACATTTCCATAGCACTTGTCCAGAGTTTTGTCCCCTCTAGTGTTAATATTCACATATTGATGGTAATTTGATAATACTGACTCCAGACTGCATAAATTAAAATCACCCATCACAAGTTTGAAAGAACCAGGTGATTTGGTTTCTAGTTTATGAGCAGTTTCAAGAATTGATTCAGCTGCAGCTCCTACATCAGCATGTGGCGGAATGTAAACGACTGTCACAAATAACTGATTAAACTCCCGTGGTAGATAGTATGGACGAAGTCCGATGGTAATTCAATATTTGGCGTGCAGATGCGCTGTTTTTCAGTGATATTCCTGCACCACCTTTTGTAAATGTAAAGGCAGTTCCCACCACCCGTCTGCTTACCAGAAGCTGGATTTCTGTCTTGCCGTACACAAACAAATCCATCTACTTCGACTGCTGTATCCGAGTCTGTATTCTTAAACCAGGTCTCCGTAAAGCACATCAGACAGCTTTCATGGTACTCGTGGAGGTATCGCACAGATGCTCTCAGCTCGTCCAGTTTATTTCGCAAGGACTGTGCGTTGCTCATGATGATGGTTGGCAAAGGTGTTTTAAAACTTCTCCGTCTCACGTACTCGTAGTCCACCTCTTTTTCCTCGCTTTCTGGGTTTCAAAGATTTTAATTCGTCCGGTATATTAGTAATACACGGGGAGTAGCTGGTAGCTGGTCTCATAGATAGCAACGCATCCTGGCTGTAAATGAACAGCGCCGGCCACACACCTGGGATTTCCTGCGCAGGTAGTGCGTTAGTGTCCAGTTGGATTCCAAAGGCGATAACGATCAAAAATAAGAAACTTTCGCAAATGTTGTTAAGCATTTTATAGAAATAACTACTTGCAAACTAGTAAAAAGAAAAAGAAAATAAAAAGAAAACAATTTTACACGATTTAAGAACAAAAAAACAGGTACAAAACACGGAGAGATGCACTGAGAGGTCTGCTACAGAGCAGCGACCGGAAACATTACCCATAGCAGCACTTGAAGTTGTGCAAAGGATAGTACGCAGGTGCATCCCAGGACTTTACTCTGACAAACTCTGAATTAGTCTTGAACAGAGAAGACTGCATGGGGACCTAATCCAGGTATGATCTCAAAGGCATCGATGAAGTAGATCCAGCAACAGTCTTTTAGCTTAAGGGTGAATCAAGTACTAGAGGACAGCAGTAGAAGAATTAAGGGGAAGTGAATTTAAAATAAGTTCATCAAGAATTATGGGAACACAGTTGGAAATTTGTTAAGGGTAAAAATCATGCAAACATTAGGAAGGTTTTTTTTTTTTTACACAGAGAACCATAGTCCCATGGAATCGTTATCATGTAGTGTTGTAGACAGTAGGACTTTAGGGACCTTAAAAACTAGACTTTATCTTTTTTGCAAGAATTAAGAGGATAGGACTGGCAAACTCTGTTGTGTTGAATGACCAGCTCTCTTCTAGATTGTTTTAATGTTCAAATGCCATGTTAGTGATAAGCATGAATTCCAGTTACCTGTTCCCTTTAAACAGCGTAATTGCCTAGGGTACAAAATCTGGATATTTTTATTTGACATTAAGATAATCTGTTTAATGCCAAAGAGCTGAAATTAAATTTACTAAGTCGTGGGTGTGCGGAATGATGGATTTGATGGAGCTTGTTAAGAATCAACTCATCATATAAATGTTGCATTGAGTTTTGTTCCACCCAAGTGACCCTAGCTGCTGCTGTAGCTTCCTTAGTGGGACATTTTTTCTCAAAAAAAAATGTAAAAAATTTTGCATTTTTGGCTTGAAAAATTACACATTTATTAAATCTGATCTTTCTACTGTAAAATGTGCAAAACACTAAAACGACAAAGTCAGAAGTGTAAAAAGTAGAATAATGATATAAATAATACTAATAATGATACAAATAATAATAATAAAATAATACTAATACCGTATATACTGACAAAATGTGTTGTTTGTGAGGTATATCTTGAAGTATGGTGAAATACACAATCCACTGTTACAGTCAGAACAATACTGGTGTGATTCCTTGCAGATTTTCTTTCCAGACTGATCAGCTTTTGAACAGCACACTGTACATGTGTGATTGGCATGAGTGTCACTTTCAGATTCATCAAAATCACTTTTGATTTCACTGTTTTAATTTCACTGCCTGAAGACAGATTCACTTTGTCATCATTGCTTGTATCACTATCAATACCTGGGCTGCTGAAAAATATTCCTTACGAGACGTCATTATGAGGCTAAGAGAAGAAGTTTCTGCATCGCTGCCTGGGTAACACTTGGACTTACGCAAGACATGCCTATATCATTTCCCGAGCAATGCTCGGCACTAATGCTGTTGGCACTTTTACAGCCCGAGTGACACTCAGGTCTAATGCTAAGGAGATTAATCAGGTACTGGAGATTGACTTTGTCTTGGATATACATGTTGCCAAAAACTCAGATTAAGCCAAAAGAAATAATGCTGCACAGAACAGATAAGTAAAACATATGAGAATGTGACAGCTCATACTAAAGTCATTCAATTTAAGCAAAACAAACCCCATAATTTCTCAATTTGGGATAAAATGAGTTCACATTTTTTTCTCAGTCATAAAACAAACTACATAAGGTAAGTAGCAAATGTTATTTTTGGGTTGAATATTTCTTTTCAGTTTCACAAACAAGATTTAAAATGAAACAGGAAAAAAAACTTAATCTAGAACATGGCCTAAAATTTGGCTTAGTGAAACACAGTTTAAATATGGATTAGTTAGTTCTTGACTGTGGAGTTCAGCATTCATAAAAGCTGGAATAGATCAAAAATAGCCCATCGTTAGGTGGAATCGTAGGAGTGAGAATAAAGAAAACAATGTAAGGAGAACAAAGTACATGGTCAAAATGTCATAGTGAGTATAAAATGGCATTATTGATGCAAGCAGTGCCAAGACATCCAATTATACAAGACAAAAAACACAGATATGAAGTTGAATTAAAGAAATGTTTGGACATCAGTCTGCAGTGAATGCAATCCTGAATAAAATAGTACCAAAAGGACAGTACAACAACTACTGGTAAGAGTCCTTATTATTCACATTACTTTATTTTTTAATGACAGTGCTTAGATTACATCACATTGTTTTCTCTAATAAAGGACCTGTGGAAAAACATTAAAATCCATCCATCCATCCATTTTCCAACCCGCTGAATCCGAACACAGGGTCACGGGGGTCTGCTGGAGCCAATCCCAGCCAACACAGGGCACAAGGCAGGAACCAATCCTGGGCAGGGTGCCAACCCACCGCAGAAAACATTAAAATATTCCTCAAAAAGAATACTGCAGTGTTCTGAAGGGAAAAGTTTATGACTGGTGGTGGACCATCAAAGAAAGAGAGCCTGACTAATTTAATTACTTGCTCATAGGAATAATAGAAAACCAGCAGCCATTTGGAATTTGGTTTATGTCACCAGAATACTGACTTCATTATATCTTCAAAGTCATGTTTGTTTTTGTTAAAATCAATTATGGACTCTCCAACAAGTTTGTCTTCTCGTGGAATGTTGTTGACTGAAGGTTTTCTTTCCTTTTCTCAGTTGTCAACCTGCTCTATCTCAGTTATAATGCTAATGAACATATACTGTCATGGGTTTATGTTAATCAGATTGAAATGTACTCTGTTTTACTATTTGTTTAATCTGTGTGTATACATTTCATTTATGTTTGGATTATAGCATAATAGCTGGAAATGTGCTTGGGCTCTGAAAAATGCTATTCAAAAACAAAATTAACTGAATTGAATAACCCCTGGTGTCAGATGCTGAGTAGGTGTACATAGATGCAAGGGCAGCCTGTGTTGGAGTGGACCCTGTCAAACATTGATTCCTATTATGTACCTGTTGCTGCTATCTCTGAATCCATGCAGGCCAGGATTGGAAAAATTGGATGGATTAACCTTGCACTGTAGTTAATAGTGGACACTATGATCTGATTAAGACTTTATTTATAATGATATCTAGATGTTGTAGAGATTTCACCACGTTAATGTATAAGATAATCAGTAACATTTTCTTCCTTATGTCACTGTAAAGTTCAGGCTGCAAAAAAATTTTATTTAGTCAAAGAGATTAATTATTTATTTTCCTTGGAAGATGAAAAAGCTACATGTCTATGTATAAAATAAATATAAAACCTGATTTGTTTCTCTGCGGTGGGTTGGCACCCTGCCCGGGATTGGTTCCTGCCTTGTGCCCTGTGTTGGCTGGGATTGGCTCCAGCAGACCTCCGTGACCCTGCGTTCGGATTCAGCGGGTTGGAAAATGGATGGATGGATGGATTTGTTTCTGCAAAACTAATGTGAAAAAGCATTGTTTTAGGTACAGCTTCAGAATTAGTACAATTCTTAGTATAATTTATAAGTTGTTATCATTTGAACGTTACTCAGTACAACTGGAGGACTGCTACTAACATCTTCTCTTTTCTTCAGTCGTTGGTAGGTGCTTCCTTACCTCCTCAACTTCAGAAAACATTGTTGGCTTCCAGTGCAGTCAAAGAGCTCCAATATGCAACCACAGCTCTCTCTGAGCACAACAGAAAGTTTTCAGCTCCACCATTTTCTAATCCCCGCTACTTAAAACCTAGAGCAAACTGGCTGTTAAATAGTCTTGGAGAACCTTCAGGAAAGGTAATAATTTGTTTGCTAAATGTTTCAACCAAATAAATGGTATTTGTGTTAAGTGTGTAGAATAAGCAATTTGACCACAAGTAGAAAAAGCATTGCTAATGACGCGTGAGTGACGCACTATATAAAATCAAAATAATTTCTTTCCTCAGCTGAAAAGCTCCAGAATATCAATGAGTGAAACAAAGCATAAGTTCAGAGGTGAATGGGAGCCTTTGTATTTCAGCAAGATCAGACAAAAGGACCTTCAGGATTTATCATCCCAGGTACACCTGTCTATTCATTAGTTGCTGTATTGTAAGCATCTTTTTTTGTGTGCACATTAACCATAGCACATATTTCCCTTATGTACTATGGGGATTTTCAGAGTCTCCAACACTGACATGTCATCTTTTCACAATTGTGCCTTCACATGCATTGTTGGTTGTTGTTTTTAAGCTAACATAAGGTCACTGTCAATTTTTTTTCTCGGTCTTCAGAAAGGCAATTAAAGTCCAACTCTCATTTTTAATAAATACTTTAAGTTTGTATTGCAGTCCCCCAAGTACAAATTGACCACAAAAATGCAAGTTCACGTTGACCTGATTTTTTTTAATTTCATGTTATTGAATGGGGTCAGAAGTAAAAATTACATTACAACTCAGCTAATTTGGACAGAACTCTTCTGCCAATTTTACCACTGGGAGCTTATAGAAGCAGTTTAAAGAATGAGGGCCAGCCAGTCACTGGTTAGGATATAGTAATTGGTGTACCCACCAGTGATATTTTCATAATGAAAACGAGAACTAGAACTAAAAATATTGTTTTTCATTTTACAAGAGTGTGAACTGAAATTAAAGCAAACAGAGAAACTAAAACTAAATAAAAATAAAAATTAGTGATATGTGAACAGACTAAAACGAGAACGAAAATTGAGTAAAAATGAAAAAAACAGCAGTATCATTTTCATTCAATCCGGTTCAGGCTTGCAGAGGGGTTCTTTGTAGGTCACCCTGAGCGTTCACTTACGTTGCACTGTTCACTATGCGCAAATCTAAATCTTGTAACTTGGGCTTACCATAGTCACGTGGAGCAACTTCCATAAAGGACCATTGTTTGTTTGTTTGTTGAGCACATTTGGCTCATCGGGTTGAAGCAGTAAGCACTTGTGGTTGACGATGGCGAGTTTTGCTCGGATGGTTGCAGGTAGAAAATGAGAAAGTAAAGTGTGGAAATACTTTAATTACAGCGCAGATGATATTAAAAGCAAATATAGCATGCAAGAAGAAGAAAAGAGTCTCGGAGTTTCAGTGCAGGACCCACTGGATCAGTACTTAGTGGAAGTCCTTATTGACCCCCTTCTTTTGACACCCACTGCACACCCAACCTACTTGGAAAGGGGTCTCTCTTTGAACTGCCTTTCCCAAGGTTTCTTCCATTTTTCCCTACTAGGTTTTTTTTGGGAGTTTTTCCTTGTCTTCTTAGAGAGTCAAGGCTGGGGGGCTGTCAAGAGGCAGGGCCTGTTAAAGCTCATTGCGGCACTTCCTGTGTGATTTTGGGCTATACAAAAATAAACTGTATTGTATTGTATTGTAAGTCTAGCACTTCTCTAGCACCATTACTGCACTTCATACAGGGACATGCAGTCTCACCTGTGATTATGAAAAGTAAAAAAAAACTAATAATGATAACATAAAATAAATTTGTCCTCTGGTCTGTTCTATAAATTTGTTTTCTTTGTGACTCCAATAATTTTGTTCATTTTTATAGTCAAAATGTCTGAATTTGCACATTTCCTGATCAAATACAGGGGAGAAACACAAGGTGTGGCATCGATGAGATGAGCCAAGCCTCACTTCTGACTTCACTATCCCTCACACACTGGGTCAATACCTGCAATTGCTGCATGCATGTGGCTGTCTCTCTGTATGTTGCCAATCTAATGGTTGCAGACATGTTTATTATACACCCTGACTTTCTACAGTCTGGCTAATATCTTTAATGAATGTGCGCGGCATATTTAGTCTTGCTGATCGGACATAAAACCGCAGTGTAAAGGCACAAGGTGATGCAGACAGTACCGTGCCGCACTGAAGGGGGAGGATGTGAGCCCAACAGGTGCTTGTTGCTGCTGTTCTTCTATGCAGACCCTCTGGGCGGCAATAAGTTAGCAATATCAGAAAGTCTTATCTTAAAATCTTAAACTATTCCCTGTTTGCATGCATGTGTCAATAAATAGATAGTACTTTATTTGTACCATGGAGGAAATTTAGCTTTTTAGAGAAGCTCAAGAAATATTGAATGATGGCTTTATAATTCATAAGTTATGCATTTTTAGCTCTCTAAACCATCTTTGCAGCACAGTAATAACAACAAATTTTGAAAGTCCAAAGAATAAAATGTTTTGTTACTATAATGGAACATTTGTTCTAGCAGAGAAATGTTTCTTAGCCTTAGATGTTTAGGATATATTAATCTCTCCTCTAATGCAAAATGATGTCTCACATTATTACAAGTTTTAGTGTCCTTTCTACCAACACAGAGCTTGTATCTACTTGGCACAATGATGTCTATTCAGAATATAGTCGTGGCCAAACGTTTTGAGAATAATAATAATTCATTACATTTATATAGCGCTTTTCTTAGTACTCAAAGCGCTATCCACACAGGGAGGAACCGGGAAGCGAACCCACAATCTTCCACAGTCTCCTTACTGCAAAGCAGCAGCACTACCACTGCGCCATGACACAAGTATTGGTTGTCACAAAGTTTGCTGTTTCAGTGTTTTTCGATCTTTTTGTCTGATGTTTCTATGTTATACTGAAGTATAATTACAAGCTTTTCATATGTTGCAAAGGCTTTTATTGACAATTACATTAAGTTTATGCAAAGAGTCAATATTTGCAGTGTTGGCCCTTCTTTTTCAAGACCTCTGCAATTCGCCCTGGCATGCTGTCAATCAACTTCTGGGGAAAAAATCCTGACTGATGGCAGCCGATTCTTGCATAATCAATGCTTGGAGTTTGTCAGAATTTGTGGTTTTTGTTTGTCCACCCACCTCTTGAGGATTGACCACAAGTTCTCAATGGGATTAAGGTTTGGGGAGTTTCCTGGCCATGGACCTAAAATTTCAATGTTTTGTTCCCCTAGCCACTAAGTTATTACTTTTGCCTTATAGCACGGTGCTCCATCATGCTGGAAAAGGCATTGTTCATCACTGAACTGTTCTTGGATGGTTGGGAGAAGTTGCTCTCGGAGGAGGTTTTGGTACAATTCTTTATTGTCCGGTGCTGTAGGAATATGTTGTAGTAAGGCCACTTTTGTGTGCTATTTGTTTACTATATGAATGCAGTGAGAGTTGTGACCAAATATTACCATTAAGTTAAATGTTGTTTATTGTGATTGTCAGACTCCTCCAAGGCTATGTTTTGTCACTGCTTCTGTATACTGTTTTCGGGCATAGGGCATCAAGGCCTAGAGGAAGTGAAGGTGTCTAGTTGGGGAGGCTAAGGGTAGCATTGTTACTTTATGCAGTGAATGTCCTGTTTGTCTTATCTGATTGTGACCTTCAGCATGCACTTGAGAACGCTACTGCTGAATGTGATGCAGCAGGGGTGAGGATCAGTACCTCCAAGTCTGAGGTGATGGTCCTGTCTATAATAAAAATGGATCACTTTCTTCAGGTGAGGAAGGTCAACTGCTCATAGTGGAGGGGACTGGCAGGCCCAGGACATACTGGATGAATAGTACTTCTTAGATGGCTTGGGAATGCCAGAGAATTGCTCAAGAAGAGCTGGAATCTGTATATGGGGAGAAGAAAGCTCTTTACTGACATGATTGGTGTGCTGCTGCCAAAATCCTCAGCAGCAAAAGTGGTTTGAGAAGATTAGATGAGATTAGGTCTGTTAAGGCAGTCTTCACCAGTAGCATTTTTAGTATGAAATTCTGGAGAGGCCTAGTGTTTGCAGACTTTCGGAAGGGGTAGATCCATCCCATGTAGCCAACCAAAAAAAGAAATCTTGCAGAGGGTGTGTATGTCTGTTTGTGTGAGCAAGAGAGTGAGGGTGAGGGAGATGTTGAATGAGAGAGAGAAACCAAGCGAGAGATACAGTATGACCCAAGTAGTACTTACAACTCTTAAGAGATCCATTTGACTGAGTACATGGTGAGTCCTGGGAAACATCCTGGCTTGGACTGACATATTGGGAAAGTGATTGTACCTGGTGTTGCCTCTGACCCCAAGTTAGCTGTGTGAGGCAGTGCCAGTTGCATGACTATGCAGGCAATGAACAAGCTAGAGAAAAGATCTTTGGAATCGCATTGTCTTTTCATTTAACCTCCTGACTACTTAAACATGTATGATGTCATGGTCTGACTGGCAACTTACATTTTTGTCACTGTTCCTTGGTCTTTTAAATTTTTTGCAAACATTGTTTTAAGAAGACCAAGGAATCCATTGGTTATTTATTTTTATTATAACATGTTTTTAATGATGTTGAAAATTAATTACATTCTTCTGGAATGCCATATAATTTTCATGTGGGCTTTGCCATATTTGTTGATGGTTGCAATTCCATGATGTCGTCAAAGTTACTATATAGAGGTCAGCATCATGTATTTCCAGAATGTCTGGTGTTCTAGATTCTTCTACAGAATGCTTTTAGTTATCTTTTTGATAGTATTTTCTGGTTATGAAATTTTTTTTGTTACTTTACTATGATTAATGTCTGCTCGATTTTGCCCTGTTCAAAATTTCACACTGTGTTCACATAGAGAGTTTTGCTTATTTATTTATTTGGTCTTTTATTTATCTACAACCTTTAACTTGTTGTTTTGACATTGTGACAGTTCCCAGTTCCCTTTACATTTAAAGCTGCTGCTACCTAATGCAGTTAGTACAAAATATCAGACCCTTTCAAATTATAAATCCTGAGACAGAGTAGTTATGTTCAATATTCAATTTACTAGAGACAAAGCAAGAAAAACAGAAGAAAAAAAACTGGCAGTGTTGTAGTATCTTAATTTAAGGCTATTAAGACTCTAAAAGAAGGGCAGGGTGTTTACAATAAAAAGAATATTTTTTTTCAGTAGCACAATGCAGGTGTTTAACAAGAGAAGGCTTGGCTATTATAATGAAAGTTAGACTCCAGGGCTGAGGATAGGAAAATGTCCTTTAGCGATAAAACTTGAGTTATTCAAGGGCAGGAGGTTTTGACATTACTCAACTCTGAAGCTGCTGAAAACTTTATCAGTGCTTGTCTATTAAAAATCCTAACAGATTTAGGCAATTTCCACTAAAGGTTCAAGCAAAGCCTTTATGAATTGTTATTCTAACTCTATTAGTGATGGACTTTTACTATCATTTAAATTGAGGCTGGCCATAAAGAACCTGTAAGCGTTTTTGTTATTCTGTCACCTTTTCCTCAAACAATATTAAGTTTCCCATACTTTACGTGCTATAATCCCACTACTAATTGGACAAAGTAAATGATTCACTGGAGTCCACATTGTTAACTTCACTGTCTAAGCACTTTACTCCACCAGTCTTATTTTGCAGTACAGTTGATCTTCTGCCTAATAGTTATTATGATTATCAGGATTTTTTTAGTAAGCAAAGGACTTTGTTATTGTTTCCTCACAGATTATGATTGTACTGTTTAGTACAGAGTAAGGCTGTGGAGTTGTGTATTGAGGAGAATTTACAGACTGGGTTTATAAAAGCATACAGTATATTTGTTCTATTGGTGTAAGTTTTTACTTTGATGAGATGAAGGACAGTGGTTTGTGACCTATATCAATTATAGGAAATTAAATAAGGCTACTGTTAAGAATATCCAGTTCCCCTCATATTGTCGTTAAATCAAGTTACTGGCTCAATAATCTTTACTAAATTAGATTCATATGGTGATTAGGTAGCATTTCTAATCTCATTTGAATACAGGATAGGGACAAGTGGAAAACAGCATTCAATGCTACAAACAAACATTACAAATACCGGGCATTGTCTTATGGATAGGCTAATGCACCTTCAGTTTTTGTAAATGAGATATTTCATGATAATTCTCTGTGTATTTGTATTAGTATATATGGTTTTATATTCTGTTCAGGGCGGCATGGTGGCGCAGTGGGTAGCGCTGCTGCCTCGCAGTTAGGAGACCTGGGTTCGCTTCCCGGGTCCTCTCTGTGTGGAGTTTGCATGTTCTCCCCGTGTCTGAGTGTGTTCCCTCCGGGTGTTCCGGTTTCCTTCCACAGTCCAAAGACACGCAGGTTAGGTGCATTGGCAATCCTAGATTGTGCTTGGTGTGTGCCCTGCGGTGGACTGGCACCCTGCCTGGGTTTTGTTTCCTGCCTTGTGCCCTCCAGCAGACCCCCATGACCCTGTAGTTAGGATATAGCGGGTTGGATAATGGATGGATATTCTGTTCATTGGGTCCTTCAATGTCTAAGGTATAATCATTTATTCATTAAATCACAGAAATGTAAATTTCATAAGGACAAGGGTATGTTGTTAGGATATTAAATAAAATGCAAAAGGGTTATCCATGGACCCCATGAAAGTAACCGCTATACTTAATGGGAAATCAAATGAAAGTAGAAAACAAGTGCAAAGGTTTATGGGCTTTGCTAATTATCAGCATTCAAGATTATTCATGTCACCTATCACCTCACTAACTTGAAAAGCATCTAAATTTTGTTAGTTAACAGAAAGCACAAGCAGCATTTAATGTATTAAAATAACTATTCACTACTGCTCCAGTTTAAGACATCCTGCCACTGCTTTACAATTTATTTCGGAAGTAGTCTCAGCTAGCATTGGTGCCAACACTGTCTTGTTCCAAGAACAACTTGACACTAAGAAAGTTCATCACTGTACCTTTTCTGTTAGAAACTAGCAATCATAAAACAGATTTATGACATGGATATCTGAGAACTGTTATCAGTGAAATTGGTGTTAGAACAGGGTTGGCTTTGACCTGAAGGAGCTACATTTCCAATCAAAACAGTTACGGATCACAAAAACATAGTACAGTGGAAACTCGGTTTGCGAGCATAATTTGTTCCAGAAACGTGCTCGCAGTCCAAAGCACTCGTATATCAAAGTGAATTTCTCCATAAGAAATAATGGAAACTCAGATGATTCATTCCACAACCCAAAACTATTCATATAAAAATGATTAATACAAAATCCATCCATCCATTTTCCAACCCGTTGAACCCGAACACAGGGGTCTGCTGGAGCCAATCCCAGCCAACACAGGGCACAAGGCAGGAACCAATCCTGGGCAGGGTGCCAACCCACCGCAGGACACACACAAACACACCCACACACCAAGCACACACTAGGGCCAATTTAGAATCGCCAATCCACCTAACCTGCATGTCTTTGGACTGCGGGAGGAAACCGGAGCGCCCGGAGGAAACCCACGCAGACACGGGGAGAACATGCAAACTCCACGCAGGGAGGACCCGGGAAGCGAACCCAGGTCCCCAGGTGTCCCAACTGCGAGGCAGCAGCGCTACCCACTGCGCCACTGCGCCACCGTGCCGCCCTTAATACAAAATATAAAGTAAAAATACATAAAACAAATTAACCTGCACTTTATCTTTGAAAAGAATCATGGCTAGTGTGAGTGAGTTTCTAAACTCTTGTGGGATTCCACCCAACGGGACGACACGCGGAAGAGCGTCCCAAAGCAATCACAGTCTCCCAGCATTGTAGCAGTTCGCTGTAAAAGCGAATCCGAAAAGACCGCGGACATGCGCCTGCCGTCGATGGGTAATACAAAGAACAAGGAACATTATAAATGCGCAGGGCACAGTACTACTTGGCCACGAATCTTGCCCGACTGCTGTGTCTGTGTATAGGAGAGTGGTAGATCCCGCTACAATAAATAACCACACTGTTGCTGTTTCAAGCTGAATAAAGCTGGTGTCACTAAAGTACTGAGACTCAGCCTAGTGTTTTGGGGTGCATGGCAGGGACTTGCATGTCACAGCACACACGCACGCACGCGCGCACGCACACAGGCACACACACAGTCACAATGCTGTAGTAAACACTATACGCTCATATGGATGTTGACTATATGAGTGAGGCACGCTGACTCAGACGGAGAATAGGAGACAATTGCACACAATCCCGCAGCGAGAGAGAAAGAGAAGAACCATCAGCTAAGTTGTGATCACATGACGCTCAGCAGACAAAGTGTATACTGTACATATTACTCGTACTGCAAGACCTCGCTTGTTAATCAAGTCAAAATTTATTAAAAATTTTAGCTTGCCTTGCAAAACACTCGTAAACCAAGTTACTCGCAAACCGAGGTTCCACTGTATATAAAAGTGGAAAAACATGTGAATACTAGACAGAAAGATTTTTGGGTCTTACACTAATCAGTTGTCCAAATAGTAGACGAGGTATGGGCGGCACTGTTTCTGTCAATGGCTATTATACCATGACCAGGCAAGAGCACCAGGAGTGTACGATGTCATCACCTCAACTATATAAAGGTCAGCATCATCCATTTACATTGTACTTATTTGTCTTATGCCTTTATTGAAGGCAACTTACAACATTTATGGTACAATTGGTTAAATTTCTTTTGGTTTTCCAATTGGAGCACAGGCAGGTCAATGCAGCTCTGTTCACACAGAGTCAGTAACAGGATCTGAAGCCAGAGTTTGCAGTCCAAAGCCTTAACCACTACACCACATTGCCTGCATTTCTGGATTGTCTGATATTTCAGATTCTCCCAAAAAAAGCCTTTAGCAATGTTTTTTCTTAGTATTTTCTGGTTATGAAAATTTATTTTTCCTTGACTATGATTAACATCTGCTATTATCAGGATACATGTCCGCTTTTGACTATGAATTCCTACAGTGTTTCTTGACTTCGATTTGCAGTTTACTTCCTAATCTTAGTTTGTTTATGTCATGTCTTTACAGTCATTACTTCTGGCTTATTATTTTAACTTTGTAATATCTCCTGATTCCTTTTCTATATAAACTGCTGCTACCCAATATAGTCAATACATGTGGAAAGAGCGTGATATATTTCAAGGGAATGACTTTGAGTAAAGCTTGCTTGAAGGAGTGAGGGAGAGACTACCTTTCACAATGTATTAGGCTACCAGCCCCAGTGATAATAAAATGTCAGAAGAATAATGTCATTAAAAAAAAAGGAAAGAAACACACAAAATGAAGACGTGAATATTATTTTGTTAAACAGAAAAACTACCAAATGACAGCATTAAAATATATCCCCAATTCCAAAAATGTTGGGGTGCGGTGTAACATGTAAATAAAAAACATAATGCAATGATTTGCAAATCTCCAAAACTCATATTTTATTCACACTAGAACACAGGAAACAAATCAAAGGTCGAAAGTGATACAATTTACTATTACATGAAAAATACTGGTTCATTTTGAATTTGATGGCAGCAAAATGTCTCAAAAAAGTTGGAATGGGGCAACAAAATGCTGGAAAAGTAAGTGGTACTAAAAAGAAACAGCTGGAGGAACATTTTGTAACAAATTCAGTTAATTGGCAACAGGTCAGTAACATGATTGGGTATAAAAAGAGCATCTTAGAAAGGTATTTCTTAGAAGTAAAGATGGGAAAAGGTTCACCAATAAGAATAAAACTGCATCTACAAATTGTTGAACAATTTTAGAATAATGTTCCTCAACAGAAAATTGTGAAAACTTTCAATATCTCATCATCTACAGTACATATAATCATCAAAAGATTCCAAGAATCTGGAGAAATCTCTGTGCAAGGGACAAGACTGAAAATCAAAATTGGATGCCCGTAATCTTCAGGCCCTCTGGCGTCACTGCATTAAATACAGGCATGATTCTGTCATGGAAATCACTGCATGTGCTCAGGAACACTTCCAGAAATCACTGTCTGTGAGCACAGTTTGCCATACCATCCACAAATGCAGGTTAAAGCTCTGTCATGCAAAGAAGAAGCCATATGTGAACATGATCCAGAAATGCCTCTATCTTCTCCGGGCCAAAGTTCATTTAAAATGGACTGAAGCAAGATGGAAAACTGTTGTGTGGTCAGACAAATCGAAATTTTAAATTCTTTTTTGGGAAACATTGATGCCGCATCCTCCAGACCAAAGAGGAGAAGGACCATCTGACTTATTAGCACTCAGTTAAAAAACCTGCATCTCTGACGGTATGGAGGTGCATTAGTGCCTATGGAACTGACAGCTTGCACATCTGCAAAGGCACCATCAGTGTTGAAAGGAATAAGGTTTTAGAGCAACATATGCTCTCATCCAGATGTCTTTTTCAAGGAAAGACTTGTATATTTCAGAGTCTGGGTGTTGAACTGCCCTGCCTGCAGTCCAGACCATTCACCAATGGAAAACTTATGGCACACCATGAAATGAAAAATAAAACAAACATGACCCAGGATTGTTGAGCTGCTAGAATCCTATATCAGACAAGAATGGAACAACATTCCCTCTCTAAAAGTCCAGCAAATGGTCTCCTCAGTTCCCAGAAATGTATGGACTTTTGTTAAAAGAAGAATGGATGCTACACAGTGGTAAACATGGCCCTGTACCTGCCTGTCCCAATTGACAATATATATATTTTTTAATTGTACTTTTTATCAGTTTAAACATTTGAAATGTTTTCTATGTTCAATTGTGAATAAAATATGGGTTTATGAGATTTGGAAATCATTGCATTCTGTTTTATTTACATTTTACACACTGTCCCAACACTTTTGGAATTGGGGTTGTATATTTGAAAGTATATTAATTACTCAACACTAAAGGCAGAAACAAAAGTGAATAATCATTTGGTAAATGATGCACAGTGAGGCTAATGAAGTCAACATTCAACATATTCATAATTTGTGGTCCCAAATGTTTCGTTCCCAGTTTTTGTTGAAAGGAAAATAAGTAAATTGTATTGTATTAAATAATTCATATGCATCAAATAATTTATGGTATTCGAAATAACTTGATGACGATTACTATAGTGCAGCATGATGCAGAAGTTCATGCTGTGTATAAATTGCATCATGGAAAATTCAAACAATGTTTGCTTTAAAGGGTTCTTTTCTTCAAAGCCCAAAGTGGAACTGAAAAGATCATCTTGCACAAGTGCACATACATAAAGTATGAAAAGAACACTGCAATCAAAGAACCTGCCCAAGCAACTCTGAAAAAGGTTGCTAGCGCTAGGCACAAATAAGATCATTGAATATACTGTATTGGGAAAAAAAAATAATTTGCTAATAAACATTTTAACTATAAAACTAAATTGTTAAGACACGTTTACTACTTATTTAATTGTTGGAAATTGGGGTTCAGTGGCCCACTTCCCTCTAATGTAGAGAAGGCATGGGCTTTGAAGCAAAAATTCAGAAACCTGAAGGAAAATAGTAAAAAATACAATGCTCACACAAAACTTCAATACAACTTCAGTACAACTCAAATGAACTAAAGGCTGTATCTTCTACTTCTTCATCTTGTTAAGGGGGGTTGGTAAACCAGCCCATGGTGCCTTACTGCTACCAACTGTACTGGAGTGTGACTCAGTCTATGGAAAAAATGCTATAACCAAAAGTACATAATCACACATAATTTATATTCTCCATCTAAATGCCCTGTAAAAGGCCTATACTGTAGATTTAAAAAAAGAATTTGAGACTATGAATAACTTTGAATGTTTCTCCATATTTTAATAATTGTTACAACCTCAAACCTCTGCCTTACTGATTACGATAATACCCAAGAATTAATTCTTGTAAATGAGGTAATTTTATTACTGTTCTGTCATGAATAGTAATTTAACCCAGTATGCACAATTCTAAGGCGTATAAATGCAATTTCTTCCCTTACTGTTTTATTCCCTTTCCCAATAAACCCAGCTTTTTATGCCTCCCCTTACCACCAGTGCTCCATTTTTGCCAAAACCCAATGATTTTTAATCTTAATAGACACTTTTATTTTTCTTATTTAACATATGTCCTTGGCAGCTCAACAGAAGGATGTTTACTGGCTTTTTTAATCAAACCATCTATTATTTCATTCCCTTTAATGCCTTTATGTTCTAAAATCCATAAAAACCTAACATATAAACCAATACACTGCAAATGTTGATGTTTGATTCTTTTTTGATTCTTTTAAAATCAACAAAAGGATTTCAGCAAATAATTACTCTATTTAGACAAAGCTGCTTAATCCATTACATACTCCAGCAGCAGCATACTGATACAAAAAAACAATATTAAATTAAAGAGTAATAAAAATGTAGGTAAAAACAGACAATAACTTTGTATAATGTTAACGTTTACCCCCCGGGTGGAATTGAAGAGTCGCATAGTTTGGGGGAGGAACGATCTCCTCAGTCTGTCAGTGGAGCAGGACAGTGACAGCAGTCTGTCGCTGAAGCTGCTCCTCTGTCTGGAGATGACACTGTTTAGTGGATGCAGTGGATTCTCCATAATTGATAGGAGCCTGCTGAGTGCCCGTCGCTCTGCCACGGATGTCAAACTGTCCAGCTCCATGCCTACAATAGAGCCTGCCTTCCTCACCAGTTTGTCCAGGCGTGAGGCGTCCTTCTTCTTTATGCTGCCTCCCCAGCACACCACTGCGTAGAAGAGGGCACTCGCCACAACCGTCTGATAGAATATCTGCAGCATCTTATTGCAGATGTTGAAGGACGCCAGTCTTCTAAGGAAGTATAGCCGGCTCTGTCCTCTCTTGCACAGAGAATCAGTATTGGCAGTCCAGTCCAATTTATCATCCAGCTGCACTCCCAGGTATTTATAGGTCTGTACCCTCTGCACACAGTTACCTCTGATGATCACGGGGTCCAGGAGGGGCCTGGGCCTCCTAAAATCCACCACCAGCTCCTTGGTTTTGCTGGTGTTCAGGTGTAGGTGGTTTGAGTCGCACCATTTAACAAAGTCCTTGATGAGGTTCCTATACTTCTCCTCCTGCCCACTCCTGATACAGCCTACGATAGCAGTGTCGTCAGCGAACTTTTGCACGTGGCAGGACTCCGAGTTGTATTGGAAGTCCGATGTATATAGGCTGAACAGGACCGGAGAAAGTACAGTCCCCTGCGGCGCTCCTGTGTTGCTGACCACAATGTCAGACCTGCAGTTCCCGAGACGCACATACTGAGGTCTGTTTGTAAGATAGTCCACAATCCATGCCACTAGGTATGAATCTACTCCCATCTCTGTCAGCTTGTCCCTAAGGAGCAGAGGTTGGATGGTGTTGAAGGCGCTAGAGAAGTCTAGAAACATAATTCTTACAGCACCACTGCCTCTGTCCAAGTGGGAGAGCGATCGGTGTAGCATATAGATGATGGCATCCTCTGCTCCCACCTTCTCCTGGTATGCGAATTGCAGAGGGTCGAGGACGTGGTGGACCTGTGGCCTCAGGTGGTGAAGCAGCAGCAGCCATGGTCTTCATCACATGTGACGTCAGAGCGACAGGCAGAAGTCGTTCAGCTCACTAGGATGTGATACCTTTGGGACTGAGGTGATGCAAGATGTTTTCCAAAGCCTCGGGACTCTCCCCTGTTCCAGGCTCAGGCTGAAGATGTGCTGTAGAGGACTCCCCAGCTCCAACGCACAGGCCTTCAGCAGTCGGGGCGATACTCCATCTGGACCCACTGCTTTGCTGGCCCGAAGTCTCCTCAGCTCTCTGCTCACCTGGGCTTCTGTAATTGTGGGTGGGGGGAAACTGTCTCCTATGCTGGTATCAGCAGAAGGATGGGTGGAGGGTGTAGTACTCCGAGGTGAGAGTGGGTTAGGGTGGTCAAACCTGTTAAAGAAGTTGTTCATTTGGTTTGCTCTCTTCACACCTCTCTCGATGGTGGCACCCCACTTCGAGCTGCAGCCAGTGATGATCTTCATCCCATCCCACACTTCCTTCATGCTGTTATTCTGCAACTTCTGCTCCAGCTTTCTCCTGTACTGCTCCTTCGCCACCCTGAGCTGGACTCCTAAGTTCCGTTTGCACGCGCTTGAGCATATGCTGATCACCGCCTTTAAAAGCCCTTTTCTTCTGGTTCAAAAGGCCCTTGATGTCACTTATAATCCATGGCTTGTTGTTAGCATAGCAGCATACAGTTCTTACTGTACAATTTACTATTGTTTGTAAATACTGACACATCATCAGAAAGTCTTTTTTTCTATAAAAATTTGAAATTGAGGAACAAAAAAGCTTTCAGTGTATTTCCCTACAAATTATCATTGGATTAATCTATAAACATCATTATCATTTCTAATTATTTTGATTAATATATTGATCCACTATCAAATTTTCAGACACACCAGAAATAATTGCTCTTAAATCATATATCCTAAAATCTGCTATTGTCATAGGAAAAAAACACTGCTGGACTAATTTGAAAATCATTATTTCCATATTTTCAGCATGTGCAGAAAACATATTAACAGTACCACAACATAATATCAAAGCCCATCTTTGAATGACATCCATTAAGTAAGAAACTGACCAACAAGATGTGCAACCATAACCATAATCCAGCTTTTCTAGGTGGACAACAATTATATCTGCTTACACAAGCACATTCAATGTTTTTTTTACTTTAACTACAGCATATTATTTATTTATATGTCACTTCCAAGTCAATTTACTGTCCATATAAATTTCTAAAAAGTTAACTACTGACACCTCTTCCAGGTTTTGACTATATAATTTTAGATTTAGCCCTGGTCTTTTAATCCTCATTATGAAACAAATCACTATCATTTTTTGCCACTGAAAATTTAAACCCTATTTACATGCCCATTCTTCTATTTCATTATCCTTAATGTTTTTATTAACAAAATGTATAAAATCCCTACCCCTAATCCAAAGGGCTCCATCAGCATTCAAAGATGAACATTCTACCTTGTACATTTTAGAATACCTCAGTCCCACTCTAATCTGTATACATCTTCCATATAAAAAACTGTTAACAGAACTATACATTCCACCATCCATCCATCCATCCATCCTCTTCCACTTATCCGAGATCAGGTTGCGGGGGCAGCAGCTTGAGTAGAGATGCCCAGACTTCCCTCTCCCCGGCCACTTCTACTAGCTCTTCCGGGGGAATCCCGAGGTGTTCCCAGTCCAGCTGCGAGACATAGTCCCTCCAGCGTGTCCTGGGTCTTCCCCCGGGGCCTCCTCCTGGTTAGACGTGCCCGGAACACCTCACCAGGGAGACGTCCAGGAGGCATCCTGATTAGATGCCCGAGCCACCTCATATGAGTCCTCTCAATGCGGAGGAGCAGTGGCTCTACTCTGAGCTCTTCCCGGATGACTGAGCTTCTCACCCTATTTTGAAGAGAATGCCCAGACACCCAGTGGAGGAAACTCATTTCAGCCACTTGAATTCGCAATCTCATTCTTTCGGTCACTACCCACAGCTCATCACCATAGGTGAGGGTAGGAATGTAGATCGACCGGCAAATTAAGAGGTTTGCCTTTCAGCTCATCTCCTTTTTCCACATGACAGACCGATGCAGAGCCCGCAACACTGCAGACGCCGCACTGATCCACCTGTCGATCCTCCACTTGGGGCAGGATCTCGTCCCCAACCCTGACAGGTCACTCCACCCTTTTCCAGCTGAGGACCATGGTCTCAGATTTGGAGGTACTGATTCCCATCCCAGCCACTTCACACTCAGCTGCGAACCGATTCAGAGAGAGCTGAAGATCACAGCCTGATGAAGCAAACAGGACAACATCATCTGCAAAAAGCAGTGACCCAATCCTGAGCCCACCAAACTGGACCCCCTCAATGCCCTGGCTGCACCTAGAAATTCTGTCCATAAAAGTTATGAACAGATTCGGAGACAAAGGGCAGCCCTGGCGGAGTCCAACTCTCACCGGAAACAGGTTCAACTTACTACCGGCAATGCAGACCAAGCTCTGACACCGGTTGTACAGGGACCGAACAGCCCTTATCAGGGGGTCCGGTACCCCATACTCCCAGAGCACCCCCACAGGATTCCCCCGAGGGACACGGTCCAACACAATTTCCAAGTCCACAAAACACATGTAGACTGGTTGGGCAAACTCCCATGCATCCTACAGGATCCTGGCAAGGGTGTAGAGCTGGTCCACTGTTCCGCGACTAGGACAAAAACCACACTGTTCTTCCTCAAGCCAAGGTTCGACTATCTGACGGACCCTCCTCTCCAGGACCCCCGAATATACTTTTCCAGGGAGGCTGAGGAGTGTGATCCCTCTGTAGTTGGAACACACCCTCCGGTCCCCCTTCTTTAAAGAGGGGGACCACCACCCCGGTCTGCCAATCCACAGGCACTGTGCCCGATGTCCATGCGATGTTGCAGAGGCATGTCAACCAGGACAGTCCTATAACTTCCAGAGCTCTGAGGAACTCCAGGCTTATCTCATCCACCCCCAGGGCCCTGCCACCAAGGAGTTTTTTGACCATCTCGGTGACCTCAGTCCCAAAGATGGGAGAGCCCACCTCCGAGTCCCCAGGCTCTGCTTCCTCATTGGAAGGCATGTTAGTGGGATTGAGGAGGTCTTCGAAGTATTCCCCCCACCGACCCACATCGTCCCGAGTCAAGGTCAGCAGTGCACCATTCCTACCATACACAGTGTTGACACTGCACCGCTTCCCCCTCCTGAGACGCCGGATGGTGGACCAGAGTCTCCTCAAAGCTGTCCAGAAGTCGTTCTCCATGGCCTTCCCAAACTCCTCCCACGCCTGAGTTTTTGCCTTAGCGACCACCGAAGCCTCATTCCGCTTGGCCTGCCGGTACCTATTAGCTGCCTCCAGAGTCCCACAGGACAAAAAGTTCCTGTAGGACTCTTTCTTCAGCTTGACAGAATCCCTCACCGCCGGTGTCCACCAACGGGTTTGGGGATTGCTGCCACGACAGGCACCGACCACCTTATGGCCACAGCTCCGGTCACCCACCTCAACAATAGAGGCATGGAACATGGCCCATTTGGACTAAATGTCCCCCATCTCCCACGATACATGGTCAAAGTTCTGCCAGAGGTGGGAGTTGAAGCTACTTCTGACAGGGGACTCACCAGGTGGTGGTCAGTTGACAGCTCCACTCCACTCTTCGCCTGAGTGTCCAAGACATGTGGCTGCAAGCCAGACGACACGACCACAAAGTTGATCATCGAACTGAGGCCTACGGTGTCCTGGTGCCAGGTGCACATATGGACACCCCTATGCCTGAACATGGTGTTCATTATGGACAATCCGTGATGAGCACAGAAGTTCAATAACAAAACACCACTTGGGTTCAGATCAGGGGGGCCATTCCTCCCAATCATGTCCTTCCAGGTCTCACTGTCATTGCCCACGTGAGCATTGAAGTCTCCCAGCAGAACGAGGGAGTCCCCAGCAGGTTTGTCCTCTAGCACCCCCTCCAGGGACTCCAAAAAGGCTTGGTACTCCAGACTGCTGTTCAGCGCATATGCGCAAACAACAGTTATGACCCATCCCCCCACCTGAAGGTGGAGGGAAGCGACCTTCTCGTCTATAAGGGTAAACCCCAATGAACAGGTTCCAAGTCTGGGGGGCAATAAGTATGCCTACACCCATTCTGTCACTAAATCCAAAATCTTGCAACTTTAATAAAAGTCATTCATAAGATTTTTCTAAGTCAAACAAAACTATTACAAATTCTTTAGCCTGTGATTTTTTTAATGCCATCTTCTAATTTTAATACAGAATCCATTGTCAATCTATCTTTCATAAAACCACCTAGATAATTTGAGATTACACTTTTCATTTTAAAAAGTAGTTTAGATGATCATTAGCCATGTGTTTCATTATCTTACAGATATAATGAAATAAGCATATAACTAGAACTGATCTGAAAGGGCCCTTACCTGGTTTTAAGATAGGTACAGGTAGAAGGCAGTTTGATCAATCTCCAAATAATATTGAAAAAATCTTAAATCACCTTTAGTAATTTATCATTCATGTTTTGAAACATGTAAAATGTAAAGAGGAGCACATTCAGGAAAATGCGTCTAAACTGAGCACATTTGCCGATCAGCTGGAGGATGTTAAGCAGACATTCATGACACGAATTGAAACAGCTGAAAATCTAGCATCCACCGCTGATGGAAAAGCAACAGCTTCGAATTCTGAATGCAAAAAACTCAGAGACAGACTTGCTGCTCTGGAAGATGGATGCAGAAGGAATAATATTTGAATTGAAGGTCTACCTGAGAATCGCGAAAGTCCAAACCCAGTGAAATTCGTAGCTGACCTATTCTCCAAAATACTTGGAGAGGACTTTAAATCAGACACCGAGATAGCTGCAGCTTATCGCATACAGGAATCAAACAACTCTAAGCCTAGGACTTTTATTGTGTGCTTCGAGAAGTTACAATATAAATTAAATGTAATGTCACTACTCAGACAGAAACAAGATTATATTTGAAAATAACCTCATTCGTATTTTTCCTGACTTCTCACTCTCAACAGCTGCTAAGCGTGCCTCTTTTTATAATATTAAACAGCGCTTACGAAAAGCCGATATCAGATACAGCCTCTTGTATCCTGCCAAACTGAAAGTGGAGATTCAAGGCAAACATTACATATTTACCAGTAGCGAGGAAGCAGACAAAGAGTTAAGAAAGATGATCCCGACACTTTCCTGAAATACGACCGTGAGTCGTACCCTGTCATGGCATCGTAAAGAAGATATCCCCGGCTGTCTGATCCGCTTGCAATGACACTAGTACCGTAATTATACATCCTTTTCCCTTTTCGGTCACTATCTGTTTTTATTTTAATTACAGTTATACACGTTTATGTATGTATGTGTGGAAGAAATTGAATTAGTAACCCTTTTCTTTCTTCTTTTTTTTTTTTAACTCTTCTAAAGAAGACTGTTTAACACCATTCCCTGTGTTTACTATCTTAACATTTCAAGAATATTGAATGTTTTCTTTTTTTCTTTTTTTTTTGTTATGCTTATAGTATTTAGACTGTATTGGCAATAAATATCTCCTATTTTAATTCACATAAACCGCTGCTGGGGGCTTGTTTTGTTTTGGGCGTGCTCTATCTCTAGGTATGTCAGAGGACTGGGACTTTGTGAAGTGGTGTTCAGCCTCACGTGGGGAGGCAAAGCGGTGGACTAGGGAGGGGAAGAAAGAGAGCAAACTATATCTAATCTGTCCTTTTAATCCTTATAATTATAATTACCAATGTAACAATAGACTGCATAGCAATTACCCCTGGGAAAATTAGAAATTAAGGTCAAAGCTGTCTCATTTTTGGTTAAGACTACAAAATGACATCAAAAATTCAGAATCAATGTCTCCAAGACGGGACGGTTAACTTTGTGAGCTGGAATGTTAAAGGCCTGAATCACGAATTAAAAAGAAGGAAAGTATTCTCTCACCTAACAAGTCTAAACGCTAAAATAGTATTTTTACAGGAGACCCACTTATTAAGCAAGGATCAGTTCCGGCTGCAAAAAGACTAGACTGGCCAAATGTTCCATTCCAGCTTTACAAAAAAAAAAACTAGAGGTGTGGGAATTCTTATACATAGAACAGTCTCATTTGTAGTATCAGATGTTGTATCTGATCCTGAAGGGAGATACAGTACATGATTGTTATGGGTAATTTATTTCATTGTAAAGTTATTTTGATAAATGTTTATGCACCCAATGTGGATGATAGGGAATTTATCCAAAATGTTTTTGCATCCATTCCCAATGTGAACACTCATAAAATTATAATGGCTGGGGATTTTAATTGTGTTTTAAATCCAGACCATGATAGGTCTCCTGTCACTGGGGCGATGACATCTAACACTGCAACGACAATTACACAGTTTGTAACTGACCACAACTTATCAGACCCCTGGAGATTTCTAAAACCAAATTCAAGAACATATTCCTTCTGCTCACCAGTGCATCATCGCTACTCAAGAATTGATTATTTTTTGTAGATAACCATTTCTTGCCTACGATTAAATCCTGCAAGTATGACGCTATTGTTATTTTTCCGACCATGCCCCTCTGATCTTGGAGATAAAATTATTATGCCCCACATACTCATCTCGCAGATGGCATCTTAACCCACTTTTATTAGCAGACGAGAACTTTACAGAATTTATATCAAAACAAATTAGTTTTTTTCTAGAGACAAATATATCCTCAGAGGTCTCTACAGGAATACTCTGGGAAACCCTGAAGGCCTTCTTAAGAGGACAGATTATCTCATATCTTCCCCACAGAAATAAATTGGAAACCAAGCAGGTATCAAAGCTAACCAGCGAAATTACTAGAATAGATCAAGAACATGCCAGGTGTCCAAGTGAGGCTCTTCATAGGAAAAGGCAGGCTCTGCATTCAGAACCCAACCTCTTGACAACTACAGAAACTGAACAACTTATTTTTAAATCAAGACCACATTACTATGAACATGGAGAGAAAGCTAATAAGCTTTTAGCTCAACAAATTCACAAGCAAGAAGTTCGCAATGCAATCCCAGCAATTACCAACACAAATGGAGACATAATCACCCCACGTTGGAGGAAAAAAAATGTAAAGAGGAAACAAGATTATGTTAAAAATTTGGGGTACCATCCTTGTGACTCCATATAATTAGAGTATTTGAAAGCATGAAATACATGGAACAAGTTACGCATGCATCTTTTCAGCCAAGAGGTCAAAATAGAACTAATTTCAAAATTGTCAAAGTTCTGGGCAAATGGCTTCCAGGCTGGAAGGGGCGGGTCCAGCCAGGCAGAAAATAAACGAGACATCAGTTGTGGAATGGCAGTCAATTTTCCATTCTGCAGAGGGAAAAAGAGAAAAGGCATTATAACACAGCATCAACACCTGGTTCCACAGGTAATTACCAACACTAGAGCTCTTAAGCTGCCTCCCATGTGCACACGTATGACAAACAAAATGTGTTCCTTCCCTTGAACCAGCCTTTTTAAATTCATACCTAGAAAATTCAATATCTGCAATGCTATCAGAGCAATAAATAGTTTCTAATATATTAGTGAAATTAAGCCAAAATTAGTTTGCTACATGCATTGGCCTCATTACGTACTTTTCCACGGTATTAAATTTAACAAAGTAGCTAGTATTTTAACCTTCTCATTCAGTAATATACTTCTTGTCCTCATTAATCAGGACTAAATGTCTAATATCATGTTTAATTCATCACATTCTATTCCTCCTATCCCATACATCTCCTATTTTAATATCACAATATGTTCTCCAGTTTTTTGGGTTTTTTTGCATTTTTCATAACTTTTCTCACAATCACCTGGGCTTTCTCATATTTAATAAAATCACACAGAGAATGGTATTTCATAACTCCCCTAAACTTTTGATTCCATTTCCAAATTGTTTCATAACATGCCTCATTACACCACACAACAGCCTTTCTTCTTTAAATATCCTTACCTTTACATGTTGCTTCTAATGCTGTTTGATAAATACTGCAGATTCTTTCATTACAGTTATCCTTATCCACATTTTCTTCTATGAAGTTATTTCTTGTGATCTCTCTTCAAATAGCATGTAGAATTTTTCACAAATTCCATCAATTATTTTCTTTACTTTCATTTAATTTCAATGCAAACCTAATCATAATGAGATATTGATCACTCCATGATGATATGGCCTTCATAGTGTTGCCACCTACTAACTCTAGCCAATACTGTACTAACATGTAAAGTCAGTGGCAGTCTCAGTTTGATTCTGTACATTAAATCATGTTTCTCTTCCATCATTAGAACATTAAAACAATCTAGACGAGAACAGGCCATTCAGCCCAACAAAGCTGCACTAAATTGTTCTAAAATAATATCAAGTCTAGTTTCAAAAGCCTCTAAAATCCTACTGTCTACCACACTATATGGTAGCTTATTCCAGTGTTTCAAAACCTCGGTCATGGGTCACACTGTGGCTGCAGGTTTTTGTTCCAGCTTCTGTTTCTAATTGGACTCCTGTGCTAATTAAGTGATGTGTTATTTCCCAAGTTCTGTGTTTTGGTAACAATATAGAAATTAGAAAACTAAGTTTGGTAAAATATATATATATATTAAAATGTACCAAGCAGTTTTACGGGAATAATGTATTTTTTTCTTTTTAACAATATTTTCATCTTGATTTTCATTATGCTTTTCTAGGTGTTCTAATTGTTTAATTAATCCATTATTTACTAATTAGTGGGTCTGATGTAAAAGTAGTTGCAGCCTTTGATTATTCAGTGTTGTTTGCCAGTGTGTCTGCTCTGCTCATTTTTAATACTCATTAATAAGATACAATGAAGGGGAAAAACTGCACAGAATAAGGGCAAAATATAATGAAATCAACAAAAGAGAGTTAAACATTTATATCTATAACAAAAGCAGAAATATTTCTAAATGTCTTATAAATGGAAAAATCATGCTGCTGTGCTTTTCTGAATGAGTGGCGCAGTGGTTAGCGCTACTGCCTCGCAGTTGGGAGACCTGAGGACCTGGGTTCGCTTCCCGGGTCCTCCCTGCGTGGAATTTGCATGTTCTCCCCGTGTCTGCGTGGGTTTCCTCCGGGCGCTCCGGTTTCCTCTCACAGTCCAAAGACATGCATGTTAGGTGGATTGGCGATTCTAAATTGGCCCTAGTGTGTGCTTGGTGTGTGGGTGTGTTTGTGTGTGTCCTGCGGTAGGTTGGAACCCTGCCCAGGATTGGTTCCTGCCTTGTGCCCTGTGTTGGCTGGGATTGGCTCCAGCAGACCCCCGTGACCCTGTGTTCGGATTCAGCGGGTTGGGAAATGGATGGATGGATGGATGAGAATAAAAACCTGCAGCCACAGTGAGCCCCCAGGACCGATGTTGGGAAACAATGGCTTATTCCATGTGTATGTAGTTCTCTGTGTAAAGAAAAACTTCCTAAAGTTTGTGTTAAATTTACTCTTAACAAGTTTCCAACTGTGTCCCTGTGTTCTTGATGAACTCATTTTAAAACGACAGTCTCAATCAATTGTACTAATTCCCTTCATAATTTTCATAATGTTATTTTACTACTAAAATGCTGAAAGAATCTCTTTGGCCATCTTTCGCCTTATATGCTATATTCCTCTCCAACTGTCTTTTAGCCTCCCTAATATCCTTCTTAATTTTTGTCCTTATGTTCTCATATGCCCTACGATTTAAATTGGACTTATAAATCTTATACACCTTATACAGCTGCTTTTTCCTTTGCAGCTTCTTTTTCAAATCTTTATTAACCCACTATGGAGTTTTTTTTTTAATTTCCTACTAATCCACAATTGAGGTATGTACTTGTTCTGCATTATATTTAAATGTTTCTAAACATGTTCCACTGCTTCTCAACTGTCTCTGCACTTAAAAGCTTATCCCATTCCATCCTCCTTTGACTTTACCACATCTGCTCAAAATGTGCCCCACTAAAGTTAAAGTTAATAGTTTTAGTCTTCACATCCACAATCTTCCAAAACACTGAGAAGTGTATTTATTATGGCCACTTGACCCTAGTGGTTCAAGCACCTCTACCCCCTGTATTCTATCCTCATTATTACAAAATGCTACTTCTAGACAGGCTTCACCCCATGTTGGTACTTTAACATACTGTGTTAAAACAGTCACTGATTATGGCTAAAAACTCTTGCTCTTGTGCTCCTCTATTTGCAAGGTTATCTCAGTTAATATTCGGGTAGTTAAAGTCCCCCATGACTATAATATCCCCCTGTAAACTTGCCTTTTTTATTAAGTTAAATGACTATAAACATCTAAAATAAATCATCTATTACCAAACCATTTCTATCTGACACAACTCTGCAATGAACTATACAGTATGCGTTAAAATCCCCACCCAATACTACCCTTTGTGGAAGGAAATAATCAACAATATTTTAATTTAACAAATGTAGGTCTTTAGTAGTTTTAATGCTGATCCAAAACTTTACATTAAAGTCCTGAATAATATCTGCAGTTATATAGCTTAAACATCATCCTCCTACTCTTGCCATTCCATCAATCAATTTCAACCTGCTTACCTCATACCAACAAGAGTTAGGTCCTTTCTGGTGACCCTCAGTTAGCAAACGCTTATCAGTTTTATTAATTAGAGATCATTAATTGCCTTATCAGTAATTGCCTGTTCTTGAAACGTCTTTACCTTCACAGACCACTACTGACCCCCTGTGAAAATATTTTATAGGTATAATATACTTAATAAGTACCAATAAAGATACAAGCTTGGTTATAACTTATAGACAATAACAAGTATGAAACCTTTTAACATAAATGAAACCCAGTTCATTACTTACTGTTAAACAACAACATATTTTCTCCTAGTGGTTGGATTTAAAAGTTCACAGAGCAGAATATAATCCCTGAATAGACACATACAAATTCATATATTCTTCCACACCTTTGAGATTCAGAATTACATATATTATTCAATAATTCAAGAGACTAAACTTCACAAGGATTATAAAAGTCAACTACCATTACTGTTTTGGGATTCATCAATTCTATGAGTGCTTCATACCTAATTTTCCAGCTAATCTATCATGTCTTGTCACAATATAATCATACAAAGAAAAAGTTAGGTGTAGTAATGACCAGCCTCCTACATACAAATGACATCAGGTGGAGCTGATAAATGAGATTTAAACTTAATAAACTCCTGACCATTCACAAGTAAAGCTGTATCAGTCTACTGTAAGATTTCAAATCATATTATATCCCTCTACATAATGACTGAACTAATGATATCTAACCAATTAAATTTCCATTCAATGATTCCCATGTAACACCTCCTAAACCAGGATATTTTTCTGCCACCTTGATAATTATTTAAATTTTTTCAGTACGACTTTCTGTTTGCGATGTACAATTTATTGCATCTGTTATAACAAATTTTAACCTATCCACTATTAAAGAATTTTTAGTAATAGAACACTTATGCTCAATTATAACTGACATATCCTAAATTTATTCTGACATTTTTGTTTAATCCGAATAAAGCAATAAACTATTAATTTTTTTCCATTTTGGAATATTAGTAGTCTTAACTTCTATAACCTTAATACTCAATAAAAGGGATTTAATTTGTTCATGTGGTAGCACTAGAAAAACACCATTTATTACTCCCCTTTATTTTCTTTTGACAACATCACCTACACCTTTTTACCAATTAAACCTTTCATTTTTGATCATTTTATTGTTTTTACAAAATAACTAATATATTTCCATCTCTCAGTATAATTGGATTTTTGAAGAAGATTGGGAAGATACAAATTTAAATAATAGTTTAAAATCTTCTTTTTTTCTTTTTAAGTGAATCATAACTGACCCAATTTCAGCAGCTTTCAAATATTTTTCCACCATGGCAAATTCTATCCCTATCTCAATTTCCTGTACCAAATCAGGATTTTCCTCACTTCCTGATCCTGCACCATTTTCCAATATTCTTATATCAGTCACAGCCCAGTGCTTTCAACCACCCTTTGTCTTGTAGGTGCCTCCATGCCTGAGACCTATGAAACTCTCCAACTCTCACTGACTGGGTCTCTCGCACTGACCACCATATAGAAGTGGTGGGAGGACCCAGCAGCTTTGATGACATAGTGGCCAAGACTCCTGGAGCTCCACCCACAAAACATATTTAAAAGGCATAAATAAAAAATCTTGCATACTTACAAAAATAATGAAAAATACATTAAAAAATTAGAAAAAAAATGTTCAAAAATAACAAATAACATTGAAACATATAAAATCAAGTGGATCAAAACAGTTTATCAAAATAAAATACCGAATAATATTCTGCTCCATTTATCCTTTTATTTATTTAATTTTATCAAATTCAATCTTAACTGTCCATTAGCATTTTAAAAAAATGCCATTCATTTAGTTTGTTTACTGCTGTATTTACTATCCCTCCATTGAATCAGTGCCTTAATGAGGCAGAGTGGTTTGCATGATTAATGATCCTCTGAGTGATGCCTTTGGGAGTCGTGTACTCCTGTTTGGGCCACCCATGGCGGCAAGGACAGGGTGCTTTGGAGACGGACAATAAATGTAGGAGTCTATCACTTTGAACAACAACAAACCCACTGAGAAGAGAAGAAGAGAATGGCAAGACATCACAATCAAATACCAACCTGCTGCACTTGGGGGACAATTCCCTTGTCCATCGTGCCCCCAGGTCTCCCTTTCCTGAATTGGTCTGCTCTCATACCAATGAATACACAGAGTGACAGAGATGGACAAATGGATGGACAATGTCATCTTCGGATCAAAAGAGAGCCATGAACTGATTTACTATTTTTTTAGTTCAAATTATCAACAAATTATGTAATTTTGCCAGTGGTGTCCAAAACTTTGCAAGGAACTGAATGCATTTTTGCATGACTTTTTCAGAATGCCTGTCATTTCTTAAGTAATCTTTAAGCATAATCTATTTATACAGGTAGCTGTATAATTATAGTTCAGGTCTGGCCACATCATAGCTCAACAAAATGAACACATACAGTTAGGTCCATAAGTATTTGGACAGTGACACAATTTTCATAATTTTGGCTATGTATACCACCACAATAGATTTGAAATAAAGCAATCATTGTGCGATTGAAGTGTAGACTTTCAGCTTTACTTTTAAGGGTTTACCAAAACTATCATATAAGCTGTAATGGCAGCCATTTTTCTGCATAGCCCCCCAAACCCCTTTCCAGGCACTCAAAGTATTTGGACAAACAAACAATCATAAATATGATCATTTTTAATATTTGATTGAAAATCCATAGGGGTGGGGGTTGATTTGTTTTCAATCCTATTCTTGTAAAATTGATGTATTTGTATGAAATGTTGTGTGATTTCAATAAAATCAATAAAAAAAAAAAAAAGAAAAAAGAAAATCCATTACATTCAGTGACTGCCTGAAGGCTGGAACCCATGGCGATTTCCAAGTGTAGGGTTTCCACCATAGTGATACTGCAGCTGTCTTCAGTTACTGCTTGGTCGTTGGCCATAAGTTTTGTCTTCAGGAAGTGAATTGCATGTCCAATTGGACTGAGTTCAGTTGACTGACTTAGCCTTTGAAGAATATTCCAATACTTTATATTGAAAAGCACTTGGTTTGCTTTCCCAGTATGTTTTGGCTCATTTTCCATCTGTACTGTGAAGTGTTGCCCTATCAGTTTTGCAACATTTGGCTGAATTTGAGCAAATAGTATAGCCATATACACTTCAGAATTCCTTCTGCTACTTCTTCCTGCAGTCATATCATCAATAAACATTGGAGACTGACTTCCATTCACAGCCATGCATGACCATGCCATAAATCTGCCTCCACCATGTTTCACAGATGATGTAGTATTCACTGGATCATGAGTCATTTCTTCTCTTCTCCATACCCTTCTCTTTCTAATATTCTGGTATATATTGATCTTAGTTTCCTTTGTCCAAAGACAAAGTTTCCAGAACTGGACAGGCTTTTAAAAAATGTTTCCTTTTCTTTACCAGTGGTTTGCACTATGTAGTACCTCTGTCTTTAATTTCATGAAGTCTTCTCTTGATTGCAGACTTTGGCAATGACAGGTCTACCTCCCGGATTGTATTTTTGGTTTAGCTAAATGTTGTGAAGGGGTTCTTCTTCATCAAGGACAAAATTCTGCAATCATCTAGCACAGTTGTCTTCTATGGGTTTCCAGACCTTCTGGTGTTGCTGAGTTCCCCAATGTGTTCCATCCTTATGTTTCTGCTATTTCTCTAAAGGGATTGTTTTATTTTCTTAGTCTAATTATGGGCTGTTTTACTTGCATCAATAGGTCTTTGGACCTCATATTGAGAGTTCACGGTGACAAATTCCACACTTGGAATCAATTCCAGAACTTTTACCTGCTTGACAGTTAATGAAATAATGAGGGAACTGCTCCAACCTGGCTATGGAACAGCTTGTTGGTAAAATGTCTAAATACTTTTGAGCCCCTGAAAATGGAGAGGCTATGTTGAAAAAAGGCTGTCATTCCTATATGGCTCATATGGTATTTTTAGTGAACCTCTTAAATTAAAGCTGAAAGTCTACACTTCTATTACATAATGATTGCATTATTTCAAATCCATTGTGATGGTGTACAGAGCCTAAATTATTAAATTTGTACCATTGTCCAAATACATATGGACCTAACTGTAATTAAGGTAAAGCCCTTCACTGCAGGGAAGCATGTGATATTTGACATGTCCGGCTGCAGTTTCCAGTAACTTGACAAGCCTTCTCTAAGCCACAAGGCATAAACATAGAAAAAGAGTAAATGTCCTTGTTACCATACTACATCTTTACTTCTTGTAGAACAACCTTAGAAATTAACTAGTAAAATTGTTATATCAGGGCATCCTATTGAGAGCAATATAACTGATAATCACTATATTAGAATTTAATCTATTTTATTAAGCAAGATACAATATTAGTCTGAGCTAAACAAACAAAATCAGCATTTCTGTAAACATGTTTATGTTGTTGTAGATGAGTTGCATTTGAGACTATAGGACATATGGATGGTCCACAGGGATCACAAATCATATATGTAATATACAGTATCTTCCTGAGTCTGTGGAATGTGAGAGGGAGTGTATAAAAGTATTGCTCTGTAGTGAAAAAGAGTGAAGGAGAACAGGTGGCATGGAGAATGGTAAGTAGCAAGAGACATCAAATAATGACTACATAATACAATAAAGAAAAGATGCACCAAGTAGGATTAATAGCAAAGAAAACCAAATATCTTTAGGACTAACTTAGAATGACACATTTTTCTGAAGTCTGACAATTAATTTGCTCAGTTGTGTTGGAAGTATTACTGACAAAGACAGGAATGTGGTGGCAAAGCAACTGGTTTCCTTGTGATCAAATCCAGTGTCATAAATTTATAAAGTGGCAACATACAAATAAATTCACAGTTCAAAATTCACAGTTAATACCCTTTGTGGCAGCACCAGTCATATTTACTACTGTATATTCTCAAATGCATTAGACAACCAATACCTGGATACAATAATCACAGCATATATTAAAATAGATAACAGCCCAGAATGTTGAAAAGAAACATGAAAGTTAAATGAGAAAAGCCAGATAACAGGTGATAGACCAATGATGTGAAAGCCAAAGGTTAGCACAGACTTCAAAGACAAAGTAGGTGCTACTAGGAGCTACCTCACACATAGACCAACCATGAATTCATGTAAAATTACTTTGGTAATTTAATGTTACCAATTTTTCACTGTCACCAGTTTCTGTACTATTACAACTACAGATATTGTGGGGCTACCTTTATGATAATCAATTTCAAACTGCTTTGTTTTACAATTCGTGTAAACAAATCTGTTTCTTGACAAATACAGATTATGCAATTAAGCATTGGTAAAGGTTGTGTTACGCAATACAAAAAATAAAATGAGTTGAATTAAATTTATGATATGTGATGGAAGAGTTAGCCTTTGGAACCTTAATGAAGATTTGTTAGAGGACATTATGATCGTCACTACTTTGTTTGAATTATATTTTTGCTGACTTTATCTTGACAGATTGAGAAAAAAAGAAGTGAATTTCAGATGCTGACTGGAGAACCAATCCATATTTCAGGCCAAGGCATCCGTAGACTCAGTGAACCTCATCTCAGTACAACAAGTCGTGACTACTGCTATTATTATAGGTAATCTTTCCTGGTAATACAAAGAAAAAGATTTTGTTTCTCTTGCACATCTATCTGATCATGTAGAAAACCATGTTACTGTTTTATTATAATGTAAATTCAAGTGTCATTAATCAAAAGAACCTATACAAATGGTTTTCTTATATGTACTTGGTATTTCAAGCAATAAAAACACATTGGAAATCTCAGTTTTAAAATATTTAAATGTACCATATAGAACACAATATATAAACAATGCGGACTTAAAAGTGTGTATAATGTAGAGAGAAGGTGTTCAATATCATGTGTACTAGAGGATAGTATTGTTTGTAACATGCTACATTTCCTCTTTTGCCTAAGTACTGAGATCAGAAGAGCTGTTCTATAATTCTGACCTTAGTGTGTTGAGTCCAATTCAGGTGATTGGTGACATGTAATCTAGGAAATCTGAAGCAATTAACACATTTAATATTTCTCAAGGTAAGTCCCAAAAATATTTCCTGGCATGTGTCTGTCTCTCTTTTTCTTTTTTTGAAGTCCATTATGGCACTATTTTTTGAAATCTACTACTGTATTCCCATATGCAGTCTCATTCTTCATTCCAATAAATGTTTTATCAGAATATCTGACCATAATTCATATTGTATTTTTTTCCACAATGATGAATGACTAACTAATATAGCCTGCTGTGCTTGAGTGATTGGAATCTGTGCATGTAAGAATTTTAATTTGTAGCTGTCCGAAAAAAAAACCCCCATCACATTCAAATTCCAAATTGGCATGTTACTCTTTATTTTTCAAATAACCCTTATGAAAAACTTTTCATGAAAATAGATGTTAAAGTACAAATTACAGCATTATACTGATTATTTTCACTTCTTGCTATCACTCACTGGAAAATTATGCATCCAGTGGTAGTGTAACAATCTCACAGGCTCAGATCTGATGCAGTTGTTGTTCACTGTTGTAACCCACTGATTTAGTGCCGTCTTTCTGTAGAAGTATTTTTTTTATCACCATTTATAGAGAAAATGTTTACTCTTTTGTTCATAATATACTTCGACTTGTCAGACTGTCACTGATTTGAGGTGTCACCACATTTCTTTATTATGCAGCTTTTGCTGGAATGGAATCTTTGTTTTCAGGGGCCTGTGCACATGTGAATGTCAAGTGATATTATAGCCATCTTATCTAGCTATTATAAAAGGAAATTCTGGAAAGCAAAGCAAAAAGCAAGTCTACGATATGTGATCCTCTCGAAAGACAATTTTAAAGACCCGCGAGACCAAAGACACGCCCTACTTACAATCTACCTGCGAGACCAAAGACACACCCTACTTACAATCTATCAAATAGGACAATAGGCAGCAAAACATTCAGTCTTGTGAAGGATTTGAGCACACACAGATCCAGGGCTCTCAGTGCTCGTATAAAGCGTATAAGGACAGTACGTTATAAATTAAATGTCGACATATAAGTGAAGAAGAAAGCAGCGTGGAGAAAAGAGACTCAAATGCGTTAGACAGAAAAAAGAACAAAAAAGAATAATCGAGGTGCAAATTCAGAAAATAAGGAAAGTAATTATCAGCCCGGAACAAGTGGAATTGAAAAAAAGCATGTCCAATCCGGCTCAGAATTAAATGACAGTGAGTAAAAGACAAAGTAGAACTTCATAAAGACGTTTACAAACACATGCAGAGCAGGTTAGAGACTATGAAACCAGGGAAAGGCTAGAAAAAAAAACGTTGGCGCTATACACATGTGGAGAAAGTTAAAGGATATGAAAGTAGGAAAATTAGAAAATATAAAAAAGTAAAGATCGCAGTAGCGCAAACAAACAAACTGCCTCATTTAACTATGTACCAGTCTAACTTTGGTTTTGCACAATAATTACTACACTATTGTACCTTAACACTTAATTCTACTTTATTCACATAATTCTACTTATTTATTATGTTCTACTATACAGTAATCCCTCCTCCATCGCGGGGGTTGTGTTCCAGAGCCACCCGCGAAATAGGAAAATCCGCGAAGTAGAACCCATATGTTTATATGGTTATTTTTAGAATGTCATGCTTGGGTCACAGATTTGCGCAGAAACACAGGAGGTTGTAGAGAGACAGGAACGTTATTCAAACACTGCAAACAAACATTTGTCTCTTTTTCAAAAGTTTAAACTCTGAGAACAAAGCAAGCAGTCAAAAAAAAAATCAATAGGGCTTTTAAGTATGCGAAGCACCGCCGGTACAAAGCTGTTGAAGGCGGCAGCTCACACCCCCTCTGTCAGGAGCAGAGAGAGAGAGAGAGATAGAGAGAGTCAGATAAAAAAAATCAATACGTGCCCTTTGAGCTTTTAAGTATGCGAAGCACCGTGCAGCATGTCCTTCAGGAAGCAGCTGCACACAGACCCCCTGCTCACACCCCCCTACGTCAGCGCAAGAGAGAGAGAGAGAGAGAGAAAGTAAGTTGGGTAGCTTCTCAGCCATCTGCCAATAGCGTCCCTTGTATGAAATCAACTGGGCAAACCAACTGAGGAAGCATGTACCAGAAATTAAAAGACCCATTGTCCGCAGAAACCCGCGAAGCAGCGAAAAATCCGCGATATATATTTAAATATGCTTACATATAAAATCCGCGATGGAGTGAAGCCGCGAAAGGCGAAGCGCGATATAGCGAGGGATCACTGTACTGTTATCTTTCAATCTATGACTTTTTGTTAATCTAACTGATATTCTTCTAACTTTGCACAGTTTTTGATAACCGGATCAGGATGCATTTCACTGCTTGTTGTCCTGTATAACTATGCATGTGACAAATAAAGAATCTTGAGAATTTCAAAAACGGAGTTTACCGCACGTGCATTTATTAGTTACTTTGTTAATGTTATTTAATTTTTATCTGTCTGCTTATTTAAAAACCTAAATTTACCCCAGGAGTCAAAAACATTCTGTCTAGCCCTTGTACAAAAACCTAGACAAAAGCTGGGGTATCATCTTGGTAACCCCATGTACTTTTGGAACTGTGAGAGGAAAATAGCACGACTTTACAGACAGGAGTCCAATGCAGAACTCTATTTACTTTTTTACTTTGTAAAAAAAAAATATTAACTGCTGATGATGTAGATCGTTTTGTCTATGCTGAAATTCCAAACAGAGAAACCTATCCTGACCTCATTAAAAAGATTCAGCATATTGGGACTACAAGATTACAAATATTGTTTTTACAGAAGTTCTGAAATAAAAGTGAAACTAATGAAATAGCAACAATTCAAAGAAAAAAAAATCTTAAAAGTGTGTATCCGGAAAACCAAACACGGGGGTTGGCGAGCGAAGCGAGCAGGGGGCAAAGCCCCCTAGTTTTTTTAAAAGTTTCTCCCTGCAACAAAATTTTGTTTGAAATTCTGCAAGTTCAAGTGAAAATATATTATGATGTGTATGTAGTACAATGAAATTTGTACTTGCATATGTCCCAGTGACTTGTGACAGTCAGTGTAGTACAATACCAACAATAGTCAATAACTATAAACACACAATAAATAAAACTCCATTTGTTAAATAAACATCAGACAATATAAACAAGAAACCAATAATACTGTAGTTTCATTTAACATTAGTTAATAATTACAGTATATGCTATTTTAACTTGTCAATTTTTTTTCAGCTTAGGCTCTGTTTAGTTTTAAGACATTTTATTTGAGAGAATCATTTCAGTGTAGTTTCTGCTTACCTTAATAAAGGATCATTTAATGATTAAGAAATGATTGCTATTCCACAATAGCACAAGGACAAAACAAACATGCAGATCTGCCTATAGAGTTATCTTACAAATGTTTTGCAAGATGTCTTAATCATGTTTTAGTTTTGTTGATCTGTTCGAAGAGCAGGAAGTTTATTTTTAAACTTCGAATCAAGTACATCACAGTATCTTGTTAAGGCAAAAAATGACACAACCTGCTAGACATTCCAGGTCAACAACCTACAGTAAGTACACACTTGTTCCTCCTCCTGTCAGTGTCATACAGTTCTTTCATGTTTATAAACAGTTCAGAAGTATGCTCTTATTGGGGAGCTATGAACTGTTATACTCATTTTGTGAAAAAGAAGAGACAGCCAGTAGTAGGCTACCAGCAACTGGTTTGCGTAAAAAACAGAAGTAACAGTTTTTTCCCCCCATCAATTTGTACTATTACTTCAATTAGTTTTTGAGCAAGTGCTTTTAATTTCAGTTTAGCCTGCAATTTTCACCCTGCTTTTAGTTACACTAGCCAACCCGCGGCGTAACATACGCCGCATAATTATGTATTGATGGGTGAACACTTGCTGAACGACACAGTTGTCCAAATGGGGTGGGTTTGTGGATACCACTGTGAGTGAATGAAAAGATGGACCTCTGGAGAGAGTAACATTCAATTGTCCGTGACTGAAAGCGGGATTGTCTGTGACGATGGAGGCCACGCTGGTGAAAGGAGACTGTGGAAGATTTTGGGTTCGCTTCCCGGTTTCTCCCTGTGTGGATAGCGCTTTGAATACTGAAAACACCGGTATATCAATGTAATGAAGTATTATTATTCTTATGCGTCCAGCGCTCTCTCTCTCCCGCGCCTGTATGCGTGTGTGTGTCGCTCGCTCTCTCTCGCTCGCTGCACGTGTTCCTGCAGGCATACCAGTAAGTGAATGAAAAGATGGAACTCTGGAGAGAGCAACATACAACTGTCCGTGACTGAAAACTGGTTTTGGCAGATACATGCACATCTTTTTGAAAGTTTGGCCCTGTGCCTTATCAATTGTCATCGCAAAGGCAAATCTAACAGGAAATTGTCTTCATGTTAAAGTAAAACTGTTTTACACGCTGCATACCACGCCGCATAATCACGCTGCTTTTTTAATGTTTTTTATGCAGAGGGAAAAAATGAACATTTGCAAAATCCGTAACGCCGCTTTCAGTAAGTACAATGCACACGCGTTTAATTTGTCAGCCACTTTTTGCCAGCCGTCTTTTCTGGTTTGGGCTGCTTTTGCAGTGTTACCGCTTGTGCATATTAAATCTTGAAATCCTTCGAGTAACTAATTAACTAACTAACACCCACCCAGCTTGTGAGAAAAAAATGTGCCCGTTCTTTCATCATTTTGTTGCAGCCTATCAAAGATTTGCTGATCATGTTTTCTAGACTCAATATACAGTGGAACCTCGGTTCACAACCATGATTCGTTCCAAACCTCTGGTCGTAAACCGATTTGGTCGTGAACCGAAGCAATTTCCCCCATAGGATTACATGTAAATACAATTAATCCATTCCAGACCATACGAACTGTATGTAAATATATTTTTTTAAAGATTTTTAAGCACAAATATAGTTAATTATTATACCATAGAATGCACAGTGTAATAGTAAAAACATTGAATAACACTGACATAAACACCCAGGCTCCCTGCTCAGCTGCATGGCATGTGCAGTGCATGCGCAGGCTCTCTCTCTCAGCAGCACGCAGCCTCCCCAGCCCCCCCCCCCCTCTCTCTCAGCAGCACGTGAGCCTCCCCAGCCCCTCCCTCTCTCTCTCTCTCTCAGCAGCACGTGAGCCTCCCCACCCCCTCTCTCTCTCTCCCTCTCTCTCTCAGCAGCATGCAAACCCCCTCCCCCTCTCTCAGCAGCAGGCGAGCCTCCCCAGCCCCCCCTCTCTCTCTCTCTCAGCAGCACGCAGCCTACCCAGCCCCCCTCTCTCTCAGCAGCACATGAGCCTCCCCAGCCCATCCCTCTCCCTCTCAGCAGCACGAGAGCCTCCCCAGCCCCACCTCTCCCTCTCTCTCTCAGCAGCACGCAAGCCTCTCCAGCACCCCCCCCCCCCCCTCTCTCTCAGCAGCACAGAGCCTCCCCAGCCCCCCCCCCTCTCTCTCAGCAGCACGCGAGCCCCCTCCCCCTCTGTCTCTCGGAAGCACGCGAGCCCCCACCCCCTCTGTCTCTCTGCTTCGGGCATTTCTCCCCTGTGTAGTGTGTGAGCGAGTGAGGAGAGAGAGAGAGAGAGAGAGAGAGAGAGCAAGCCAGTACGTTACAGTGAGCAAGAGCAGGCTCGAAGGCAATGTGTTCCTGTGGTATAGCGGGTCCATAGCTCCCCTTCAAAAGGCCATTTTTAATCAGGCGACTGACAGTAGTGGAGTCAGGCACAGAGAAGGTCAGCTGCAGAGAGAGCGTCTCGACTGTTGCAGTGGCCTGAAGCAGGTGAGACGCTAATGAAAAAGAGGCACAGGGCTTATTGGTTTTTAAAGACTGCTTCCTTCATTGTGTTTTAACTTCAGTTTTAAAGGATTGCGCGGCTCTCTCTTGCGCTGCCTGTGTGTGCCTCTGTCTCTCTCTGGCGTTGCCTCTGTGTGTGTGTGTGTGTGTGTGTGCGCCCCTCTGTCTCTCTGGTGCTGCCTGTGTGTGCGCGGCTCTCTCTATCGCGCTGCCTGTGTGTGCCTCTGTCTCTCTCTGGCGCTGCCTCTGTGTGAACCAAGGTTCCACTGAGGTTGACTAATGAAAAGTCAACGTGGCTCAGAGCTGCAAGTGTACTGTGGCACAGACAAACAGAAATGACGGCATGTTTCCCTTGGCGTCGCGTCCGAGTTGGTGGGCGTGGCTCTGTGATTCTTTCGTCGTATCCAATGGTCTAAGAGTTGGTGGGCGTGGCTCCTTCCTGCGTGCGCCATCGGCGTCTTACTTGTCGGTGGTTTAGTGAATCCACGCCCCTTCCGGCGTGCTTTCCATGGTCGGCTACTTGTCTTCTGGCTTAGTTAATTATATATATAGATTTTTAACTTTGATAAACAAAATGCTTCTATAGTCATTTTAGTTAGTTTTCATTAACAATTTCATAAGATATACTCACCTTGTTGTCAGTATGAGCAGCTAATGAGTAATCTATTGTGGTAAAGTCAGCAGCTAATCGGTATCTTTTTAAATAAATAATAGCCACACTCATGTCCTGGTAGGAGAGGGTGTGGTAGAGTGACGAGAGCTGTCCCTGGGAGTGATGCTTGAGTGAACGGCCTTGCACTCAGTGCACAGGTGTAGGAATGTCTGTGACCATGAGCTGTTACAAGGAGCTGGAGTGACTGGGAGTTTGCGTGGCCTGCCACGGAAGACTGGGAAAGCAGCAGGGGTCGAGGAGGCTTGGGAGGAGAGCCCTACCGTGAGCGCCATGGCCGTTGGGGACCCAAGTCTTGGTCCAGCGAGGGAGCCTCTCCGTAGCCATGGGATGGCAGGCAACTGAAACTGTTGAAGGTCAGCTGCACCTGTTGGTAAGGCGACTCCTTTGTTGCAACGCCCATACAGGATAAGCAGAAGAGCCACCAGTGTAAAAAGAAGGCACCGGGCTTTTAGAAAGAACTGTTCCTGCCAGTGGATCTTAACCTCCATGTTTTCACCTGTTTTTATGGATTTGTTTATAAATTTTGAAGCACTACATTTTCCTTTTGGACACTGACTTGTTAGAGATTTGTATTTAATGAAAGCACTGAACACTTTTGCACCTTCCTCTTGCTTCGTGTGGTGTCCTCCTCATTTATACATCGATGGTGTCGTGTTCAAGAGCCTCCCAAATGAGGAGGGAGAATGGAGCCGAACCCACACCGTCACACCTGTTAGCAGAAGATCTTCCTGAATGAAGAGGTGTGAATACTGCTGATCCTGAACTCTTTGCTTAGTACAGAGGAGAAAAAAAAATCTTTGTCTTTTTAAGCCAGTATGTGTTGTATATGTCCTACACAGAAGGTGGCAGTGTGCCAGTAATGGAATGGTAATAGCATGTGTACAGAGTACAGTGAAATTATTACGTTTGTCTGATTAACATGCAGCATGTATTCTTAAACTTCTTAATACCGTACAGTGCTTTGAAAACTTTAGAGAAGACTGCACTTGACACCTATACAAGTTTGTGTATTAAGATGCAGACCTCCAAGCTTTTCCCAGAAGTCTGAGAAAGTCAAGGCTATAGTAAGCTTTCTTAACATGGAACATTATGGCTTGTTTCCTCTTCCAGTTGACACATATTGTGACTCCTAAAATTATAAAGCTACTAACTGTCTTTACAGCATTCCCTCCAATGTATAACAAAGTGTGGTCTACTTCTTGGTTCCTGATGTCTGTGATAAGATTCTTTTCTGATATTAATGGTAAAGATTGCTGTCAGAGTACCACTGTGATTGAAAATTAGAACAATCTAGACAAGAACAGGCCATTCATTCAGCCCAGCAATGCTCACCAGTCCTATCCACTTATTTATTGTTTTAATTTTGTGTTAAATTTAAATAACATTCCATACAAGCAAGTCTAGTTTAACAAAACTAGGTTTGAAGCAAAGCAACCCCCACCCATGAGAAAGAGAGCTAGGCCAAAAGAGTAAAACTTTAATAATAGTAAAAATATGTAAATAAATGAATAAAAATAAATAGAATAAAAAACAGGTGAGAGAATCCACTTCCTCAGTTTAAATGCTTATTCTTAAATGTTATTGATTAGATCCTGCCAAGTTTTCAAAAAGTTTTATACAGATCCTCTAAGTGAGAATTTGATTTTTTCCAATTTTAGATGATACATAACATCAGTTACTCACTGACTTAAAAGAGGTGAGTTAACATTCTTCCAGTTGAGCAAGATATGTCTACATGCCAATAGTGAAGTAAAGGCAATTACAGTTTGTTTGTCCTTCTCCACTTTAAGCCCATCTGGAAGTACACCAAATGCAGCTGTTAGTGGATTAGGAGGGATTGTGATACCAAGGCTGCCTGAAAGGCATTTAAAGATTTTGGTCCAAAATGATGTTAATTTTGTGCAGGCCCAAAATATATGGCGCAATGAGGTTGAAACTTGATTGCAATGTTCGCAAGTTGGATCTTGCCCTGGAAACATTTTGGACAATTTTAAACAAGACAGATGAGCTCGATATATAATTTTAAGTTGAATGATTGTATGCTTTGCACATATGGAACTTGAGTGAATTCTGTGCATTGCTACCTTCCAGTCCTTCTCTGAGATGTCGAGTGAGAGATCCTTTCTTCTAAAAAAAAAATCATTAAGTCTAGTTTTGAAAGTCCCTAAAGTCTTACTGTCTATCATGCTATGTGGTAGCTTATTCCAAGTGTCTATGGTTGGTGTAAAGAGAAACTTTCTAATGTTTGTGCGAAATTTACCCTTAAGAAGTTTTCAACTTTATCCCTTGTTCTTGATTAACTAATTTTAAAATAACATTAATTAAACACTTCAATTATGTCACCTCTTATTCTTCTTTTGCATAAACTGAAAAGGCTCAACTCCTTTAATCTTTCTTCATAATTCATCCCTTGTAGCCTTGGAATGAGCCTAGTTGTTCTTCTATGGAATTTTTAGCTTGTAGGTACTTTTTGTAGCCTGGAGACCAAAACTGTGCAATGCACTCTAGATGAGCCCTCACAAGTGCATTATAAAGTTTGACCATAACCTCTTGATTTGTACTCTACACACCTTGCTACATAGCCTAACATTCTGTTTGCCTTCTTAGTGGCTTTTGAACACTGTCTGGAGGTTGATAGCGTAGAGTCCACTACGACTCGTAAGTCCTTCTCATAAGGTGTACTCTTAATTTTCAGACCTCCCATTGTGTATTCAAATCTAACATTTTTACTTCATTTTTGTGATACTTTACATTTACTGATATTAAACTTCATCTGCAAACTTCTTCATCGGCAAACCTCTTCTCTGCAAGCTGTATCATCACTGTTGGTGATCAGGCCTATATTGGCAGTATCATCAGCAAATGTATTGATGGCGCTACAGCTGTTTTTTTTTTCCCATACAGTCTTTGGTGAATAAGGAGTACAGCAGAGGGCTCAGCACATTACCTTATAGGGTTCCTGTGTTGAGGATCACTGTAGACAGTGTCTGAGGTGGGTGGGAATGGCCATGATTACTATTCCCCTTTATTTATAAAAGTTTAATTTAAACATTCGCTTATTTCTCATGCAGCCCCTTTACTTTATAATCTTAATGGTATGATCATGCTCCTTGCAGTTTTAAAGGATAAGTTTGGTATTTTTAAGTCAAACTTCGTTCTTCACAATCATTATATTGTACATCCAGTGCCTGAATGGGAAAAAGCTAGTATGGTTTATCTTCCTTACCCCCTTATCCAGGGCAGGGTTGTAGTTCAGCTGGAGCCTATCCCAGCAAGCATCATAGAGCAAACACACATACACATCAAAAGGACCAGTTTGACAATGCCAGTTCACCTACATTTAATCAGGTTGAAGTTTAGTAAGTTCAGAACAGTTCAGTACAGATGTTTTAACATAAGTACAGTGGGCTGTCATTCCTGCCTCATAGGACCAGGTTATGCATGGAGTCTGCATGTATTTACAGGCTAATTGACATGAGGATCAATACATTTTCTCACTCAAAAACATTGTGCTTAGTTCTTTTATTACCATTGCAACAGTCAGTTTTACAGATATAGCAAAAAAAAGTTCTATTTCCTGTTAACTTATAGAGGGTAAAAGACTATACTATAATCTAAGTAAGTATGAGAAAACTGATACTCTGTTGAATACTTAAAGTGAATTTAACATTACCATTAACTTTCTAAGATTGGCTCTTACTGCCATATAGTCAGCAAAGGTGACTCATCATGCATGAAAAAAATGATAATTGGTTTGTGGTGCTTAAATCTGCTCTACCGAGCTCACTGCCTTTTTCTGAGGTGTTTCTTTTTTTGGTTGTCCAAGTAAAAGACACAACATGGCAAAACTAGCTTGTCTTTATAAAAAAAATCCAAGCTTTTTATTAAAAAATACAATGCAGAGTAATCAGTTCATTTCAGATTTTTTATGTGTACAAAGTACAATGAAAGTCTTATGTGCTCTTTTCACTGCACTGCCTCTGATCTTGCTTTGAAGCCCATGTAAAATAACTACACAGACTGTAATGGGGGAGGTGGTTGTTTGGAGGGTTGTTCAGAATAATGCTATCATAATTCCACTTCTGCTACAAGTGCACAAACAAGTAAGGATGGAAAAACAGACAAAATATTTTTTTAAATTTATAAAAAACGCTTCACTTTAGAGCACAATTTATGTGGCAAATAAATATTTACATACTATGATTGTGACGCGTTTCTCCCTGAAAAATGTCAAATTTATCCTTTAAAATTAGCATCCCCTTTTTTCTTGTGTGTAAGACACATGAACGATACATAAAAAATAAATACAATCTAATAGTACCATATTAATTCACTGATTATCAAATTTTAACAACTTGGAAGCCTTAGGAGTTCACAGATGGCTCAGTTTAATATGTGTGATAAACTGAGAAATAGCAGTTTTTCCATCCAGGTTGACGAGTCATCAGATCTTACCAACAAATGTTACATTGTAACTTTTGTAAGATCTGTTGAAGAGAGTGAAATTCAAGAAAACTTTTTCTGTTGTAAAGAATTACCTGAGACAAGCAGAGGAATAGATATACCGTATCTTGGAATCATATGCATAACGGCATCTTGAGCTGTTAATGTGCACTCTGGTTTGTAAGTCATGATAAGTTCAGATAAATAAGCCAGACCTTGGCCATTTAAGGCTTTATATGTTAAAAGGAGGATTTTGAAATCTGCCCAAAACTTAACTGAGAGCCAGTGTAAGGATTTAAGAACTGGAGATATGTGTTCATATTTTCTTGTTCTTGTAATAATTCTCGCAGCAGCATTTTGGATTAAGTGAAAGCTGTATAAATAACAATTTGAACATCCAGTGAACACAGCATTGCTGTAGTTAGTCCTGCTACAAATAAATGTATGAATTAATTTCTCAGAATCCTGTTTATTTTGAAAGTGCCTTAATTTCCCAACATTTTTAGATGGAAGTAACACGATTTGGACAACTTTGAAATGTGTGCTTTAAATGACATACTAGAGTCAAAGATAACTCCTAGATTGCAGGCTGATTCAGTAAAATTAGTAGTGATTCCAAATGAGTTAAATGATGACACAATATTGTTACGATCAGCATCATTCCCTCCAATAATTAACATCTGTTTTATCGGTGTTTAAAGATGGGTAGTTCTCATCCACCCACTTCTTTAATTCACTAACACAACTAATTAAAGACAACATTTGGAGAAAGTTAATTTGATCTAAAAGAAAGGTATAACTGGATGTCATCTGCATATGAGTGAAAATTAGCATTGTTTTCTAATGATAAATCCCAGTGGAAGCATGTAAATTGAAAACAGTAAAGATCCCAGTACTGAGCCCTGCGGGACACCATATCTCACTTCTGTGTATAATGATGAAGTACTGTCAGCACATTTCTGTACATATTGGAACGATTTGATAAATAAGAATTAAAACAAGCGAGCACAGTGTCTGTAAGCCCAACATCATTTTCCAGCCTATGCAGTAAAAAAGAATGTTCAATGGTGTCAAACGCTGTGCTTAAGTCTAACAACATAATTACAGTGGAGTTTCCTTCATCAGAGGATATCAGAATGTTGTTTACAACATGTGTTAATGCTGTTTCTATACTATGACCAGTGCAGAAACCAGACTGGAATTTCTCAAATAAATTGTGATGTGTAAGGTGTGACTAAAGCTGATTGGCGACTACTTTTTCTAGTATTTTAGAGAGAAAGAGTAAATTTGAAATGGGTCTATAGTTATTAAGAAAGTGTGGGTCTAGGTCTGACTTCTTAAGTAATGGTTTAATGATTGACACTTTTAGTGCATCAGGTACTGTGCCATGCAATAATGCAATAATGAACTATTGATAATGTTAAGAATAGGTGCTGCAAGAACATCCATTGCACTTTTTACTAGTTTTGTTGGCACTGGATTTAGGGAACAAGTAGTAGGTTTCATTTTAGAAATTAAAGTCAAGACTTCCTGCTCAGTTACAGAATTAAAATTTCTAAAGTGTTGAATGTGAGACAGGGTCTGCCAAGCTAGTATGTGGTTTGCACTGTAATGCTGAGATGTGGGATCTTAAATTTTTAATTTTATCATTAAAGAAGTTCATAAAGTCTGTCCTGCCAATATCTGTTGGTATTTTGCACTGTAGATCTGAATTCCCATTTGTTAATTTAGCCACTGTTGTAAACAGTACCCAAGGATTTTTATATTTGTTATATGTCATTGTAGAATAGTATTCTGAGCGAGCTTTAAAGAGAGCTTTTTTTATATTTTTTAAAAACTCTCTGTCCATGCAATTTGAAAGACATGCAGCTTTGTTATTTTCCATCTGCCCTCCAATTTTCAACACTCTAATTTGAGAGCTTGAGTATTTTCATTAAGCCATGGAGAGTTTCTATGTGCTTTGATCACTTTAAGGTGAACCACTGAATCCAGAGCATCTCTCAAGGTCACATTATAATGTGCTGTTAGCTGATCTAAATTGTTTTCCACTTTTATATTTGATGTTAACTGATCAAAATAGTTTTCCACAATTACATAGTTAGGATATAGTGGGTTGGATAATGGATGGATGGATGGATGGATGGACAAAGTATCTATAAATTTTGAAGCGGAATTACAATCTAGATGTCGCACTGTCTTTGTTTTAATCTATGAGTGTATTCGTAAGGGCAGAACCAAATCAAATGTAATTAAGTAGTGATCGGAAATAACTTCATTTAATGGAGTAATATTTAAATTTTGAACTTCAACTTTGTAAGTTATAATTAAATCTAATGTGTGGTTATGATTATGAGTTGAACCTTTGACAATCTGACAAAATCCTACTGAATTTAACACATAAGTAAAACATTTACTAAAAGTGTTAGTTTCCATATCAATGTGTACATTAAAAAGGTTGCTAAATTCAGTCATGAACAATGAATATGGCCCTGGTGGTGTGTAGACTAGCACTATAATTGTGTTGGAATCCATCCATCCATCCATTTTCCAACCCGCTGAATCCGAACACAGGGTCACGGGGGTCTGCTGGAGCCAATCCCAGCCAACACAGGGCACAAGGCAGGAAACAATCCCGGGCAGGGTGCCAACCCACCGCAGGACGTGTTGGAATCTGTTTTCATATTTAAAATGAATGCCTCAAAAGATGTGAAGTCGCCTACATTTTTAGAAGTTATTTACATTTTGTTACAATTTATTATTCCAAGGCCTCCATCTGGTGACGCATCAGCTAGGGGAACAGTGTCAGATTTACTAAGCCAGGTTTCAGTGAGAAGACACCGATCAGATTTTGTACTTAATATGATATCATTACAGCTTTACTTCCAAGAGAGCGAATGTTCAATAAGCAGCATTTAAAACTGCATACTTCTTTCTGAAGTGCTTATATATTTTTTGTTTTAATTTGAACGAAGCTTTTATTACAGATGCCCCTGGTGGAGGGTCTGGCTTTATCTCTTGGTTTAATCATTCACCTTATTTTTATCAAATAATTTAAGGTCTGCATCATGACTACATTTACTTGATGCCCCACAACAGGGATTATGGGTAACAGCTTCAGAAAAGTAACAGGTGGGATAAATAACAGCCTGTAATTTAAGATCACATGACTGCGACCTAGATGGTGCTCTAATCAGTTAGCTAGGCAGTTTTGCTACCATGTTTTGGGATAATACATAAGATCCCCTCCAGTTAGGATGAAGACCATCTCTTTTGAAAAACCCAGGCCTTTCCCAAAATCAGCCCAATTGTTCACAAAGGCTATGCTTTTATTTGCACACCAGGTTTCTAGCCAGCAGTGAAGGGAACACAATCTGCTTTAAATCAAATCCCTTCTATATAATCTTGGTAAGGGGCCAGATACAACTAAATTTAAACATTTTCTTTTAGCTTTGGTGCATAGAGAGATGAAGTTCCTCTTTAATACCTCAGATTGCTGTAAATAAATATTATTAGTGCTGACGTGCAGCAATAAGGTAGATACTTCATTGTCAGCAACAAGATACATTGTGGCCTCTATGTCAGAAATATTGGCTCCTGCAAGGCATTTAACATTAACTGCTGGTTTAACATAGTTTGGAGTTCTAACATTCCGCACTATGGAATTATGAGCACTTTCTTGTTCTCAGTATTCACAGGTGCTCTGCAGAGAGCTAAGAATCTGTTCTGGGCCCAAATTGGTGACCCGGGTGCCGAGAGACTAAATTTTGTCTTCTTAGTACCCCATTTTACTGTTACCCACTCACCCTGTGGCTGAATTGGTGCTGCTGACTTCGAGTACACACTGACTACAGTGGGACCTGGAGAGCCAGAAGCCGAATCAGAAGTAGCTGAATTGTCTAAAAAAACCGAGTCGATCCAATTTTCGGTTTGCCTAATTGCTATCAGGTTCCTAACGCGGTCCTCCAATTCCTGTATTTTCCCGACCACCTCTAAATTAACTAAACACTTTTGGCAGGTGAAGCTGTCTACATTGTCAACCGGAAAACCTGAACTCTACATGCTGCAAGACACACAACACATAAATGTGCTGTCAACGGGCAGAGAACAGATTGAAACTTATGTTTATCTTCTCTGTTTTTGCTGTACTGTGGTGCTTTCAGCACTTTCCACATTCAGCTGAATCAATAAGAGACCTGTGACTTGTGTCTGGTCACACTCACAGGAAATCTAACTTAGACACCATTAAAATATCCGTCTATGCCACCCAGTTTTATTAAGAGACTGGGAACTCTTGAGATTTACAGAAAATAGCACACAGGGTTTTTAAATTGGGCAGTGAGTAAACACACAATGAAAGACACAACTGTAATTCCAGGAAAAGCAACAGTACCTTCTATTACACAAGACAATAAAGTAAATTAAAAAAATAAACAAACATAACAGACCGTTGGCTTTAAGTTTTCACCACCTGCTGGACGATTGACTTCGATTTCTCACTGCCGGTTATTTCTCCTGGTCGGCTGTCAGCTTTACTCCAGTTGAACTTATTTACTCAGGTGTTTGCGAAGGGCTATGCGCCTGTGGGAGTCTCTGCTGCTCAAAAGAGGTGTGGTCTGAAAGAGAGAGGTCAGAGAGCTATTTAGTTCTGGAAGTGTGTTTGCATTAGACTTTGTAAATGTTTTTGAAAGATATTTGTTTGTAAAATAGCTTGGACTTAGCTGAATTAAAACAGAATCCTGTTTTTGAAGTCGCTTTTACGGTCTGAGTCTCTCTTACTCCATCCCCTGGTGGCTCGGTCTCATCTACTGGCACCCCAAGTCGGGAATTGTACAACAGTGTCTTTACCCGGGGTGTCACAAGCCATTATTCAGCATTCATCAGAATGTCTGTTGAAGTTGATAATATTTTACAAGCAACCGTCTTATTCAAAAACTCAAAACTTGCAATACAATCTAATTCACAAGAGCAAATTGGGACTTTTATTATTTTTATTAGTGGAAATTAATAATAATTTAAAGATAATAATGTCAAAAACATCAATTGAGTACATTATGAAACTATCTTTTTACAAACAGTACAAGGAATATATGTTGCAATAAACCAAGAAAAATATTAAAGAGATGTACATAAACCAAATCAAAAAGTTACGTCAGTTAAATGTTGGATTTCTCTAACTTTTTTCTGTTTGAGATTAAGGTAATTCACCAAACTGCTATTTTTTTCTAACTTTCTTTACTTATCTTTACTAGGGATGCCAATAATAATGGAGGAGACTGAGATGTGTCTAACAAAGCTAAAAGAAAATAGGACGGATGGATAATTGTGTGTGTTCCTATTATAAAAAGGGGGCATATATACATCCATCACTTTTGTTATCATTCTCTTCTTGGCTACTACCTCCAGCACATCCAGACAGTATCCCATAACTGAGCCTGCCCACTTATTTAGTTTGTTGATTCAGTGGGCCTTCCTTAAAGTGAAGTTACTGGCCCAGCATACTAGCCATCACTACATAATTGCACTAGCCGTCAGAGAGCAGTAGAACATGTAAAAGATGTCACTATCCACATCGAAGGAGGTTAATCTCCTAAGAAAAAAGAGCATGCTCTACCCCTCTTTTTATAATCTATCTTTATTAAGAGACCAGTCTATCCTGGCATTGATGTAAACCCCCAAGTGCTAGTTCCAATGCACCACATCCATTCTCTGGACAGTGACTAGATGTAGATGCCTTTTGGTGCAGTGAAAGTCAATAACCACTTCCTTGGTGTGACGATGCAGGTTCGACTCCATGCTCCTATCTTCTGTCCTGGAGCCCTTGAACCCAACACTGTCTGTAATGCCACTGATGAGCTCGCAGTGAGGCACAACAATGGATCAAGGGATGGTGTACAAAAGTGCCAAGTGCTTTTATTTAAAACAACAGTCAAAAACAATGTTCAAATTAAAGAAAGTTCAGTGTCTTCCAAACAGTCTTTAAATAAATAATCCATAAAACAAAAGTGAAGAGTGGAGGTTAAAATCCATTAGAAAAAATCTTTAAAACAACAAGGTTAAAACCATGCAGAAAGCAGTCTTTTAAAACAAAACAAGCCTGGTGTCTCCTTTCCTCTAGCAGCTCAACGGCTTCTCCCATCTGGGCTTCTCAACAGGGGAGTCGCCCTACCTGCAGCTGGCCTTCTCTCCACTGTCCTACTGGTTGCTTCGCCTTACCGATCCCTGGCTCCGGTAGGCTCCACCAAACAGTGACTTGGGATTCCCCCAATGACCAGGGCTCTCACGCTGGGGAATCCATGTCCCAAGTCCTGACTCCCGCTGCCTTACACGGAGAGTCATCCGCCTTCTGGTCACTCTCACTCTTCACTATAAACTCAGCGGGAGCAACCACTACGACTACTCCCACTCGCTTGCTCACTCACTCGCTCACTCTCCCGCACCGGCTTTCTCTTCCTGCCGTCTCCTGCAACCTCTGTTTCTCACACTTGGTTTTGTTGAAATTAAGTTGCAGACAATTCTTTCTGCACCAAGAAACAAAGTTCTTCCTCTGACTCCTAAATACTCTGTTTTCCTTGTCAATAAACACTATTAGTGCAGAATCATCTGAGAAAGACTCCTAAATACTCTGTTTCCCTTGTCAGTAAACACTATTAGTGCAGAATCATCTGAGAAAATCTATCTATATCTCTGTCTGCATCATTTTCACTGTTAGATAGTGTGTTAATAGCTGTATTAAGTGTTAGTGGGGCACAACCCTACCACATGTTGTGTAAAATAAGTAATAAGCTACTCTCAGTAGTTCTAAGTTATTATTAAAATGCTTATAACAACACTAAACTTTTTGTATTCAAGCAAATGATTTCCAATTTTCTATCATATGCATAATGTACTTACTCATCTAGAAAAATGTTTCTTTTACTATGTGAAATTGTTCATGTGCCTTAGTGCAACAAGCCTATTTTTGGCTGAGGGGCTGGACCAATTGATCGAGCTATGTTCTCTGTGGGTAATACTGTGTTTGCATGTCCAACCTGAACTTATCCGAGGTCGGGTCGCGGGGGCAGCAGCTTGAGCAGAGATACCCAGACTTCCCTCTCCCCGGCCACTTCTTCTAGCTCTTCCGGGAGAATCCCAAGGCGTTCCCAGGCCAGCCGGGAGACATAGTCCCTCCAGCGTGTCCTGGGTCTTCCCCGGGGCCTCCTCCCAGTTGGACGTGCCTGGAACACCTCACCAGGGAAGTGTCCAGGAGGCATCCTGATCAGATGCCCGAGCCACCTCATCTGACTCCTCTCAATGCGGAGGAGCAGCATCTCTACTCTGAGCTCTTCCCGGATGACTGAGCTTCTCACCCTATCTTTAAGGGAGAGCTCAGACACCCTGTGGAGGAAACTACCCATAGCTCATGACCATAGGTGAGGGTAGGAACATAGCTCGACTGGTAAATTGAGAGCTTTGCCTTATGGCTCAGCTCCTTTTTCACCACGACAGACCAATGTAGAGCCCGCATTACTGCGGACACCGCACCGATCCGCCTGTCGATCTCACGCTCCATTCTTCCCTCACTCATGAACAAGACCCCAAGATACTTGAACTCCTCCACTTGAGGCAGGATCTCGTTCCCAACCCTGAGAGGGCACTCCACCCTTTTCCGGCTGATGACCATGGTCTCGGATTTGGAGGTGCTGATTCCCATCCCAGCCGCTTCACACTCAGCTGCGAACTGATCCAGAGAGAGCTGAAGATCACGGCCTGATGAAGCAAACAGGATAACATCATCTGCAAAAAGCAGTGACCCAATCCTGAGTCCATCAAACTGGACCCCCTCAACACCCTGGCTGCGCCTAGAAATTCTGTCCATAAAAGTTATGAACAGAATCGGTGACAAGGGGCAGCCCTGGCGGAGTCCAACTCTGACTGGAAACGGGTTCGACTTACTGCCGGCAATGCGGACCAAGCTCTGACACCGGTTGTACAGGGACCGAACAGCCCTTATCAGGGGGTCCGGTACCCCATACTCCTGGAGCACCCCCCACAGGATTCCCCGAGGGACACAGTCGAATGCCTTTTCCAAGTCCACAAAACACATGTAGACTGGTTGGACGAACTCCCATGCACCCTCCAGGACTCTGCTAAGGGTGTAGAGCTGGTCCACTGTTCCACGACCAGGATGAAAACCACACTGTTCCTCCTGAATCTGAGGTTCGACTATCCCACAGAACCTCCTCTCCAGAACCCCCGAATAGACTTTTCCAGGGAGGCTGAGGAGTGTGATCCCTCTGTAGTTGGAACACACCCTTCAGTCCCCCTTCTTAAAGAGGGGGATCACCACCCCGGTCTGCCAATCCAGAGGCACTGTCCCTGATGTCCATGCAATGTTGCAGAGACGTGTCAACCAAGACAGCCCTACAACATCCAGAGCCTTGAGGAACTCTGGGCGTATCTCATCCACCCCCAGGGCCCTGCCTCCAAGGAGTTTTTTGACCACCTCGGTGACCTCAGTCCCAGAGATGGGGGAGCCCACCTCCGAGTCCCCAGGCTGTGCTTCCTCATTGGAAGGCATGTTAGTGGGATTGAGGAGGTCTTCGAAATACTCCCCCCACCAACCCACAACGTCTCGAGTCGAGGTCAGCAGAGCACCATCCCCACCATATACAGTGTTGACACTGCACTGCTTCCCCCTCCTGAGACGCTGGACAGTGGACCAGAATCTCCTCGAAGCCGTCCGAAATTCGTTCTCCATGGCCTCCCCAAACTCCTCCCATGCCCGAGTTTTTGCCTCAGCAACCACCGAAGCCGCATTCCGCTTGGCCTGCCGGTACCTATTAGCTGCTTCCAGAGTCCCACAGGACAAAAGGGACCGGTAGGACTCCTTCTTCAGCTTGACAGCATCCCTCACCGCCGGTGTCCACCAATGGGTTCGGGGATTGCCACCACGACAGGCACCGACCACCTTACGGCCACAGCTCCGGTCAGCCGCCTCAACAATAGAGGCACAGAACATGGCCCATTCGGAATCCATGTCCCCCACCTCCCTCGGGACGTGGTCGAAGTTCTGCCGGTGGTGGGAGTTGAAGCTACTTCTGACAGGGGGCTCTGCCAGACGTTCTCAGCAGACCCTCACAACACGTTTGGGCCTACCAGGCCTGACAGGCATCCTCCCCCACCATCGAAGCCAACTCACCACCAGGTGGTGATCAGTTAACATCTCCGCCCCTCTCTTCACCCAAGTGTCCAAGACATGTGGCCGCAAGTCCGACGACACGACCACAAAGTCGATCATCGAACTGAGGCCTAGGGTGCCAAGTGCACATATGAACACCCCTATGCTTGAACATGGTGTTTGTTATGGACAATCCATGATGAGCACAGAAGTCCAATAACAAAACACCACTCGGGTTAGATCGGGGGGGCCATTCCTCCCAATCAGGCCCTTCCAGGTCTCACTGTCATTGCCCCCGTGAGCATTGAAGTCTCCCAGCAGTACGAGGGAGTCCCCAGAAGGTATGCCCTCTAGCACCCCCTCCAGGGACTCCAAAAAGGCTTGGCACAGTAATCCCTCCTCCATCGCGGGGGTTGCGTTCCAGAGCCTCCCGCGAAATAAGAAAATCCGCGAAGTAGAAACCATATGTTTATATGGTTATTTTTATATATTTTAAGCCCTTATAAACTCTCCCACACTATTATAAACATTTCACGCACAGTTATACAGCATAAACCCTTTGTATTCTCTTAGATATTAGGTAAGATTCGTTGAAATTATGTATGTAAACACAGTTTACATACAGTAAAACCTAAACATTATTTTAAAGATATCGAGCGTCTCCGATATCAATACGTTACAGCCATTACAACAGACAGGCCACCAGCAATAAATACGTACAATACAAGAAAAATTGTTTACAGTAAAATGTGTGTACAGCGACACTAAACTATGTACATGTAATAAGTACTGTACGTAAATAATTAATTATGGTTACTCACCAACAATGACACGACGACTTGTCCGATAACGATGAGTTTAATTTTACTGCACAACAAAGGATAGCGTTACAGCTCTTCTAAAGGAGCCTCTTCAGGCGACTGTTTAGCACCGCCGTTGTTCTTCTTCCATCACTCTTCAATCCAAATCCCTAAAGCAGATTCCATCCAGACTACTGCCTTATCACGTCCACTTGCAACTCGTTTTGCGCCCTGATTAAAGGACACTGCGGCCGTAGATCTTATATGCTTTTCCTCCTTTTTAAATAAAAAGAATTGTGGACTCATTGATGCTGTAATTGTGTCCTGCAGCGGTGTAGCTGTTTCCTTCCTTCAACATATCCAAAACTTTTACCTTTTCTGCAATCCTGAAGCATTAGCAGTAACGTGCATTAATTCTGAATGAGTGAGATTAGACTTCCTGGTTAATGCAGCACTCCGTTGCTGAGCCAATCAGCAGCACACAGGAACTTAACCGCGTGCTCTGATTGGGTAGCTTCTCAGCCATCCGCCAATAGCGTCCCTTGTTTGAATTCAAATGCGTCCCTTGTTTGAATTCAAATGGGCAAATCAACTGAGGAAGCACACGTACTGTAGACCGCAGACATCCGCGAAGCAGTGAAAAATCTGCAATATATATTCACATATGCTTAAATTTAAAATCCACGATGGAGTGAAGCCGCGAAAGACGAAGCGCGATATAGCGAGGGATCACTGTACTCCGAACTGCTATTCGGTGCATACGCACAAACAACAATTAGGACCCATCCCCCCACCTGAAGGCGGAGGGAGGCTACCCTCTCGTCCAATGGGGTAAACCCCAATGTACAGGCTCCAAGTCGGGGGGCAATAAGTATGCCCACACCCGCTCGGTGCCTCTCACCGGGGGCAACTCCAGAGTGGTACAGAGTCCAGCCCCTCTCAAGGAGATTGATTCCAGAATCCAAGCTGTGCGTTGAGGTGAGCCCGACTATATCTAGCCGGAACCTCTCAACCAGGTGCTCGCCATCGAGCCCCACCTCCAGGCCTGGCTCCAGGGGGGGCCCCAGTGACCCGTGTCCGGGCGAGGGAAAACGCCTTCCAAATTTTTTATTCATCATAGGAGGTTATGTTGAACCGCACTTTGTCTCATCCCTCACCTAGGACCAGCTTGCCATGGGTGGCCCTACCAGGTGCATAAAACCCTGGACAACAGAGCTCCTAAGATCATTGGGACATGCAAACCCCTCCACCACAATAAGGTGGCGGTTTAAGGAGGGGGTTGTTGTTTTTGTTGTTTATTTTTAATTACACATTTACATTTTGGTTTGTATTTTTTCAAGCAAACTGGTAGTGAAAGTCCAGTACCTACAATGGTAGCCAAAGTAATTTTAAAAAAGTAGTTCAATATCAGGAATGTATTATTCAATATCAGGAATGTATTGTTCATAAGACATTATGCTGCACCTTGATTTTCATTAACCACTAAGGAGGGCCTTGCTAAATTTGAAAAAGCAACCAAAGAGGCCTACGTGTACTCCTTCTGTTTTTTTGAAAACAAGCCAGCAGTGTTACACTCCTGTTTGAAAGAAGTGCAGAATCCTGGTGTGAAACAAAACCCAGATATCTACATATATAAAATGGTGAGGGTTGTCTCTCTGTCACAAACACTCACACACCCTGGGCTTTGAGCTTTGGACTTGGTTTCAATAAAAATGAACTGGATGTGTGGACCACTTCAGCCATGAAATTGAGTTTCAGGTGCTTCACATTGCAGCCAGCAATTTGGCCACGTGCCTCACAGCAAACAGCAATGAGGTTGCACACTGTGGCAGATGTCCATGTGCCATGACTGACAGGAAAAGTACAGCGACACATGCCACTGTGACAGTGAGGCACATTGCACAGGCTGACTGAAAGTCATACACAATCAAAGAACTTGACTGTGCAGACTTAATATGCCATATTAGTGACTTGAAAAATATGCTTGGTTTAGCTTACTGCACAGCAAATTTCTAAGAAAATATTCAGCAAACAAGGTCACCGACAACCACAGCATATTCAATACCAAAATCATTCTATTGAATTTTGCCAATCAGCACTAATGATGACAATGTGAGAGAACATCACAATGATCTGATGCCAATTGAAATAGACCAGACACCAGTATTGCATTGTTTTAATGATTTTTTTTTTTTTGGGACTTGCAGATTTCAGTAGCCATTAGCAAAAGGATGGACATTATTAATTAGGTAAGTCAATGTTTACCATAGAAAAGTATTTTCACATATAGGAAGATTCTGGTATGACCCCACCAGAATGTTCAGGCCAAAAATGCCACTGGTCCTGGCATGTAAATAAAAATGTAACAGATTAAATACTTAGGATATATGTTTTTGCAATGGCCTGGATTTTCCAAAAGAAATGGTCACCATCCCAGCTAGAGATGATCTCATATTTAATTTCAAAGTATGGCTGCTAAATTTCCTGCCTGAATGATCAGAGCACCATACAAACCAATCAGAAATCATACTTTATCACAACAGTTGTTCATTATTAGCTACCACCTTAGCAAATAACAAATGACGTAAAGTACATAGGAACAAATGATCACCTTTTACTCTGGTTTCCCAAAGGCTTCTTAAGATTTAAATCCTACAAAGGAATATAAAGTACAATATTAGTAACCCAAACCCAAAAACAGGGCCTTCAAAGTGGACTGAAAATAATTAATCAAGTACATTTTCACTGCAAAGTGCTATCACTATTTCTAAAATAAGATACAATAAAAGTGCCAGATGAAAGGGGAACTGAAAACATGTCACATTCAAGTACTAATTAAGTAAAGCCATGTATATGAACACCTAAGTAGACACTAGTGTTATATTCTGCTAAGTGTGACTCAATATAACTATTCATTACTGTACCATCTTTACAGATAGACAACGACCTCTCACTCAGAGAGGAGACAGTCCTTGACAACATATAGTTCAAATGTTGTCTTTCAATTTCACTGTTTTTTTTTTTTCAAATGTACGTAGATAGACATAATTTATTAGTAACAGATATAGTGAAAAAAATGTACCCACTCCTTCAGTGTATTAAATTCCACATAAACAATATGAATATTATTATTATTATTATTATTTACACATCTAACCCTTATGAAATCAAAGACAAACCAAGTAAGTTCAAAAGACAACCTGTTTTACACCAGCCTGGTGAGCATCCTGTTGTGTAAGATGTGGCATTTGGTCTCTGTCAGCCTCTATAGCCACCACCACCACCTTCTCCTCTATTATATTTATATTCCTCATCCACAATGGGCAGCCACCCTGGTGAATATCTGATGCCGCCAGAAGATTTGTGGAAACGCCTGAAGGGCATTTTCCATATTCCTACTGTGCTTTCAACCCCTCTGCATATCTGATGATGCAGAATTACTGTATATTGCTCTTCGGTCACGGTCTGTGGAGTACTTGCAGGTATTGGTAAATATCTGTGAAGAAGATATACGCTGTCACCCAATAGACAGCCACCCCAAAATTTACCGTCGATTGTCTTCTGAAAAATTGTTGAGTTGGCTCAGATAATTGCATTGTGAGTACTTCCAGGCACTTTACTTTGAAGAGCCCTTGGTGACTGCATATTACTCGCAAATTTTCTTCCAAAAACTCTTTACATAGTGTACATAGACTGCAAAAGCTAGGCATCTGAATTGGTAGGAGTATCCCATCCATCACTCCAAAAACACGTGGGATGTTGGTGATTGTGACATTCACGCAGCACTACTGGGGTTGGATGGGAATGCTATATAGCTGTTTATGTGGTGAAGAAGGAGCCTGGTTAGTCTATGTATTGATATGCACACAGCTGCCTTATGCATCTCCAAAAGTCTGCTGGAATCATCTAGTGGTGTAATATGTTGAATTGCTAGGAGCTGCACAACATATGTCAGTACATAGTTATGATGTGTTCTTCTGGATAGGTCTTCCTCCACCAGCTGCAATAGTGCCATTATTTCTTTTCCCTTTTTTTACATTTTATTGAATTTATTAAAATCAAACAACATTCCATACAAGCAAGTCAAATTTTACAAAACTAGGTTCAAGTCAAGTCAACATAGTAAAACTTTCATAATTGAAAAAATATGTAAATAAATAAATAGAATAAAAAAGGGAAGAGAATCCACTTCCTCAATTTAAATGCTTATTCTAAAATGTTATTAATTAGATCCTGCCAGGTTTTAAAAAGGTTTTGCACAGATCCTCTAAGTGAGTATTTTATTTTTCCCAATTCCAAGTAGTATTAACATCGGTTACCCACTGACTGAAAAGAGATGAGTTAGGATTCTTCCAGTTGAGCAAGATAAGTCTTCATGCCAATAGTGAAGTAAAGGCAATTACAGTTTCTTTATTCTTCTCCATTCTAAGCCCATCTGGAGGTACACCAAACACAGCTGTTAGTGGATTAGGAGAGATTGTGACACCCAGGCTGTCTGAAAGGCATTTAAAGATTTTGGTCCAAAATGATGTTAATTGGTGCATGCCCAAAACATATGACCCAATGAGGCTGGGACTTGATTGCAGGTTGGATGTTGCCCTGGAAACATTTTGAACAACTTTAAATGAGACAGATGATTTTAAGTTGAATGATTGTATGCTTTGCACATCTGGAGCTAGAGTGAATTCTGTGCATTGCTGCCTTCCATTCCTTTTCCGAAATGTTGAGTGATCGATTCTTTTCCCAATGTAGTTTGGGATTCTTGAAAGTGAGGGACTTTAAAATGTTTTTATAAATGTCCCCAAGACTGATCAATATTTTTTCTGGAGTAGAAGTAGGTGGGATGGGAGGAGAAATGGAGAAATGGGGTAGGAGTTATTCTGAATGAACAGTATGTCAAGAGTCTTTTGGAGGTGAAAAGAGTGTCAGGCAGAGAAATGATTATGAAGCTGGAAATTGTAGGTATGATGATGAATGTTGTTAGTGCATATGCACCGCAAGTTGGGTGTGCAATGGGTGAGAAAGAAGATTTTTGGAGTGAGTTGGATGAAGTGATGAACAGTGTACCCAAGGGATAGAAAGTGGTGATTGGAGCGGATTTCAATGGGCATGTTGGTGAAGGGAACAGTGGAGACGAGGAGGTGGTTGGTAGGTATGGTGTCAAGGAGAGGAATGAAGAAGGTCAGAGGATAGTGGATTTTGCCAAAAGGATGGACATGGCTGTGGTGAATACTTATTTTAAGAAGAGGGAAGAACATAGGGTTACGTACAAGAATGGAGGAAGATGCATACAGGTAGATTACATCCTATGCAGAAAAGTTGATCTGAAGGAGATTGAAGACTGCAAAGAGGTGGCAGGGGAAAGTGTAGTTAAGCAGCATAGGATGGTGGAATGTAGGATGACATTGGAGATCAAGAAGAGGAAGAGAGTGAGGGCAGAGCCAAGGATCAAATGGTGGAAGTTGAAAAAGGAAGGCTGCAAGGTTGAGTTTAGGGAGGAGGTGAGACAGTCACTGGGTGGCAGTGAAGAGTTAACAGACAGTTGGGAAACTACAGCAGATGTAGTAAGGGTGACAGCAAGAAGGTTGCTTGGCGTGCCATCTGGAAAGAGGAAGGAGGAAAAGGAAACCTGGTGGTGGAATGAAGAAATACAGGAGAGTATACAGAGGAAGAGGATGGCAAAGAAGAAGTGGGATAGTCAGAGAGATGCAGAAAGTAGACAAGAGTACAAGGAGATAAGGCGCAAGATGAAGAGAGAGGTGGCGAAGGCTAAAGAAAAGGCGTATGATGAGTTGTATGAGAGGTTGGACACTATGGAGGGAGAAAAGAACCTGTACCGATTGGCTAGACAGAGGGACCGAGCTGGGAAAGATGTGCAGCAGGTTAGGGTGATAAAGGATAAAGATGGAAATGTACTCACAAATGAGGAGAGTATGTTGAGTAGATGGAAAGAGTACTTTGAGAGGCTGATGAATGAAGAGAACGAGAGTGAGAAGAGGTTGGATGATGTGGAGATAGTGAATCAGGAAGTGCAACGGATTAGCAAGGAGGAAGTAAGGACAGCCATGAAGAGGATGAAAAATGGAAAGGCCATTGGCCCAGATGACATACCTATGGAAGCATTGAGGTGTTTAGGCGAGATGGCAGTGGAGTTTTTAACTAGATTGTTTAATGGAATCTTGGAAAGTGACAGGATGCCTGAGGAGTGGAGAAAAAGTGTACTGGTGCCGATATTTAAGAATAAGGGGGATGTGCAGGACTGTAGTAACTACAGGAGAATAAAATTAATGAGCCACAGCATGAAGTTATGGGAAAGAGCAGTGGAAGCTAGGTTAAGAAGTGATATGATGATTAGTGAGCAGCAGTATGGTTTCATGCCAAGAAAGAGCACCACAGATGCAATATTTGCTCTGAGGATGTTGATGGAGATGTTTAGAGAAGGCCAGAAGGAGTTGCATTGCGTCTTTGTGGACCTGGAGAAAGCATATGACAGGGTGCCTCGAGAGGAGCTATGGTATTGTATGAGGAAGTTGGGAGTGCAAGAGAAGTATGTAAGAGTTGTACAGGATATGTACGAGGTGTAACCTTGGTGAGGTCTGCAGTAGGAGTGACGGATTCATTCAACGTGGAGGTGGGATTACATCAGGGATCGGCTCTGACCCCTTTCTTATTTGCAATGGTGATGGACAGGTTGACAGATGAGATTAGACAGGAGTCTCCGTGGACTATGATGTTTGCTGATGACATTGTGATCTGTAGCGATAGTAGGGAGCAGGTTGAGGAGACCCTGGAGAGGTGGAGATATGCTCTATAGAGGAGAGGAATGAACATCAGTAGGAACAAGACAGAATACATCTGTGTAAATGAGAGGGATGTCAGTGGAATGGTGAGGATGCAGGGAGTAGAGATGGCGAAGGTGGATGAGTTTAAATACTTCGGATCAACAGTACAGAGTAATTGGGATTGTGGAAGAGAGGTTAAAAAGAGAGAGCAGGCAGGGTGGAATTGGTGGAGAAGAGTGTCAGGAGTAATTTGTGACAGATGGGTATCAGCAAGGGTGAAAGGGAAGGTCTACAGGACGGTAGTGAGACCAGCTATGTTATATGGGTTGGAGACGGTGGCACTGACCAGAAATCAGGAGACAGAGCTGAAGGTAGCAGAGTTAAAGATGCTAAGATTTGCACTGGGTGTGACGAGAATGGATAGGATTAGAAATGAGTACATTAGAGGGTCACCTCAAGTTGGATGGTTGGGAGACAAAGTCAGAGAGGCGAGATTGCGTTGGTTTGGACATGAGCAGAGGAGAGATGCTGGGTATATTGGGAGAAGAATGCTAAGGATAGAGCTGCCAGGGAACAGGAAAAGAGGAAGGCCTAAGAGAAGGTTTATGGATGTGGTGAGAGAGAACATGCAGGTGATGGGTGTAACAGAGCAAGATGAAGAGGACAGAAAGATATAGAAGAAGATGATCCACTGTGGCAACCCCTAATGGAAGCAGCTGAAAGAAGAAGAAGAAGTAGGTGGGAGGTGAGGAAAGTTGGGCAGGTTTTATTTAACGAAGTTTCTAATTTGGAAAAACTGAAAGAAATATGTTGCTGGAAGATTAAATTTGGAATGTAATTGTTCAAAGGATGTAAAGACATTATCTAAGTACAGATTTGTAAGTGATTTAATCCCAAATGTTTTCCAGATATTAAAAGCTGCGTTTGTTTGAGAGGCAGGAAAAAGGTGGTTATCGTGCAGAGGTGCTACAGATAAAAGCTTCTCTGTCTTAGAGTACTTCCTGCATTGGTTCCATATTCTGAGTGAATGACGCACAATTGGGTTATTAGTATATTGGCGATAATTGTATTTACTGGGGTACAAAACAAAGAATATAAAGAAGTGCTGCAGGATTTTATTTCTATTGCGGACCAGCGGCATCATGCATAATGCCGTGCGTAGAATTCACACTAAAACATGGCGTACGGACAAAAGCGGAAATGTTCCTATGCACAAAAAAATCCAGATGCATAAATCTGTCTGAGTGTCATATGAAAGCTTATTAGGGTACAGAGAAAAGAAAAAAAAATAGGGACACAGTGGGGAAAAAAGCTCGAAATGTCAACTTTAATCTCGAAATTTCCACTTTAATCACGTAGTTTATTTTGTTATTAAAGTAGAACATCATAAACTTCATCTTAAAATCGTTTAATTTACTAGTTTCTCAAATCCCATCGTAACTAAAGTAGCATGTTAAATGCCTTGTTTTTTATATGTTCTTCTATGTGCTCTATGTGAGTGAATCACTACATGCTTCTTAAATGGGCTTTCTCTTCCTCCAAAAGGACACAGAATCCATTACATTCGTGATATTACAGTTCTCTGAATAATTTAAATACTGTGATGTAAACCTGATATCATTTCAGTATTCAAATCATATCAATTAAAGCATGTATTAAACATGGGAACACGGTGGCACAGTGATAGTGAAGAACTCGCGCCCCATCCAGAGATTGTTCCTGCCTCACGCAAGATGCTTGCTGCGCCATGCACAATCTTTGATGAAATAATTTATTGCAGCAGTACTGTCTCTTTCAAACGTATTAATCCCCAATTCCTGTCCTTCCTTTTCTTTCTCCAAGTACCCAATCACCACACAATCAGCTCAGTAATCGAGTTAAGCCATCAGTAAGCTTAGAACTCAGATTCTTCAAAACTTTTAAGGAACATTGACAAATCTTCGTAGTACATGTTTAATTATTCTATCCATCTATCCTTCCAGTGTCGCACCAGCCCCAGCAGAAATACAGCATGAGGCAGGAACAACGGGGCATCAGCTACTTGCTAGCACTGCCAAACCGTGTCCTCACATGTTTAATTATTAAAAATATAGATTATTTAAATGATGTTAACATTTTATCTGTATAATGTAATAAACATATTTTGCTGCATTTCATCTTAAAAATGATATTGTCATCATATATAAACACGTGCTTTATAAAGTGGTGCAGGTTGTGCAATATTACAACTATCACAAGTTTACAGTGAGGTAATTATACTTATAAGTACAAACAGTTCTACAAGGAGTACTTGATGGACTGATTGATTGCATTTATAGTTCTTGGGATGAAACTGTTTCTGAACCGCAATGCTGTATACTGATAATTCTCTTTCCGATCAGCTGCTGTAGAGCTGTGATTCCACACTCAGATACAGTGATATAAATACTCCTAGTGGTCCAGTGAGAGTAATATGGAAAAAGATGAACCGCTGTGGCAAGCTCTAACAGGAGCAGCTGAAAGAAGAAGAAGAAGGTGTAGTGAGAGTAACAACGCTAAAGCAGCTGTGGTATTTGGAATAGTTTGGTCATTCCATGGACCATTATATTGTTACAGGTTAATTACAATCAGATGCCTTAATCTAATAAACAATATGCAGTTAATTTCAGTGTATATGATATAGCTGTGTCAGGGATGTGGATCTAAAAAAGAAAGGAAACCACACTTGAACAATGGCACTGCTTTGATGCTGGGCGCCACCAGTTTGCAAAACCGAGCGAAGAACTTGCGTACGCCAAACATTTAGCTGGTGTAAAAATGTCAGTGGCTTTACGCCAAGTTTAGGTTTTATACATCGCGATTTGAGTGTGGAAACGGGAGTATGCACCATTTATACATGAGGCCCCAGGCCTGTGTATGTTCATTCATTTGTGTCAATGTCCAGGTTTTTATAACTTGTATATTTACTGCCCAGTAATAACTGAAAGTTAGGTACAGCCATGCCACCTTAATAATAATAATTCTTTATTCTTTACATTTATATAGCGCTTTTCTCACTTCTCAAAGTGCTCAGCAATTGCAGGTTAAGGGCCTTGCTGAAGGGTCCAACAGAGCAGAGTCCCTATTGGCATTTATGGAATTCGCACCAGCAACCTTCCAACTGCCAGTGCAGATCCCTAGTCTCAGAGGGAACTGAGAGAGGCTCAGAGGGACCTCAGATGGATGTTTTGAATTCCAAATAAATGAGGTTATGATTGAATCTAACTTCTTAAAAAATAATTTATTGATGTATATTGGAATGCTTTGAAATAGAAAAAGAAGCTTAGGAAGGATATTCATCTTGACAATGATAATTCTTCCAGCTAAAGTGAAATGGTGGACCGTCTATGCAAGTCTTGCTTAAGTTTTTCCAAGCAGACAGCAAAATTTTGTTGATAAAGTGCTTTATGTTTACTTGTGATGTTTACCCCTAGGTATTTAAATAAAAGGGAAGGTGTCCAATCTAATATTGTGTGTTGGAGAAGCCACTGGAAAGGGCACGCTTTTATTCAAATTAATTCTGAGACCGGAAATCTTTTGAAATTCTTTTAATGCTGTTAGGACTGCAGGCACAGTATTTTGTGGATCTGATATATATAGTACCACTAGCAAAATACCCGCGCTTCGCAGCGGAGAAGTAGAGTGTTAAAGAGGTTATGAAAAAGAAAAGGAAACATTTTAAAAATAACAACATGATTGTCAATGTAATTGTGTTGTCATTGTTATGAGTTTTGCTGTCATATATATATATATATATATATACATACACAGACACACATAAACATATATATACATATACATATATACATATATATACATATCTACATATACACATATATATATATATATATATACAGATACACATACACATATATATACATATATATATACACATATCTATATATATACACATACATATACACACATACACACACATACACATATACATATATACATATACACATACATACATACACATACATATATATATACAAACATACATACATACATATATATATATATATATATACACACACACAGACACATATATATACATATATATATTTACATATCTACACATATATATACATATCTACATATATATACACATATATATATATATACATATCTACATATATATTTATATATATAGACATACATATATACATACATACATTCACATATATATATATGCGTTTCTATAAACATAATTTAAACTTACGGTTTACATATGCATCACTCGCTCGCTTCTTATTGTTTCGCTGCCTTCTCAATTGTTCAGTCAGTTCACATGAGCCGCTCTCTTTTGTGATGTTGCGGCGATACCCACGGCTTTATTTAATGTTAGCTAAGACCCGGCACTTTCTCGCTACAGCAATTTTAACTCTGTTTCAAAGTGATCCAAAGTCTCGTTTATACCTCATGTCTTCTCATTAAACTTGTATCTCGCGAATATGGTATTGCAAACGGCAGGGGGAGCGTTTCTATAAACTTAATTTAAACTTACGGTTTACATATGCGTCACTTGCTCGCTTCTTATTGTTTCGCTGCCTTCTCAATTGTGTAATGAATGTTTTCTTCAGCGCTCTTTGTGGCTGTTCCTTGTTTTCAGTTCACGTGATTACGTAGGAGGCATGATGACGCGACTCCCATGGCCATCGAGCTGCACTTCATTACAGTATATGGACAAAAAAGAGGTTCCAGTTATGACCATTACGTGTACAATTTCGAAATGAAACCTGCCTAACTTTTGTAAGTAAGCTGTAAGGAATGAGCCTGCCAAATGTCAGCCTTCCACCTACATGGGAAGTTGGAGAATTAGTGATGAGTGAGTGAGTGAGTGAGTCAGTGAGGGCTTTGCCTTTTATTAGTATAGATATCATCTGCATATAGTGAAATTTTTTGTTCAAGTCCTCTGATAATCCCCTTCATCTCATAAGCATTTCGACAGTGAACCACCAGTGGCTCTATGGCAATTGCAAAAAGCAGTGGTGACAAGGGACATCATTGTCTAGTACCATATTCTAGTTTGAAAGAAGTAGTCTGAAATAATATTGTTAATACAAACTGAAACTTCTGGACTGGTATACAGCAGTTTAATCCATTCACATATGTTCGGGCCATACCCAAATTTTTCTGATGTGGTGAAAAGGTAGTTCCATTCAACCATATCAAATGTTTTTTCTGCATCCAACGATAATAATATCTCTGGGGTGTTAGACTTTGTGGGTGAATATATTACATTATACAGGCAACAAAGATTGGAAGCTAAGTGTCTGCCTTTAATAAATCCAGTTTTGTCTTGTGATATTATGGAAGGAAGAACTTTCTCAATCCTACTGGTAAGGACTTTGGAGAGTGTCTAAACATCGTTATTCAGAAGTGAGATTGATTTGTATGATGCACATTGTAATAACTCCTTATTTTGCTTAGGAAACACGGTAATTAATACTTGCCGAAAAGTTTGAGGTAGAAGTTTATTGTCTCTAACTTCTGTAAATGCTGCTAATTAAAGGGGATCTAATTTAATTGAGAATTTTTTATAAAACTAGGGGGCCCCTCCTCGCTTCGCTCGCCAACCCCCGTGTTTGGTTTTCCGGATACACACTTTTAAGATTTGTTTTTCTTTGAATTGTTGCTATTTCATTAGTTTCACTTTTATTTCAGAACTTCTGTAAAAACAATATTTGTAATCTTGCGAGTCCCAATATGCTGAATCTTTTTAATGAGGTCAGGATAGGTTTCTCTGTTTGGAATTTCAGCACAGACAAAAATGATCTACATCATCAGCAGTTAATAATTTTTTTTTACAAAGTAAAAAAGTAAGTAGAGTTCTGCATTGGACTCCTGTCTGTAAAGTCGTGCTATTTTCATCTCACAGTTCCAAAAATACATGGGGTTACCAAGGTAATACCCCAGCTTTTGTCTAGGTTTTTGTACAAGGGCTAGACAGAACGTTTTTGACTCCTGGGGTAAATGTAGCTTTTTAAATAAGCAGACAGATAAATATATATACATGAACAAAGTAACCAATAAATGCATGTGCGGTAAACTCCATTTTTGAAATTCTCAAGATTCTTTATTTGTCACATGCATAGTTATACAGGATAACACGCAGTGAAATGCATCCTGATCTGCTTATCAAAAACTGTGCAAAGTTAGAAGAATATCAGTTAAATTAACAAAAAGTCATAGATTGAAAGATAACAGTATAGTAGAACATAATAAATAAGTAAAATTATGGGAATATGGTAGAATTAAGTGTTAAGGTGCAATAGTGTAGTAATTATTGTGCAAAACCAAAGTTAGACTGGTGCATATTTAAATGAGGCAGTTTGTTTGTTTGCGCTACTGCGATCTTTACTTTCTTTTTTATATTTTCTAATTTTCCTACTTTCATATCCTTTAACTTTCTCCACATGTGTATAGCGCCGTTTTTTTGGGGGTTTTTTTAGCCTTTCTAATTTCACTGGTTTCATAGTCTCTAACCTGCTCTGCATGTGTTTAACGTCAACATTTGTAAACGTCTTTATGAAGTTCTACTTTCTTTTATTCATTGTCTTTGAATTCTGAGACAGATTGGACGTGCTTTTTTTCCATTCCACTTGTTCCGGGCTGATCATCATGTTCCTTATTTTCTAAATTTGCACCTAGATTATTGTTTTTCTTTTTAGCATTTTTTTCTCTCCATCGCTTTTGGGTCTCTTTTCTTCACGCTTTTCTTTCTTCTTCGTTTAATCGTCGATGTTTCATTTCTACCCTATTCATTTCTACCGTATTGACCTTATACACTTTATATGCACTCAGAGCCCTGGAGCTGTGTGTGCTGCATGACTGCCTTTACACTACTGATTTGTTTTTTTTGATATTGCTTGTAAGTAGGGTGTGTCTTGCAAGACTCTTGTTCTATGTTCCCGTGAGACGCACCGTGGCAGGTCTCTTTCGTCTCATGGGTCTTTAAATTATCTTCCGAGAAGATCACGTATCGTAGACTATCAGGACAGGGGACAGGATTTCTTTTTAAAATAGAGAGATTAGGCAGAGTAACCATCAGGGCCTGCTGCTTTCCAGCTCTGAAGTGAGTTCATAACATGTAGTAATTCTTATTTGTGCCAGAGAATTGTCCAATTCTTATGCACTGAGAGTATCTAGTTGTGGTATTTGTAATGTATCCAAAGCACATTAGGTCGTGTCTTTTCTTCTTTAATCTGAGTAGAATATAAGGCCTTATAGTAGTCTCTAAATTTGCATTTTTTTTTACAGTCAATGATTTTGTCTCCATCTGTGTTGTAATTGCTGGGATTGCTTTGCGAACTGCGTGCTCATGGATTTGTTGAGCTTTGTTGTTTTCTCTCTGTGTTCATAGTAATGATGTCATGATTTATAAATGAGTTGTTCTGTTTCATTTGTTGTCAAGAGGTTGAGTTCTGAATGCAAAGCCTGTTGTTTCATGTGAAGTGCTTCATTCGGACAACTGGCATATCTGAGAGATCTGGAGATATCTGAGGATGTATTTGTCTCTAAAAAAAAGCAATTTGCTTAGATATAAACTCCATATAGTTCTTGTCTGCTAATAACAGTGGGTTAAGGCGTCATCTGCAAGATGAATATATGGGGCATAGTGATTTAAGCTCCATGATCAAAGGGGTGTGGTCGGAGATAACAATATCGTCGTACTTACAAGATTTAATCGTGGGCAAGAACTTGTTATCTATGAAAAAATAATCAATTCTTGAGTAAAAGTGATGCACAGGTGAGTAGACCAAATATGCTCTTAAGTTTGAGTTTAGGAATCTCCAGGGGTCTGATAAGTTATGATCAGTTACAAACTGTGTAATTGTTTTTGCAGTGTTACATGTCATCACCCCTGTGGCAGGAGACCTATCTAGGTCTGGATTTAAAACACAATTAAAGTCACCATGTAGATATTTATCAAAATTACTTAAATACATAAATTTATATTAAATAAATTACCCATGATGATCAGATATCGCCCTTCAGGATCAGATACCACATCTTGTACTACAAATGAGATTGTTCTATGAATAAGAATTCTCACACCTGTAGTTTTCTTTGTAAAGCTGGAATGGAATATTTGGCCAGTCCAGTCTCTGTGCAGCCGGACCTGATCCTTGCTTACTATGTGGGTCTCCTGTAAAAATACTATTTTAGCATTTAGACCTGTTAGGTGGGAGAAAACTTTCTTTCTCTTTAATTCATGATTGAGACCTTTAACATCCAGCTGAGAAAGTTAACTGGTGATCTTTTGTTGACATTCTGTAGTCTTCATTTAAGACAGTACATTATTACCTAAGACAGCTTTGACCTTAATTTCCCATTTTTCCAGGAGTTATTGCCATGAAGCCTATTGTTACATTGGCTCATACAATTATAAGGATTATTAGGACTGATAAAAAATAGCTTGCTCTCCCCCCCCCCCGTCTCCCTGCCCAATCCCCCCCCCCATGATAGTGCTATTATTTCGACTCTTGGCAACCTGTATGTCTCTACCATTGTACCCTCACGTAAGTGATCAAGCGGGTTTAACTGAGCCCATTATGACTGCATTACCCTGCACATGTCGGCTGCTTGGAAGAAATAAGCATACTTGTTGGCATCTCTGTGTGACGGTGCGTGTGAGCTCCTTGCTCCCTCTTCACACCATCGATCACACAACCGAATGAGCAGATGAGGAAAATATACACCAAGCAAGGGGATACTGAAAAGTGTAAGTGCTTTCATTATTTAAAAAATACACAAAACAAGTGTCCCAAAGTGCAGTGCTCAAAAATGTTCAATAAATAACCCATAATAAAAATGCTCATGTTAAGGTTAAAATCAATAAACAGAAAAATCAGTGCAGGAAAAGCAGTGCAGGAAACTCATTAAAAATTTGCAAGCCCTATTGCCTTCCTTTAAAACTGACGCCTCTCTGGCTTATCCTATTCAGACCTCACAGCCCTGAGAGACCAGCAGGTGCAGACACCCATCTCTTCGGGCCCATTTCCCCCGCAGCCAATCCCACTGCATCCACGGGCAATCACCGAGCGTTGCTCCGCATGAACCCCTGCCAATCCAGGCTCCAGCAGGCAATCTGCACTTCTATCGCTACCAATGGCTCCTTCCAGCAAAAGTACCCCTGAGCATGATGCTTCCAAAATACTCAACAGGAGCAACCCACAGCCCCTTCCTGAGTGATAGCCACTCGCACCTCCTTGGGACTCTATTCCCGTCCACCTTCTTCCACTCTGTTCACCAGCTTGTTTTCTCTGTCTTTCTCCTCCCATTATTTTACCTCCACTCTTTTCTTGACTCCTTTACTTCATTTTTCTTTATTTTTGTGCTTCCCTTTATAGGCTGGGGAACTATTGCAGGAGCGAGCACCTGATTGCTGCCCCAGGCTGATAAGAAGGCAATCAGACTGCCTGCACATTTCCTCTCACATTCCAAAGACATGTAGGTTAGGTGGACTGGCGTTTCCTAAATTGTCCCTGGTGCCCAGACATTTCACGCCCCATCCTGGATGGGCCACCTCAAATTACGACCCAAGTGCTACCGTGCAGCAGGTGACAGTGGGATTTAAAGTTTTTCTGCAACTTCTGTACCTATGAACTGATCCACCTCAATAAAAGCATATTTTTTAAATAATATGCCTTTTATACTATTTCAAAGAAAGGGTGTTTTGTATTCCCAATTTCATAGGTATGGTGGTCTTTTGATCCTAATCTTAGTTTTACAGTTACTAGGCTTTATGGAGGAAAATTATAATATTAATCTATTAGATCATCAATCCCTGGAAAGATCTCATGGATGGATAATCTCATAGAAGGATGTTCAAATTTTCCTTTTTTAAAGCCTCATTTTCATCTTTAAAGTGAGACTGGAAGCCTCATTACAGTCTTCAACCAGAGTAGGAGGCACATCATGACTAGCTAGTTTAGTACTATGGAAACTTCCTATCTACTTTCATTTTAATATATTCATTCATAAGTCTGTTGATAAGCTTGTTTCCTTGCCTTACATCCAACAACCTATTTTATTGCAGCATTCCTTCTCTCACTCATATTGATCAGCAATTACTCTAAATTCCCTTAAGAAAGCAACTGAGGTGATTAAAATCATTTAGAACTTAAGTGAAGACAAACAAATTATTACTGAACAAAGAGATAACAAATGCCACCTGTGATCTATCAGTGGGATAAGCATGAGATTGTTGGTAAAAACTGTTAATTTGTTGCAAAATTCTCCTAATATGTAAAACTATAAATAGTTTAGGTCCTATTTACTTAATTACAGTATATCTGTCTCTCTCTCTGTCATGATCTATAGTTATTGAACTTGTAACAGTTCCAAGATTTAAAAAAATTGAGACTGAGCCACTACTTCTACTTTAAAAAAAGTGACACCAGAGATATTTGAAGCAGATCTGGATAATGGGATGTTATCTTCCTTTATTAGACTGCCCATCATATAGAGTTGTTGCCCGGGCGATGGACGTGACTGCCAGTTGGACAAAATTATCAGTACTGTGACTTTGGATGTTAAAAGATTTATTTCTCTACGAATGATGTTTTTGGATGAGCTGTCGGTCTATATTTTAACTTGCTGTATTTTAATTCTAATTTTAATTCTAGTGATAAAGGAAGTTTATCTCAGTTTGTCAGATTCATTCTGGGTTACTTTATTTTTAATGCTATTTGTGTATTGATGCATGCATAGAGATTTTGTATATTGTAATAATTTACTATAGAAAGCCAGAACATTCTAGTTATGTATAAAGGAGCATTCTAAGTCTGTATCTAGTGAAGAGAGTTATAGAAGAAAATAAATTAACTTGAGTTGAAGATGAATTTTATTCATACTTCAGTGTAGCATCCTTAAGTATATTTGCCCTTTTATTCCCAAATCAAAGAGTTAGATCACAGTTTTTATGAAATATCTAAACAGTTATGACAGTTATGGGTCAAACAATTCTGAAACAGAATACTAATTGCTTATTTTCCAATAGCACTTGAAATGGCCGAGTATAGTTGGTTATTCATTATGCAACCTGTAAAAGGTGCCATAGAGCCCCAAAACCCAGACACAGCCTCACAGACATACAAGTCCCAGGTTCAAATAAAAGGTTTATTACAACAAATAACTTCACAAGGCTTCTTGTCCATGCCAATCAGAATCACAATCACTGTTATCCCCCACCCTCTTCTTTCTTTTCTTCCACTCCTCCAGGTGAGCTTAGTCCTGTTTCACCTGACTCCAGCTCACCGGAACATTGTCTATAGGAAGCTCTTGTGGGTCAGGCAGAAGCCTCACAAAGTAAGGATTACTACTCCCAGCAGCACCCCTTGATGGCCCTCAAAGCCCAACAAGGCTGTCCCATAGGACTACAGTTCCCACCATGCTCTGTGGGTGTCTGTATGGGTATCATAGCCCAGGGGTACCCCCACCTAGTGTGCAGGGAGAGCAAACAGTCTAAACATGTATCTCAATTGGTCTTTGGTCCATCCCAGCCAGAACGCTAGTGTATTCACTCCCACATTGGCACCTTTTACCAATCTCCTCGTTAAGGATGAAAGGTAGGAAACAATCTGATTTTTCTCATAGACATTCACTACTGCAGCCACCCAGCCAACTAAGGAGCAATGCACCATTCTGGACAGTATGCCAACCCATGCCTGCCATCTATCACAATTAACATATGGAATCCTAGGAATACCCTATCAGGAATCCTATACTTGAAGCATTATTAGTCATTTTAGTTTGTGGTATTTGGTATGTTTTCTGCAATACTCCTTTTTTATAAAAACTAAACATAGATGAATCACAATCTCTTATTAACAATGTTCAACAAGACTTGGAAACTTTCATCTTTAACAACACTATGCATATACGTAAATATTAAGGATGTTTCCAGAAATGGGGCATTCTACACTAAGAAAATGTAAAGCTAAATCAATACTATAACAAAGCATCAAAAAAGAACTTCTAACACATTATGACTTTTCTTCTTTATGTACTAAATTGATAAGTATGCAAACATTCAACATTTAAGTTTCATGTAATTAATGTAGAAGTAATGCTTCCTAAACAGGACTTGTAAGAAATAAAGAAAAACATCTGGACAGAGACACTCACACGTGTGCTCATAGTTACAGGCATTAGTGGAAAAGTAACATAGTCAACCATTTTCTTGCTCTGTTTGCAGATCCAGAAATTCATGGCTCACTTAACAACTAGGGTTGTAAAACTAAACATCCCCTGAGTTCTTAGAACATTTACACTCTTTTGAACACCAATTTATACAATTCAAGAGAGAAATTCAATTAATGGAAGTCAATGGAGGCTGGTGTCTATTAATTTCCTGCAATGTCCACCCTGGTTCAGTTTAGTTTAAAACAGAATTATATTAAAAGTGGATCTATAATCCACATAAACACAAGAAGATAATTTCAAACCCATAGATCTATACTTAGAACCAAGCCAAGCATAGTGAAGTGATGGCTCAACCATAATTATCACCGGTGACAATATGAAAAGTAGAGTGTGCCTGCACTGAACCTTTATTTGATAAGGTAACTAAATGGGAATAAAATATTATTAATTAAGCTCTGATCTTTCTGTTACACATGAAGCCTTTTCTTACTCTCAAGTTGCTTGTTTGGTTATGTGTATTGTTTATGATTTTTTTTAAATTAGAAAACCATTTTGGAAGTTCATCTGCCATCTTAGTTTTATATGTTACCATGATGTATTATATCTTTATAGGGTCATTATTGTCAAATGTACAGAGTATAGTGAAAGTTTTACTTGCATATGCTAATCAACAATTTACCGGTATTATTTTCAACCACAGGTCAGAATTGGCTCCTCTTGTTGACCTGACTCAATGGAAGATGGATAATATGCTGCAGAAAATTCCTCCCCAGGCCAGTTCAGTATGTCTGCCTCGTTTGGCACCAAGATGTTGTCACATACCACATAAGAGCTTTCTTCCTCTGTCCTGTGAAAGCTATGCTTGGCAAACCTCCCAGCCTCATCTACAAGCTGCATCATATCCTGTTGGTGTACTGTCAGGCCCACCAGTAGGTGCAGCATTTCCCGAAATTATGAAGATCCCAAAAATGTACAAGACTGAAAATGAAGAATATGGTTCCAAAAAACCAATTACCATGTAAAAGAAAAAGATTTATTGCAGCAAAATAAGTATTGAGGTGGTGGTTGCTGTTGTTTTTTATGCCAATGTCTAGTCAATGTGTAGCTTATCTGGATATCTTGTATCTTTCCTGCATGTTCTATTTCTCTTTGAGTCTCCTTTAATATTTTTCTCACCTTCTCTTTCCACATTATTATTGCAGCTGTTATTCTGGCACAGTATCGCCATAATTTTACTTCTTTTTACTATTTTAGCTCATTTTACAGTACACAATATGATCTGGAGATATCTGAGGATGTATTTGTCTCTAAAAAAAAGCAATTTGCTTAGATATAAACTCCATATAGTTCTTGTCTGCTAATAACAGTGGGTTAAGGCGTCATCTGCAAGATGAATATATGGGGCATAGTGATTTAAGCTCCATGATCAAAGGGGTGTGGTCGGAGATAACAATATCGTCGTACTTACAAGATTTAATCGTGGGCAAGAACTTGTTATCTATGAAAAAATAATCAATTCTTGAGTAAAAGTGATGCACAGGTGAGTAGACCAAATATGCTCTTAAGTTTGAGTTTAGGAATCTCCAGGGGTCTGATAAGTTATGATCAGTTACAAACTGTGTAATTGTTTTTGCAGTGTTACATGTCATCACCCCTGTGGCAGGAGACCTATCTAGGTCTGGATTTAAAACACAATTAAAGTCACCATGTAGATATTTATCAAAATTACTTTTACATTTTGATGAAACTCATTCTATTCCCTAGATGATTTTCAACTTCTCATCATTTCTTTCTTTGTTAGTTGGTGTTGGGCTGCCATAAAAATAGTACAAAACATCACTAAAGTATGTCAAGAAAAATTTGAAAGGGTTCTCAACTAGTCAGCATTGAGTATTTGGCAGAAGTCCACTTCTCCAAGCACAGCTTCAGTGATCATGATGTACTTCGAATAATGGAAGTTCTGTTCTCCGTCAATAACCTGATGTGTAGGTTTGAAACCACTTTAGTCTGAAAGGGGCAGCCATCTTGGATTTCCTGGCTTTAGGTTGTGGGGTGGCCATACTGGTTGTAGGATGTGGGTGGATAACAGCTTTGTTTAGAGACAGGTCATGTAGGAAGACAGGTACCTACCTATGCACAATCAGGCATCAAGTAAGTGTAGACTCTGCTGGTATCATAACAATAGATGGCCAGACCATATGCACAAAGAGTAACAGGTTCCAACCCATGGTAGGATGGTAAAAGAACCAGAGAGACAATATACAAGGATGCATTAGAAAAAATCTTTTACATTCCCAACAAAACTAGCAGTTTTTGTAGTATGTCACACATATACACATAACTACACCCTATGCCCTACATAAACACACACAGAAATACCCACCTGCACTCAACCATGCATACTCAGCAGCCATACAATATGCACTTCAGAAGTGGTCAAGAGCTAAGCATTTTCAGGCCCAGCTAGTACTTGAATGTGAGACCATCTAATAAAGGTTTGGGGTGCTGCTGGAAGAAGTGTTGGTGAGGAGGGGGTGCTTACCCTATGGTCTAAATGTGGATTCAAATGCCCAGTTCAGTGATGGGGACACAGTACTGCAAAAATGGTGCCATTCTTCAGATGAGACATAAAACCGATGTTCTGAATTTCTGTGGTCATAAAAGATCATTGAACATTCCTTGTAAAAACCTGGGTGTATCCCAATGTCTAGGCTAAGTTACCCTCCATGGCCTAGTCATTCTGTCCTCCAATCATCTCCTGTGTCTAACTGGCCAACTCTCTTTCTCACCACTTCACCATCTAAGAGCTAATGTGTGATGAGCGTACCACTGCAAAAATGGCTGTCATTGCATCATCCAGGTGATGGAACATATTAAAGGGGGTGTAAGTGGCTCCTCACTCACTTTGAAAAAGGGCTTTGAGTAGTGAGAAAAGTGCTATATACATGTAAAGAATTATTATTATTATTATTATTATTATTACATAATCAGCCAAACCAAATTGTTTTTAATTAATGAAAGAAAAATGCTACTAGTGTGTCTTGAAACACAAATTTTTGAAAGAACTCCAGCACACACTACCTGCATCCCCTTACCTCACACATAAACTCCCACCTTAATCTGCTGATATATATAACCAGTCCCCAAATATATTACTTTTAATACATAAGTAAAAAGATACCAATGTATCTTGGAAAACTTAAATTTATTAAAAATAGTCATGCATGGATCACATTCAGTGGAATCGTCTTAGCTTTTAGAGTTACACATATCTGTCATAAGAATTAAATACATTTTTCTTCTTAACTTGAAATAATTTTGGAGCAATAATAAAGCAGTAGAAACAAAATTTCAGCACTAAATCCATACAAGTGTAGTTAGTTGTATTGAATCCTTTCTTAAAAGTCAGTCCAAATAAAAAAGGAAACACAGTGATATTTAAAAGTATGACAACCACAACAACAATAACATATATTTAAATAGCACATTTTCATACTACAATGTAGCTTAAAGTGCTTTACAAGATGACAAAAAAGTTGCAAAAAAAGAAAAACAATTAAGATAAGGCAATAATATTAAAGAATAAGTAACGACAAAACAAGGTAAGTTCAAATGGCAGGGAGGACAGAAAAAATAAAAAAACTGCAGTTAGGCTGGAGAAAAAACAAAATCTGCATTGGTTCCAAGGCCAAAAGACTGCCCAGCCCCCACTAGGCATTCTACCTAACATAAATGTTCCTAAATCAGTCCTCTTTGTTTTCATGCTCCACATGATAGAATTCTGATGAAATTGTTCTCATGGACAGCTGAGACATCTTCCTTCATTCTATATTCTCAGGGGACAATGGTGCATTGATCAGGTAGTGGTGGCACAGATCACCACCACAAAAGAACCAGAAAAGACAGCAGAGAATAGTAGGGATTACTACAGATTGTGGATCCCTGAAGAATATGATAATTCTATAACAATACAGGCTATTAGGAATACAAATGAAATGTAGTTACAAAAAAGCCATATTAAAATAATGGATTTTTAGCAGTTTTTTAAATTGAAGATTTGTGGCTATGACTTGTGGTGTAGGGAGACAGGAATTCCAAATTGTGGGACAGAGCAAGATTATTTAAGGCTTTATAAACCAATAGTAGTATTTTAAAGTCAATTCTGAATGACACAGGTAACCAATATAATAACACTAAAACTGATGAGATGTGCTCAAATTTCCTTTTTCTATTTATTCTTGCTACTACATTCTACACTAATTGCAACTGATTAATGTCTTTCTTAGATAGTCCTGTTACAAGTTTATTGCAGTAATCTAGTTGACTAAAAGCAAAAGCGTAAATTAATTTTTCAGTGTCTTGTACTTATAAGAGGTCTAACTTTGCTATATTCCTTAAAAGAAAAAATGCAGTTCTCATAATCTGGTTAATATGTAATTTAAAATTTAGGTCAGAGTCAATGATTACCCCCTAAATTCTTTACCTGCTCCATAATTTTTAAACATAAGTGATCAAGTTTATTTCTAATACCCTTGCTATATCCTTGTTTTCCAATCACTAAGGTTTCTGGTTTCTGCTTATTTATTTTGGGAAAGTTACTACTCATCCATTCAGAAATACTGCTGAGACATTGGAGAAAAGATCCAAGAGCATCAGGGTCATCAGGTGCTATAGAGAAATAAAGCTGTGTGTCATCTGTATAGCTGTTGTAGCTCACCTTGTACTTTGAGATAATATGACCTAATGGAAGCATGTAGTTTGGAAAGAGCAGCGGACCCAGAATAGATCCTTGTGGCACACCATATACAATATAGTATAATCACCACAACTAACAAGGAATGTTCTACCTGTTAAAAAAGACTGAAACCAATTTAAGACACTGACAGAGAGGCCCACCCACTGTCTAATGTGATTTATAAGAATACTGTGGTCTGTGGTGTCATATGCTGCATTCAAGTCTAAGAGAACAAGAACAGTTATATGACATCTGTCTGCATTAACCCGCAAATTATTTACTACTTTAACCAGAACGGTTTCTGTACTAGGATTTGTTCTAAAACCTGACTGAAATTTATGAAGATTATAATGCTTATTCAAGTAATCATTTAGCTGCCTAATAACAGCCTTTTGTAGAATTTTACTTAAGAAAAGCAGGTTAGAAATTTGTCTAAAATTGTTAAAAACAGTGGAGTTGAGATTTATCAATGTCAATGTCAATTTATTTATATAGCACATTTAAACAAACATTGTAATGCTGTGGCCAAAGTGCTTTACAAAAATAGAACAAATTAACATAAAACATAAATAGAAATAAAATATATGAACATAAAATAAAATACATAATAAATAGAAGTAATGTTATATACATAAAAAATAGAAGTAATATAATCACAAAGAGGAAGCCATCAGTATTACTGAAGGTAATTGAATGCAAGTGAGTAGAAATGAGTCTTTAATCTTGTTTTAAACAGTTCAATTGTAGACGACTCCTTTATATGATGAGGTAAAGAGTTCCACAGGCGAGGTGCGACAGCTGCAAAAGACCTGTCCCCCTTGGTTTCACACTTGGTACGAGGGACAACCAGAGACAGCTGACCAGAAGATCTAAGCACTCTAGATGGCTGATGTAAAACACACAGTTCAGATAAATAGGCAGGAGCAAGCCCATGTAAAGATTTAAAAACTAGCAGCAAGATTTTAAAATCAATTTGAAAACTGACAGGCAGCCAGTGTAAAGAAGCTAAAATAGGAGAGACAGAGTCATACTTTCTTGCCCCAACCAGAAAGCGAGCGGCAGCATTTTGTACCAACTGTAACCTGTGTATCAAGGATTTGTTAATCCCAGAATACAGCGAGTTGCAGTAATCGAGGCGAGAAAAAATAAACGCATGAGTAGCTATCTCAAGATCCCTAGAAGATAAAAAAGGCTTTATCTTACCTAATAGACGAAGTTGGAAACAGCAGCTCTTGACTACAGAATTTAATTGTTTCTCAAAAGAGAGGTCACTGTCAAAGGTAACACCAAGATTGCGGACTTGAGGTTTAGAAAAGACAGAGAAAGAGCCGAGAAGACCAAGACCAATTTGGGCTTTAGCTGACGGACCCACTATAAGCACCTCCGTTTTATTTTGATTTAGATCAAGAAAATTATTAGCCATCCAGGATCTTAATTCAGACAGACAGTTGTGGAGTTGATTTGTTGTAGAGTTGCAGACAGGAATATAAACCTTAGTACCATCAGCATAGCAGTGAAAAGAAATGTTAAATTTCCTAAAAATTGCTCCAATAGGGTGAAGGTATATGGAGAATAAAATAGGACCCAAAATGGATCCCTGAGGAACACCATATTTAAGAGGAGCAGTAGATGAAGAAGAGGAATTAAAAGTCACTGAAAAGTGTCTACCAGTTAAATATGACCTGAACCAGTTAAGAGCAGCCCCTTTAAGCCCAACAAGATGTTCAAGCCGCATCAGCAATATTTCATGGTCAATAGTGTCAAAGGCAGCGGACTGGTCAAGGAGGAGAAGGACTGCCGCATCACCTGAGTCAGTAATAAGAGAGATGTCGTTGAACACTTTCAGGAGTGCCGTTTCAACACTATGATAACGCCTAAAGCCAGATTGGTAGATCTCAAATAAATTATTAGAGTTAAGTTGATCAACCAATTGATTATAAATACAGTAATCCCTCCTCCATCGCGGGGGTTGCGTTCCAGAGCCACCCGCGAAATAAGAAAATCCGCGAAGTAGAAACCATATGTTTATATGGTTATTTTTATATTGTCATGCTTGGGTCACAGATTTGCGCAGAAACACAGGAGGTTGTAGAGAGACAGGAATGTTATTCAAACACTGCAAACAAACATTTGTCTCTTTTTCAAAAGTTTAAACTGTGCTCCATGACAAGACAGAGATGACAGTTCCATCTCACAATTAAAAGAATGCAAACATATCTTCCTCTTCAAAGGAGTGCGTGTCAGGAGCGCAGAATGTCACATAGATAGTGAAAACAATCTCTAGCAAACAAATCAATAGGGCTGTTTGGCTTTTAAGTATGCGAAGCACCGCCGGTACAAAGCTGTTGAAGGTGGCATCTCACACCCCCTCCGTCAGGAGCAGGGAGAGAGAGAGAGAGAGAGCCAGAGAAAAACAAAGTCAAAAATCAATACGTGCCCTTTGAGCTTTTAAGTATGCGAAGCACCGTGCAGCATGTCCTTCAGGAAGCAGCTGCACACAGAAGGTAGCAACGTCCCTATCGTCTAGGTGTGCAAACAGCCCCCCTGCTCACACCCCCCTACGTCAGCGCAAGAGAGAGAGAGAGAGAAAGTAAGTTGGGTAGCTTCTCAGCCATCTGCCAATAGCGTCCCTTGTATGAAATCAACTGGGCAAACCAACTGAGGAAGCATGTACCAGAAATTAAAAGACCCATTGTCCGCAGAAACCCGCGAAGCAGCGAAAAATCCGCGATATATATTTAAATATGCTTACATATAAAATCCGCGATGGAGTGAAGCCGCGAAAGGCGAAGCGCGATATAGCGAGGGATCACTGTAATTCTTTCTAGAATTTTAGCCAGAAATGGCAGTTGGGAAATTGGACGAAAATTAGCTAAAACTCCAGGGTCTAATTCTGCCTTTTTAAGACAGGGGCGGACTGCAGCATGTTTAAAAAATGAGGGCACAACACCCGAACTAATAGAATCATTGATGATGGCTAATAAGGGTGGGCCCAACACATCAAACACTTCCACTAGGAGACGTGGTGGTACAATATCCAGAGGACTGGGGGCTGGTTTAAGGGTGTCAATAGTTCTTTTTAGCTGTGAAAGTGAAACTAGATCAAAGGATTCTAAGACAATGTCATGATTAACAGTAGAAAGTTTGTAGCCCATTTGAACAATGCCACGGCGGATAGTATCAATTTTGCTGACAAAGAATGATAGAAACTGGTCACATGAATGAACAATGCTATTTGATCCCATCGCAGAGTGGGGGTGAATGGCCGCATTAATTGAATTAAATAAGACCCTAGGATTCTTTGAATGACGGGAAACTAAATCGGCAAAGAAATTTTGTTTCGTTTTCTTAACTTCAGCCTGGAAATTGAAAAGAGAAGTCCTAAAAATCTGTTTAGAGACAATCAGTCCATCTTTTTTCCAACGCCGTTCAGCAGTTCGACAGGCGCAGCGCAGTGATCGTGTATTTTCATTAAGCCAGGGAGCAGGTCTACCCTTATTACTACGTATCTTGGGCGGAGCAATTGAGTCTAAAATCGTTTTACAGGAGGAATTAAATTTTACGACAGAATCATCGATATCATTATTTTGGTCATGCACATAAAGACTAGAGAAAATCGTTTTAAAATCAGATATAATAGAAGAATTTAAAAAGCGCGAGCAGCGTGGGGGACAGCTATTAGTAGGGACATCAATAGTAATATTCAGGTCCATCATTATAGAAAAAAAAATTCTTAGGGGTTTAACAACTGCAACCTTTAAACAGTCAGGGAAGACCCTTGAATCTAATTATGAGTTCACAATGTCAAGTACACTATCAATAATGACATCAGAGACTTCTTTGAAAAAGCCTGTTGGCACTGGGTAAAGGATGCAGGTGGAAGTTTTCTATGTAGTTCAGGTTGATCTATTCCAGTGAAAGAATTTAACTTGCATAAAAGGGCATGCTGGGATTCAATTGGATTAACTTTGTGGGGATGTACTATATTATTTCTAATATTTATTTTGTGTTTAAAAATATAGCAAAAGCCTCAAAAGTATCACTTGTAGTTTTTAGGAGGCATTCCATTGAGTTCAGAGTGGACAATCAGTTTAATTTTTCTCCATTTACGCTCAGCTCTCTGGCATGGTCTCTTTAAATCAGACACTCAAAACAAAAAAAAAAAAAAAAAACTACCAAACTGGAAACAAGAACCCAGCACAGCAGTGAAGTGTTTATGGGAGTATATATTTTAGACATTTGTATTTCACTAAAGTTTGCAAATCCATTTTCTCTGTTTGGAAGAGGATAGCCAACTAAAAACACACCTATATAAATATATACATTGTAGCAGTAGATGCTCGTGTCCACCTCTCGAACCCTCAGGTACCACTCTGATGACCAGGTGAATGTATAAATTATATTTATTTTATAATTATATGGTGCACCAAGCACTCTCCTCCACTCCACACTCATTAACTACAATATTCTTCTCTAATAACACAATCCTCCACTCCCAGACACGTCGCCACCCTACCTCCCAGCTCAGCTCAGTGTCTGGGCTTACCCATAGTCCTTTTATAGCCCCTGACCCGGAAGTGGCTCCAAGCCAAACCCACAAGTCCGTTTTCCTTCCGGGTCAGGGCAAAGTCCTTTTCTTCATCCCGGGAGCACATCGCTTCTTCCAGTCACGTGACTGGGATGCACTCCCGGGTTATAGGGCATGCCAGAGCCCACTAGCCCCCCTACAGCGACTCCTGGCAGCCCCCAAGGTATCCAGCAGGGCTGTGTCAAAACACAACAAAGTCCATGAGGCCCTGCTGGAACTCGGGGCGCAAATATGCTGTCCGGAGGGCTCCTCCTAGCGGCCTGGGGGTGACGACCGGAGTCAATAGCCGGTCGTCTGTCACAACATATATACCTTGATAGCTGAGATAATCATTGCATATCTATTTGCTGTGTCTATATAATACAAAGTTGACTGGCTCACTCACTCATCAACAAAAACACTTTTTCCTGTGTAGCTTAAAGCTGAGATTTGGCAGTATGGTATGTTCAGACCAGTAGGTATCTGCTAACCCACCTCCCCAGTAGAAAAACTACCAAAAATACCAAATATACAAAAATCTCAAAAACACTTTGACTGGTTTGAATGAATTTTGTTGATATTATACTAAAAGACAACATGTGTTTTTTTATTTCCCAATATTTCTCAGTAAAAATTGTAGCAACTGAGGTATTCTTATGCACTGCACCCTTTTTCTGCTTCAGCTGTTATCACGTGAAAAAATGGGGCATGCAGTTAATGCATATGAATGACGAAAGCAGAACAATGCCAGTCTACAAACTGCACTAATCAGCCATAAAAATGGGACTACCAGCATGTGAAAAAGGGCAGCTGCTCTGAACAGGAAAAAGAGACATGGTGGCGAAATGCATTGAATTTGAGATATGAAATGGACAAGGAAAAGTTAGGGAAAACTCAAAGAAGACATGGTGAGCAAGTGGGGCACATACAGTACTCCTTGTTCTGATGCATCTTCTCACACCTCGTGATGCAGTAAAATACATACACATTCAGACCAGACTGGATTGTCAACTGCTCTTACAATATATACACAAACTTCAAAGAAGGGGGGGTGTTGTGGGACAGCTTAGTTGGTACTTGTAAAATACACACACTATTGCAGAGAGCTAAGGTACTCTTTGGAGTTCAGACCACTTTGCTCTGGTTTGTAAATCAAAAACAGGGAACAGCCGGTACAGCATTCCAGATCACTTTAAGCCCTGAGTACAACGCAAGCTAAGAGCAGTGGACTGCCTTGGTTAGTTTAAATTTTGCACAGCTCAGTAAAGAAGCCCCCCATGGCCAGAACATAGAGGAGATGGACATTGTACATACTTCTCTATATTATTTTTTTTCAACTGTTCTTATCTGTACAATGTTTAAAACATTGAGTTCATTCCATGGCACATATAGTTGTGCAGTCTGTAAATGCCAATGCTGTATGTGATAAGTTAAAGGAAACCATGATTCAGTGTATGTTGCTTTAAATCTAAACCCTCCAAAACTTTGTAATGGTACAAGATTGCAGATCATGGTATTGGATTTAAATCTGAAATTATATTATTCCCAGAATTCCCATTAGTAATACTTGTTTAAACGCAAAAAAATACTGTGCTCTAAAATTGTTTTTTGCAATGACCATCAACAAAATCTTAGTCACAGGATGTTTTACTCATATGCAATTAGTATGTACTGTACGTAGCATATTCAAGAGTAAGGAGCTCTTCTGTTTATTCGTTCCAGTGCACAGCATGGATATTTGGGGATATTTACTACATAATTTAATTATTTTTTGTTTCAGTGACTAAATTTACTTTCATTTGAGTCTTTTTACTTTTAGTTGACTAGTTTCCATGTCAGAGACTTTGACTTAAGTAAATTTGTGACTGCCTAGTAATACTTCTGAGTAGATTTTTTTAATACTTTTCCCACCTATGTGTGTATGTATATATACCATATACCTATATGTCTTCATCCAAACTAAGAAAATATGTTTGCATAATTTGGTAAATACGTAATAAAGTTATTGTATTGTAGTTTTGCTGTTGTGATAGGTCCTTGCTTGCAGTTTGTTTTTTGTTTTTACTTTTGTTATCAGAGCGTGTTTCTTGTTTTATTTGGAATTTTTCTTTTGTATTAATAATAATATATGCAGGGATTGGTTATGAATAGGTTTGAGCAGGCAGATATTTATGCATGTGTGTGTATGGGGTAAGGAAGGCAGATTGTGTGTGCCGAAGTTCTTCAGTAAATGTATGTCTTTCAAGACACACCGTTACCTTTTTTCTCTTCCTTAGTAATAATAAATTCAGTGGTGCTGAATATGTATTGCTTGGTACAGGTGAATGACTATGTATCAGTATGTGTACGGTAAGGATTATAGTTGTTCGTGTATGAGGCACACTGCCAAAACTGTCAGGTACCTTGGAAGTATAAAAGCTTACCTCTAACACGTTCTTGTATATTACTTCTCTTCATCTGTCACCATTCTGCATTGGTCAAATTTCAATTGGACACCTATGACTATAATGCCTACCTGGCCATCCTTGCCTGACATGTGCTCTGCCTTAAAGTTAGGACATCTCTTCCTACAAAAAAAATCTCCAAACAAGGCTGATATCCACCCTATACCCTGCATGGAGCATGGCCATGCTATGGTTTACAGCCAAGACTGCTGCCCTGTGACCTCCATCCAGGATGATTGCCCCCTTAAGACTGCAGTGCCACGTCCACAGCCTACATCCAAGATGGCCACTGCCTCTCAAACCTACACATCAGGTAGCTGAAATCTCTATTAACCAAGTATATCATTGGCACACAGCTAGCACTTGGTGCCACTAAATACTCAGTGCTGAATGGCTGAGAACATCTGTCAAATTTACACTGGTATATTTTAGTAAAACGTTGTACTAATAATATGTTTACTTTGTGCAGTCTTTTTTATGACTCAAAATAGTAACTATTGGTATTCTTCATTTTATGAAAAGTTTGGGCATTTTGTATATTTTAATTGATTAAATGGAGAGGCAAGTGTGTTTATAGCATTATGTTTAATTAAATATTACAAAGAACAGGAGAGCAGAAACTTATATGGTTAATTGTACTACATGATTATTAATTATTCTTCATATATTAAATAAAAATACTCTGATGCATGTTGGTTAGTGATGCTGACTCCAAATACCTGGATTTGAATAGGTGACCTATCATTATTTGAGTGAAGTCTGCATGTTCTACAGTGTCTCAAGTTTTCTCCCATATTCCAAAGATGAAAGTGTTAAATGGCAGCTTATATATAGCTTTATATAATTAAAAATACTAATGGTCTTCGCCTCCTGCTCGCCTGCACTACGCACCATCCACTTCACGTCTCTGCTGCTCATGTGTGTGGATTTCACTTTCACCGAATAACAAATCTTTTAATTCTCGCTGATAAGCGTCTTCATTGGGAAGAAACACTACTTTTCCCTGATGGCAACATGAATTAGACGATCTACAAGTCTCCGAGTTAAAGCTTAAATCTGAAAAATATATTTGCTCTCTTTTCTCACTCTGTTCCATTATTTCACCAAGTAATAATTTCTGTTTGTTTGCACTAATGCAATCTTTACTATAATTTTTTAGATAGTTCTACTTTGTCATCTACTCTTTGTCTTTTATTTACGGCCCCGGGCATGGTTAAATCTCTTAGCACAAAGTCTTGACTCACAGGACGTGAAAGTATCTCTCTGAAAAAGTCTCGTATATATATATATATATATATATATATATATATATATATATATATATATATATAAAATTATAGAATAATAGAGTCCCCAACCCCAATACAGTCACACAATACAGACCCAGGTTCAAATAAAGGATAGTTTATTAACCACAATACCTCCACAAAGTAACAGGTTTTCTCTCCTCAAAATTACATATCTTCTCTCCACCACACTGCCCTCCTTCAGTTGAGTGTTGCTTGTCTTCCTCCCAGCTCCAACTCACCTGGACAAGTTAGTGTGGTCCCTTTTATTGAGGACCCGGGACTACTTCCATTTCCAGGGTTTCCGGATCACACAGAAGACACGTATATAAAGGAAGCTTATCTCCCTGCAAGTGCCCTTTTGCAGCACCCATGGATCCTAAAAGGGCTGTGCTGCTGGACTACAACTCCCGGCTGCTGGTTCCCAAATGGGCACCAATATGGAGGGCTGCTGCCATCTAGCACCTGGGGGGAATAAACACCCCTCAGAGATAGTCCTTCCCTGTCCTTTTTTCTTGGCCAGGGAAGGTTCTCGAAACATGTTCAGTCAGGACACCTTTCGAATTGCCTGGGGCTTCCAACCCGGTATGCAATTCCTAGTCAGGATGTCTTTCCCTTCTCCCAAGAAGTCCTTTTTGGGTCTGGTGCCTTTCTTTCCCTTGGACATAACTCAGGAGCCTTCCGTCCAGATAAGGTACTATTCCCCCTTCTCGTTAAATGGCCATCCATCCCATATGCCATATTTACGGGTAAGGTACTATTTAAATTGTTTGCAAAGATGTTTAGATGTTGAAGATGGGTGCAGTGGTAAGGCCATTTTGTGTAGCAGAGTTTAAAGATTAAAGTTTGATAAATAAATGACAAAGGTAAATATTGCTGTGTTTTTAATTGAACTACTGCTAGGAGAATTGGATATATGGATTATATATGGATATGGATTGCCTACTTTTTTCCATACATATGTTTTCTTCACATGGCTAGAGAGAACAACATCAAAGCACATAGTGTACACTCAAATTCCTACTGACTATTCATTTTTAAAAGACACCTTTTAGGCATATCATCTGAATGTTTAGGAATTCATTTTTTAGAATTTTTTTTCTACAAGTTTTTCTAGAACTGATATGAGGCAGATTGTGGTGTATTACAGATCACAGAGATTGACCATTAAGGTTTAGGACTCAGGGTTGTTACTTATTCATAGTATCCTAAGCAGCTTTCATTCATCCACTTGCCTGAAGTGGCTGACAGGGCCGCAAAACATTGTGTCCCTCCCACTTGTGTAATAAAAATACTGTGTAGTCAATAGATGTTCAGCTTATATTTGATGTTATGAACCTCACAATGGTCATTCAAGCCTTTTACTTGATCTTAATCCTAGTGCATTGCACCCTTTTTTATGAAGAATTAATGACAAATGACTGAAAAGAAAATTTCAGGGAGGTTTTCGGCACTTTATGAGACAAAATATATTCTTATTTGTCATGCCTCTTTGTGGTCATAAAAGATCCATGGGCATCCTTCATAAAGAGCAAGGTGTATCCCTATGTCCAGGCTAAATTGCCCTCCATGGCTTAGTCATTCTGGCCCCCTAATCATACCCTGTCTCCAATTGGCTAGCTCTCTATCATTGCTTCACCACCTAATAGCTAATGCGTGGTGAGCATATTGGCACAAAAATGGCTGTTGGGTGAAGTGGCTCCCAACTCAATTTGAAAAATGCTTTTGAATAGTGAGAAAAATGCTATACAAATGTAAAGAATTATAATAATAATAATAATAATATCAACAATAATAATTATCTGCGGTGGGTTGGCACCCTGCCTGGGATTGGTTCCTGCCGTGTGCCCTGTGTTGGCTGGGATTGGCTCCAGCAGACCCCCGTGACCCTGTGTTCAGATTCAGCGGGTTGGAAAATGGATGGATAATGTGAATTTCCCCTTGGGATTAATAAAGTATCTATCTATCTATCTATCTATCTATCTATCTATCTATCTATCTATCTATCTATCTATCTATCTATCTAATAATTATTATTATTGCTATTATTATGATTATTATTATTATAACAATTATTATTATTAAGAGTTTAAAATAAATGTAACCCCGACCCCACATATCTTTCTTTGACTTAGGCTGCCTATGATACCTCATTTTTCTTTTGTTACTTCAGTATTTTGCCTTTTTTTCTCTTATGAGATGAACACAGAATCTCATACTGCTAGTGGCAGGAAAACAATGTCTCTTCCTGTATACTGTACCTTCTATTACAGATTCTGATGAAGTGTCACAGCTAGGATGAGACACTCTGGTAGGCATTTTGGTTGTGTGAGTGTGCATATTTGTTTAAGTGTGTTGAACTTTCACTGGAGGTAGAACTGGAGTGACAAATGAAAGCACACATACCGGATAGTCAAATGTATATTGTTCGGTCTAAGCCCAGTGTTTACCTCAGTGTTCATGCTCTGTGTGTACAGCCACAATGCAAATGTAGGGTCAACATTCATAGTATCAGACATCAGTGAGTTTATGGAGGGTGAAGTATACATTACATTAATATATGTGAAATTCTGAGCTCTCCTATCAAGATTATCTGTACGATTTTATTTATCTCCAATCTCAGGGACATAAGACAAAGCAGCTTTATTATACAGTATATCCTGCATTCCAAAAACTGTGGAATTAGCTGCATACAAGAATTAATGTACAAAAACCCATGTAAGTGAATTGATCTTTAACTTGCAATGGTGCTTAAAATACAGCATAAATGATGAAAAAAAGGTTAATAATTAATTTCACCAAAAATTACCACAGTAAACTTCTGAAAGCCACTTGCTGTATTGTAAACAAAGCAGTGCCCAGTTAAACAAAAGAATAACAGGTGGCATAATTTTTAAAAAGAAGTTCCCCTTTAGAGCGTAATATGAGATGCATTTAGCACATATGTCAGTTTCTAATTTGACAGTAATGCTCTGTTTTGAAATAAGAGTGCTTGCAAAATGTTTGGTTTCAAAAAGCTCAACACTGAGAATTAATGATGAGTGTGTGGTGCATGCAACACCTAGGAATTGGTTACATGAAAGGCTTAGCAAAAAAAAAAAAAAATCCTTCAAAATTATAGTTCTACTTATCTTTTGATAACTCCTGTAATACCTGCCTACATTTTTTTTATTTTTCAATATTTGTATTAAGGTGTTTAGAACAATCACAAGAATGTTACTGTAGCTTGTTCAACAGTTGTCTACTTTGCTATTTAGACATAATAACTTTGGTTTGAGTTCTTAAAAATTGGTTATTTATGCTGTTTTCGAATTGTAATTAGTATAATGCATATACAATAATAAAATATTTAACTTATTTTCATAAATTTAAATCTCGTTCCAGTGAGGGAGAGCATGAGGCACTTTGCAGTTGATGAAGGGTCCAGTTACCAATAATCAGACAGTAATAACTTCAGTTTGAAACCATTGTGGCTACAGTGCTGCTTATAGATTTTCACATAAAAATAAAAAACTGTTATCATATGTTGAAATCCAGTAGAAACACAGCAAAATCAAAGAACATTAGAACATTAGAACAATCTAGATGAGAACAGGCCATTCAGCCCATCAAAGCTTGCCAGTCCTATCAACTTAATTCTTTTAAAAAAACATCAAGTTAGTTTTGAAAGTCACTAAATTCCTACAGTCTACCACACTACTTGGTAGCTTATTCCAAGTGTCTGTGGTTCTCTGTGTAAAGAAAAACTTCCTAATGTTTGTGCAAAATTTCCAACTGTGTCTACTTTACTGTTTTAATGCTTTACATTTACTGACATTAAACTTCATCTGCCACAGATCTGCACAAGCCTGTATATTGTCCAAGTCGCTCTGTAATGATTCAACAGATTCCAGATTACTTCTGTACTTACCATGTGCTGCTCAATTTTATCCTTAATAATTCCTTCCATTAATTTTCCTGTGATGCATGTTAACCTTACTTGCTTAGTTGCTTAGATCTGCCTGGTCACTCTTTTTATATATTGGGATAATACTTGCCATTTTCCAGTCCTTCGGAATTTCCACAGTGTGCAGCGACTTCCTAAAAATATGTGTCAAGGGTTTATATATGTACTCACTAGCCTCCTTAAGAACTTGAGGATACATATTCTCTGGCCTTGGAGATTCATTTGATTTCAGCCTATTTAATCTGAGCAGTACTTCTTCCTCTACAATTTCCAAATTAGTCAGTACCTCCTTAGTAGTCCCATTTACCTCTGGGAATTTATCTACTTCCTCACTTGTGAAGACCTCATCTCTGCTGTTTCACTGTCTGTATTTTCACCTCCTCCTTCACTGTTCTTTTACTACTAAAATACTGAAAAATTCTGTTTGGGTCATCTTTTGCCTTATCTGCTAAATTTCTCTCCAACTGTCTTTTAGCCTCCCCAAGATCCTTCTTAATGGTTGCCTTGTGTTCTCATATGCCCTACAACTCACATTGGAGTTATTAGTCTTGTATACTTTATACGGTCATTTTTTTTCCTTTGCAGCTTCGTTTTAACTCTTTATTAACCCACTGCAGACTTTTGTTTTTTAAATTTCCTATTAATTCCAGATTTAGGTATGTATCTGTCTTGCATTACCTGTAATACATTTTTAAACCTGTTCCACTCTTAAAAGCATATCCCAGTCTATCCTCCTTACACACTGCCACATTTGCTCAAAATTTGCCCTACCAAAGTTACACTTAACAGTTTTAGTCTTTGTATCCGCACTCTTACAAAGCACTGAGAATTGTATTATATTATGGTCATTTGACCCTAGTGGTTCAATCACCACTACAACCTGAATTCTGTCCTGATTATTACAAAAAACTAAACCTAGACAGGTTTTACCCCGCCTTGGTGCTTTGATATACTGAGTTAAAAAACAGTCACTGATTAACTATCTGAATATTAACTGGGATAACCTAGAAAAATGGTGGAGCACAAGAGCAGTTTTTAGAAGTAAAGTACCCCATGACTATAATATTCCCCTGTAAACTTTCCTTTTTAATATTACTAAAAAGATGTATGTTAAAATTACTGTCTGCATTTGGTGGTCTATAACACACTCCTAAAATAAGAAATCTTTTCTTAATGCTTTCCAGGCAAAGCCACACGTCCTCACTGAGATGGGGCTCATTGTCCAACTGAAGAGGAGTTGCGTTTAAATTCTGTTTGACATAAACAGCAACCCCACCTCCTTTTCTGTTCTATCTATTCTTCCTAAAAATGTGCATCCCTCTATGTTATACTCACCACATCATTGTTATTTAGCCAGGTTTCTGTTATTGCTATATTATGCTATATGTTATTGCTGTTATCATAATTATGCTCTGCTACAAACAACCCCAACTCACTTGTTTTATTTTTGATACTCCTAGCATTAAGGCAAGCTATTTTTAATGTGTTACTCCTTTTACATTTATATTTAAATGTTGGGTTAGAATTTACATTACTATGTATTTTTATTTTTACAATATTGTTTGTTCCACCACATACAGTTCTAAACCTGGCCTGTCCTAAACTCCCTACCACCTCATTCCCTAGTTTAAACAATCCTTGACTATCCTACTCATACACCTCTCTAACATATTGGTGCCCCTCCAGATCAGATCTAACCCATCACAGCGGAACAGGTCCCATCTGTTGCAAAAGGAGTCCCAATGCCCCATAAACCTATACCCTTCTACTCTGCACCAAGATTTGAGCCAAAATATTACCTGGACTGGTGCATGGCACAGATAGAACTTCAGAGAAGACTGCCTTGTTAGTTCTGCTCCTCAGCCTGGCACCTCTTTAAATATGGATTTCAGAACTAACAAACTACCCCTGTGTAAGTCATATGTTCCAACATGGACAATGACAACTGGATCCACCCCTGCTCTGGCCAAGAACCAGTCCATCCTTCCAGGGAGGTTTCCCACCTGTGCACCCGGAAGGCAACACATCATGCAAGACTTTCTGTCTCTGGAGCAAATTTGCACTTCAATCCCCCAAATGATTGAGTTCCCAACTATCAATACCTTTCTCTTTCTGGGAACTAGTTTTGAGGTGGCCTGTTGAGGCTCCTCATTCCTGCCTACCACCTCAGAATCTTCAGGGACACCGTCTAGCTCCGCAAGGACCTGAATATGGTTTAACACTTCCAATTTTAGGTTTGATGCCCCAAGACAGTGTGCACCCTTTACCTTACGCCTTCTGACTGTGACCCACCTATGTCTACCTGTCTGGTCTGAATTCTCCTCCTGCACTACTTTAGGAATGCACACTATCTCTCTATAGGACACCTAGGCCAAGTCTGCCAGATCTCTACTACACCGCAGGCCAGCCAACTCCTCTTCTAATTCAGCGACCCTGAGCTCAAGGTGCTGGATCAGCTGGCATCTCCTGCAATGTAGCCCTCATAGGAGACTGGCTCCTCCAAGTCATCATCTAAAAAGTCCAACATCCAACTGGACTTGCATTGTACTAGCCTCATTGTCTAAATTTGATTTAGGATTACTAAAACTGCCCTTTTTAATTAAATTTAAATAATTTAACTTAAATGGTGAAACTAAAAAAAATTAATCCAAAGAAATTAGATGATAGAACTGCTACAGGTATTTTACACCTTCTGGACCCTAAGATCTTATAATCTTCTCCCTCTCGACTGCCTGCTGTTTGCTCTTCTGTGAGGTTAATTTACTTTTCTCTTGTCTGTTCTCCAAACTTAGCACTCCTCTTATTCCTTAAAAGCTTTTCACATGCACCGTTAGTAGACCTTCGTATTAATGAACTGTTACTCTGCCACCCTCCTTGACTGCTCTATCTTTTGACATCTAAGAACTGTTCAATCTAAAAAAAAAAAAAAAACCTTGCTTTGTGAATATCTGCTGCTAACTAACTTGCTACTATTTTATCTGCCCTTACACCCCTTTGTGCCTGATCATGGCTCTTTAATGCTCGCCACCTACTTACACACTGGCGAGCCTTCCCCTTTATTACTTTGAAGACAGCTGCAGCCCATTTTATTTATTTATTTATTTTTTTAATATTTTTATTTTATTAATTTTCATTGTAATCATTCCATACAAACAGATCAATTTATAACCCAACAAATTTGAAAACAAATCAAACCCCACCCCTGAGAAGGAGAGCTTAGCTAAAGGAAAATTTCTTTAAGCTTTTTAATAAGGCAACATTAGACAAAAGAAGGGGAGAAGTAAATATCTATATAAATAAGAGATGGAGAAGGGAGTTAAATGCAATAATAGTTATTTCTCTTATTCTAAAATAATATTGATTAAATCCTGCCATGTTTTGAAAAAATTTTGTACAGATCCTCTAACTGAAAATTTGATTTTTTCCAATTTCAAATAATATAAAACATCGGTTTCCCACTGACTTATAAGAGGAGAATTAGGATTCTTCCAATTTAACAAAATAAGTCTGCGTGCCAAGAGTGTAGTGAATGCAATCACCGTTTGCTTGTCCTTCTCCAATTCCAGTCCATCTGGAAGGACACCAAACACAGCTGTTAATGGGTTAGGAGGGATTGTGATACTAAGGCTGTCTGAGAAGCACTTAAAAATTTTTGTCCAAAATGATGTTAGTTTGGTGCAGGCCCAGAACATGTGACCCAGTGAGGCAGGAGCTTGGTTGCAGCGCTCGCAGGTTGGATCCTGGCCTGGAAACATTTTGGACAGTTTTAAGCGAGACAGATGAGCTCGATATATAATTTTTAGTTGAATAATTCTATGCTTTGCGCATATAGAACTCGAGTGAATTCTCTGCTTTGCTACCTTCCACTCCTTTTCTGATATATTGATTAAGAGATCTTCTTCCCAATGTCCTCTTGGGTCTTTGAAAGGTAGGGACTCTAATAAGATTTTATATATTGCGGAAATAGTGTTTGTTTCCTCGGAATTGAGCAGTATTTTTTCCAGCATTGTGGCGGGTGCAAGGTGGGGGAAATCGGGCAATTTCTGTTTAACAAAATTTCTAATTTGAAGATAGTAAAAGAAATGTGTAGCTGGGAGGTTAAATTTTGAACGTAATTGTTCAAAAGATGTAAATATGTTGTCTATATAAAGATCTCTGAGCATTTTAATCCCAAAACTTTTCCAGGTATTAAAAACTGGATATACTTGCGAAGGTTGAAAGAGGTGGTTCCCTTGCAGAGGTGCCACTGATAAAAGATTTTCCATCTTAAAATGCTTCCTAATTTGGTTCCATATTCTGAGTGAGTAAAGCACAATTGGGTTATTAGTATATTTGCGATAACTTTCATTTATTGGAGAGCAGAGCAGGGAATATAAAGAAGTACTACAGGATTTTACTTCTATTGCAGACCAAGCCTGGGTATGTGCATTTATTTGTGTCCAGGTTTTTATGGCTTGTATGTTTGCTGCCCAGTAATAAAACTGAAAATTAGGTAAAGCCATGCCACCTTCTGCCTGAGGTCTTTGTAGGGTCGCTCTTCGGATACGTGGGTGTTTTGAGTTCCAAATGAATGAGGTTATTATTGAATCTAATTGTTTAAAAAACGATTTATTGATATATATTGAAATGTTTTGAAATAAAAAGAGAAGTTTAGGAAGGATATTCGTCTTAACAATGTTAATTCTTCCGGCTAGAGTGAGATGAAGGGTTGACCATCTATGCAAGTCTTGCTTAATTTTTTCCATACAGACGCCAACATTTTGTTGATAAAGAGCTTTATGTTTACTTGTGATATTTACCCCTAGGTATTTAAACTGATCTGCTATGGTAAAAGGTAGGGTGTCTAATCTAATATTATATGCTTGTGAGTTCACTGGAAAGAGTATACTTTTATTCAGATTAATTCTAAAACCAGATATCTTTTGAAATTCTGTTAGTGCTGTTAAAACAGCAGGGACAGTGTTTTCTGGGTCCGATATATATAAGACCATATCATCTGCATATAGAGAAATTTTCTGTTCCAGTCCTTCTCTGACAATCCCCTTTATCTGATAAGAATTTCGGCAGCGAACCGCCAGTGGTTCAATAGCGATTGCAAACAACAGTGGCGACAAGGGACATCCTTGTCTGGTACCACGTTCTAGTTTAAAGTAGTCTGAGCAAATTTTATTAATACAAACTGAAGCTTCTGGACTGGTATACAGTAGTTTGATCCAAGCACAAATATTTGGGCCAAACCCAAATTTCTCCAGTGCAGTGAAAAGGTAATTCCATTCGATCATGTCAAATGCCTTTTCTGCGTCTAATGATAGTAATATCTCTGGGGTGTTTGATTTTGCTGGTGAATATATAACATTAAACAAGCGTCGGAGATTTGAAGATAGATGTCGGCCTTTAATAAATCCAGTTTGATCTTGGGATATTACCGAGGGCAGCACTTTCTCCATCCTTCTAGCTAGGATTTTTGAGAGTATCTTAACATCATTATTCAGGAGTGAAATTGGTCTATATGATGCACATTGTAACAAGTCCTTATTTTGTTTAGGAAAGACGGTGATTAATGCTTGTCGAAATGTTTGAGGTAGTATTTGGTGGTCTTTAGCTTCTGTAAATGTTACCAATAAGAGTGGAGCTAGCTGAGTGGAGAATTTCTTATAAAACTCTACGGGGTAACCATCAGGGCCTGATGATTTCTCGCTTTGTAGTGACTTTATAGCGTCTAGTAATTCTGTTAGCGTTAGAGGTTTATCCAGTTCCTCAGCACTTAAAGCATCTATTTGTGGTATTTGTAAATTATCCAGAAATGCATTAGATTGCGTGTTGTCTTCTTTGGGCTCAGTGGAATATAAAGACTTATAGTAATCTCTAAATGTGTGCATTATTTTATTATGGTCGATGATTTCTTCTCCATTCTTGTTGGTGATTACTGGTATTGCATTGTGAACTTCTTGTTTATGAATTTGTTGAGCTAAAAGCTTATTAGCTTTTTCTCCGTGTTCATAGTAATGCTGTCTAGACTTATAAATAAGTTGTTCAGTTTCTTTAGTTGTTAAGATGTTAAGTTCTGTATGCAAGGCCTGCCTTTTCCTGTGAAGAGCTTCACTTGGACGCCTGGCTTGTTCTTCATCTATTCTAGTAATTTCATTTCTTAGCTCTGACACTTTCTTGGTTTCTAATTTATTTCTATGGGAAAGATATGAAATAATCTGGCCTCTTAAGAAGGCCTTTAGAGATTTCCCAGAGTGTTCCTGCAGAAACCTCTGTGGGCGTGTTTGTCTCTAGGAAGAAGCTGATTTGTTTGGATATAAATTCTGTGCAGTTCTCGTCTGCCAATAAAAGAGGGTTAAGACGCCATCTGCGAGGTGAGTATGAGGGGCTTATTGATTTTAGCTCCAAGACTAGAGGGGCATGGTCAGAGATAACAATTGTGTCATATTTGCATGATTTAATTGTAGGCAGGAAATTATTATCTATAAAAAAATAATCAATTCTTGAGTAGCTATAATGCACTGGTGAGTAGAACGAATATGTTCTTGAGTTTGGGTTAAGAAACCTCCAGGGGTCTGATAAGTTGTGATCATTTAAAAACTGTGTAATTATCTTTGCAGTATTAGATGTCGTCCCCCCTGTCACAGGAGTCCTATCTAAGAGTGGATTTAAAACACAATTAAAGTCCCCAGCCATTATAATTTTATGAGTGTTCACATTGGGAATGGATGCAAATAGATTTTGCATGAATTCCTTATCATCAACATTGGGTGCATAAAAATTTATCAAAATCATTTTACTGTTATATAAGTTGCCCATGACCATCACATATCTCCCTTCAGGGTCCGACACTACCTCTGATGCTACAAATGGAACTGTTCTATGTATGAGAATTCCCACCCCTCTAGTTTTCTTTATAAAGCTAGAATGGAACATTTGGCCAGTCCAGTCTTTTTGTAATCTGAACTGATCCTTGGTTAGTAAGTGGGTCTCCTGTAGAAATACTATTTTAGCGTTTAAGCCTGTTACTTGAGAGCATACTTTACTTTTATTTTTTTTTAACTAAGGAATCTCTATTTTTGTATTGATATATTTGCCATATTTGTTCTATGTTGCGGAATTTTAACATATAATGAGTTAATTTTTTGACAATTAATAGAAATATTGACAGTTGCGGCTTTGCATGTAAAGATTTCTACTGAGACTATGTATAGTTGATAAAACATAGCAGCCTTATTGAATTCATATTTTAATTATCCTTGTGAATTTTTAACAACAAAAGCATGTCATCTGCTTCTACAACTTGAAATCTCATTTCAGGGCAGGGGATTACAATGTGTTTTGCCTTTGATGTCAGGCCCTTTTTGATGGAAGTGTACATTAATAATAACTTCAGATTTTTAATATTTCCTACACCTGTATAGGCTAAATTTGTATGATATTAAATTTGCCATATAAAGTATAGTACACTCCTTACTACACAATCTATCTATCTATCTATCTATCTATCTATCTATCTATCTATCTATCTATCTATCTATCTATCTATCTATCTATCTATATTTGGGGATATTTACTACATAATTTAATTATTTTTTGTTTCAGTGACTAAATTTACTTTTATTTGAGTAATTTTTCTGAGCCTTTTTACTTTTAGTTGACTAGTTTCCATGTCAGAGACTTTGACTTAAGTAAACTTGTGACTGCCTAATAATACTTCTGAGTAGATTTTTTTAATACTTTTCCCACCTATGTGTGTATGTATATATACCATATACATATATGTCTTCATCCAAACTATGAAAATATGTTTGCATAATTTGGTAAATACAAATATATAAAGCATGTACTCCCCTAAATCTATCTAAGTTATTGTATTGTAGTTTTGCTGCTGTGATAGGTCTTTGCTTGCAGTTTGTTTTTACTTTTGTTATCAGAGCATGTTTCTTGTTTTATCTGGAATTTTTCTTTTGTATTAACAATAATATATGTAGGGATTGGTTATGAATAGGTTTGAGCAGGCAGATGTTTATGTATGTGTGTGTATGGTGTAAGGAATGCAGATTGTGTGTGCTGAAGTTTCTTCAGTAGATGTATGTCTTTCAAGACACACCGTTATCTTTTTTCTCTTCCTTATTAATAATAAATTCAGTGGTGCTGAATATGTATTGCTTGGTACAGGTGAATGACTATGTATCAGTATGTGTACGGTAAGGATTATAGCTGTTCGTGCATGAGGCACACTGCCAAAACTGTCAGGTACCTTGGAAGTATAAAAGCTTACCTCTAACACGTTCTTGTATATTACTTCTCTTCATCTGTCACCATTCTGCATTGGTCAAATTTCAACTGTATATGCATGCTCTGTGGACACCTATGACTATAATGCCTACCTGGCCATCTCTTCCTACAAAAAATTTCTCCAAACGTGGCTGATATCCACCCTATACCCTGCATGGAGCATGGCCATGCTATGGTTTACAGCCAAGACTGCTGCCCTGTGGCCTCCACCCAGGATGATTGCCCCTTTAAGACTACAGTGCCATGTCCACAGCCTACATCCAAGATGGCCACTGCATCTCAAACTTACACATCAAGTAGCTGAAATCTCTATTAACCAAGTTTATCATTGGCACACAACTAGCACTTGGTGCCACTAAATACTCAGTGCTGAATGGCTGAGAACATATGTCAAATTTACACTGATATATTTTAGTAAAACTTTATACTAATATGTTTCCTACTTTGTGCAGTCTTTTTTATGACACAAAATAGTAACTATTGGTATTCTTCATTCTATGAAAAGTTTGGGCATTTTGTATATTTTAATTGATTAAATGGAGAGGCAAGTGTATTTATAGCATTATGTTTAATTAAATGTCATTACAAAGAACAGGATAGCAGAAACTGATATGGTTAATAGTACTACGTGATTATTAATTATTCTTCATAAATTAAATAAAAATACTCTGATGCATGTTGGATAGTGATGCTGCCTCCAAATACCTGGATTTGAATAGGTGTCCTGTCATTATTTGAGTGAAGTCTGCATGTTCTACAGTGTCTCGAGTTTTCTCCCATATTCTAAAGATGAAAGTGTTAAATGGCAGCTCTAAATGTACCAGTGATAGACTGGTATCCCATAGCACAATGTTTCCCAAACTAAGTCCTGGGTACCCACTGTGACTGCAGGTTTTTTGTCCAACCAGATTCCTAATCAGTGACAACACCTGGTAACACTGATCTCATTTAATTAGCTGGTATTTTTTTCTCCTATTCTTCATTCAGAAAAGCACAGCGGCATGATTTTTACATTTATAAGACATTTAGTAATATTTCTGCTTTTTCTATAGATTTAAATGCTTAACTCTCTTTTGTTAATTTCATTATATTTTGCCCTTTCTCTGTGCAGTTTTCCCCCTTTGTTGTATCTTATTATTGACAATTAAAAACGAGCAGAGCAGAGATGCCGGCAAACAACACTGAACAATCAAAGGCTACTACTTTAGTGTCAGACCCACTAATTTGTAAATAATGGAGTAATTAAACAATTAGAACACCTTGAAAAGTAGAATGAAAATCAAGATGAAAATACTGTTAAAAAGAAAAATTATACATTATTTCCATATAACTGCTAGGTACATTTTAATATTTATTTAGTTAATTTTTTTTTTAACCAAACTTAGTTTTCTAATTTCTACATTGTTCCCAAAACACAGAACTTGGGAAATAACACATCACTTAATTAGCCCAGGAGTCCAATTAAAAACAGAAGCTGGTTGGAACAAAAACCTGCAGCCACATGGGTCCCCAGCACAGAGTTTGGGAAACACTGCCATTGCATATTGATTCCTGGCATGCATCTCATGTTTGAAGGTGGTCAGTCATCACGTTAAGCTCTGGCAATTTCAAGAACCTGTACTGCACTTTGCTGTTTCACAAGGAATATGGAAGGATTTAGCATATCAGTAACGTAGCAGAGAGTGCTTTGCATTTCCATAAATACGACTGTTTGCTTACCTGCACTATTAAAATAATACCCAAATAAATCCTTATTTATTTATTTGTTTTATTTTCTTTTATTTTCTGAAGAGGCACATGTTAATTTTGATAATTGTGTATGTGCTTATAATAGCAGCAATGGTACACTCTTCACGTATCTTTTGTCAGACTGTCGTGCTACACTCATGGAACATCATGATACATATGCCTTCTTGTTTTAACAAACACGCTAACTCATTTTTCTTAGCGAAATTAGACGTTTCTTTAATATCTCCGGATTTTCGTTGTTCCACTTCTCCGTCTATTTCTCTCACCAATATATGTTTTCTTTATAGCCGTTAACATAGATTGCACAAGAAGGGGGGAGAGAAGAGTCATGTTTTACTTAATGTTGCGTTTGTCTTTTATAACGACCTATATTTATATCCTTTACGCGATCTATATTTCAGTTTGTTTGATATAACTGATGTCAACTCACTTTTCATTTTTATTCAAGTTAAAATGGACATTAGTCCTTTCTTTATTCATAAAATGCGTTTCATATGCCATGACGTCACGGGATTGGCCCACTTCTCATTTTTGAATGAGCATGAGCCAAGTTACCTTCTCTGTTATTTGTAACATCAATAAACCCGCGTCTCATACCTGGGTTAGTTAGAACCGTCACTGGCTTAGTCGCTTTTATTTACACATTTCTAAATGTTTGATCCTTTTCTAGATGCCATGTAATGCAAGTGTCCCATTATAGCGCTTTAAATGACATCACCCTTTAAAAGAAATTACATCACCTCGAACGCGGCCCACCCCCATCCTTTCCGTCCCTTTAACTCAACCCCACCTTCTCTCCGATCGGCCAACTGAAAATTCTAATTTGACTTTGTTTCACGCTCCGCCTCAGACTCAGGCCCCGTTCGTTCAATTGACACGCTCCCCTTCCTTAAACATGAATGGTCGTCATGCCCGTCAGTCACTAATCACAGACTCTGTTTAATACCAGGTTAACATTAAAGATTAGTCTAACTTGAACGTTTTTAACAGAATTAAAATAGAATATATATATAAAAAAATAAGTCGAATATGTTTCCAGGTGTATTTCGATGTGTTTATTTATGTACGAGATGATGTAGTGAATTGTACGTTTGTAATCATCCTAATCACAAATACACACGCACAAACACACACACACACACACACACACACACACACACACACACACACACACACACACATATATATATATATAATCAGAAACAACTCACACATTCACTAAATATGCATATGATGCACAAACAAATAAAACAGGAAAATTAGAAACGTTATTTAAGAACAAGATGAAAGTATACAATAGCACTTTCTTATGAAATATAGAAATATAATCATTTTAAACATTTTCCTGAAAAATATTCATTATTATGGAATATGTTTCTCCCAGTGAGGAAGAAGATTAAGCATGTACGTGTTCCTTTAAGAGCTGCACCTCATCGTTTCCCGTTTTCACACGTAGGGGGGCAGAAGAAGGGGGGGAGCACAAAACAGAATTGGATGGGCATCTTTTTTCTACCTGTTTTGCATGTGAGATAAAAAAAAAATCAGAAAAATATGTGGAAATACATGACCGTAATTTAGTACATTTGTATAAGTATATGTATATGCAGAGATGCGGCCAAAACTGCGATGATTTTGAAATTAGTCTTCGAATGTAAAGGTAAGCGTGGTAGTGCTTTTACCGTTTTCTATACAATTTACATTGATAATCTATCTATCTATCTATCTATCTATCTATCTATCTATCTATCTATCTATCTATCTATCTATCTATCTATATATATATATATATATATATATATATATATATATATATATATATATATATATATATAAAGTTTACGTAAATGAATATATCTGTATATATCTATGTATGTTAGTAGGTGGGCGTGCTCATGATGTAGCTAAGAGTGTATTTTTAAAACAGTTCTTTTAAATGTTTGATTTTATTTAAGGTGTATTCGCAAAGGGTAGGTGAATGCAGTTTATTGCTTATATTATGTCGCCCTTATGTCTTAATCTGCCTGCTGATTAACAAAAATCTCCTGTAAAAAATAGGTACGGCAACTGAAGGGGTATTTTGGAGCGGAAGGATGCTTATATATGAGTAGTGTTAATAATGGTTTTATCGCCTTGAATGTAGACGACTGCGCGTGATCTGACAGCCGCATATGTTTCGTTGCACATACACGTAACAGTTTGCAACATACAAAATGTGTATGTGTGTGTTTGCTGGAGATTGTTTTCGACACACTAAACCATTCCTACAAACATCTTTTTTAAATGTGTATGCGCTGGTGCGACCTTTATCTTCATCTTGATGATCTTGCTGAAACCTTAGTATCCCATTTGGATTGCACGCTTAGAACAATTTACACACGAGCACTTAGAGTAGACGATCATGCGAGCGCGCACACGCTAATTGCATCTGAAATACCAACCTGCAAAATATATTCCTAGGTAATGCATAGATATGTTTCTTAATATATCCATCAATTCCAGTCTTTAAAAAATGTGGCCAGAGGGAAAGGATTATATTATGCTTCGACGTTTATAAAACCGTAACAGTATGTGACACTCACTTGGGTGTAGGCTCACACTCATCCAGTACCTGACATTATGTTTTGTTGATGATGGCACCTATCATTTTCATTTTTTACCACTTGATAGACGCTTGGGTTTAAAAAGAGCAATGTATTTATTTTGTTGTATGTTTTGAGTCTGTAATGGCAGCAGTTTTTAAGACTGCATTCGTACCCTTATTAGAAGACCATCGCGCTGCACTGATCGAAAGGATTAAATATATGTCTACTGTTTTTAAAGAATCACGCCATACTGCAGCCACATTATGTAATTCATTTTTATCTTTTCATAGTCCAAATGCCCCACTTCTCGATCTTTCTTCCTCAGACAGCATATAGTTTACAGTCGTTTCAGGAAGGCTGCGGCGAAGAGACTATGTTATTTAATGTTGAATTTTACTTTTTTATTCAAATTCAAGATCCTACAATTGTCCACTGGATGTCCATCCATTCCAGTGGCGTTATTTCTGCTCTAGATCTAGTCTGCGTATCTAAACGTTTGATCGTTGGTCCCCGCTGATTTTACACGCAGTGATTAAAGCAAGGCAGTATGACAACGCGTCTCCCAGCTAGCCCACATAAATCCCAATTTTTTATCGTTTGTTACAACATGTACAAGGATTCCGACCGAGATCAACAGTGCAGCGCTGACGTTTTGTTAACTTTCCTCGTCATTATAGTTTTTAATCAATGAGCGCCCGAGAGTACATTACTTTGATTTGCATTTTCAAATATTTTCATATTCAGTATGTAGACTGCTACATGACCTATCTTAATTGCAGTATATATTTAGAATTTACTTTCTGTTTGATTATATTAATTTGGTATATGGACATTGTAGTCATTTACTTGACAATCCACTCAGGAAATTTAAACATTCAGGCTACATTGCTCAGTGAATCACTTAAAAAGGAGTCCATTGATATTTTAGAGTGAGCATCTGGCAGGGTATCTACTTGGGATATAGTTTACTTCTATATACAGTAAGTGTCAGGTCCAGTTATGACATCTGTTCTCATTGCACTTTATTGACATTTTAGAACCAGAACAGACAAACTAGTCATGATACTGTGAGTTTTGTCTGACAGGTAGTTGTTAAACTGTAATTTACAAATATTTCAGAATTAGAAGTACAACACAGTCAAATTGATAAATTAAATCTTCAAGTGTATAAAATAATAACATATCTGAGTAAAATTTGATTAGATTATCTGCTTATAATTTGAGTCTAGTCATATTTCAAATCCAGACCATTTCGTATAATTCTCTTAGCTTGTGTAGATTTAGGGACGTATAGACAGCCTCAAGTCATAGTATAATTTTTTCAAGTGAGCAGTATAGTAATGCAGTGCTTAGCAATGCTGCCTCACAACTCCAGCAACCTGGGTTTGATTCCAGGCCTTGTCAGTTCTCTTTGGGGTTTGCAAGTTACCATGTGTACAAGTGGCATTTCTCTGGTTTCCTCCCACACGCCAAAGATATACCTTTTAGCTTAAAGACAACTCTGAATTATTGCTTTATGTGTGAGTATGTGTGTAAGTGGGTCCTGTAATGGACTGAACTCCAGGTTCTGGTTTCTACCTTGTATTTAATACTCTTTGGAAAGTATCCTGGACCCTTGCAACCCTGCAATTAATTAATCTCTTTACATATTTCCAATATATTAATTGACTGTGTCCTATCTTTTGTGAATAGCCTTACTAAGTTCCACTTTAGTCTTTCCACCACAGGCCAAAGTTTAAAAGAGCAAAAGATATTTATGTTTTGTAGTATTTTATAAAAATTGTGAAAGAACAATTTCTTAATTCTGTTTGTATTCCTTCCAGGGTCAATGCTTTTTAAAAACAACTTTACCAGGAAGTATAGCATTGGCTATTCTCTTTTTTATTCCATATAAAATTTTACATCTAGATGTGAATATTTTCCCACCATTTTAATCATCAATTTACTCTCACACTATCAATTTGAGTGTATAATTTCAGCTATGTCTTTGTACTGATTTTCTTTGTAATTAAAACCTTCTCTGGGCCAATCAAGATCATTCACCTTGTTTTACTTTTATATTGTGAGAAACCACATATTATTGGGCTAGTTGTCCAGTTGTGCTGTCCATTGTGACATGCTATGGAGATATTTCCCCCTGGAAAGTTTTTCTCATCTCATTTTTTTTTTAATTCTGCCAGAGTGTGCACTTGGTCATTACTCAATACTCTGATCAAAGTCTTTCCTAACCCATTTCTGAATTTAGGTGGATAAGGAAGCATTTCAATTTACTTATAATGGAATGAATCCTCTTGATTTTCAACACTGCTTTACATTTTCAACCACTCATTACAACTTTACCTATAGAGAATCTATGGTAGGTTTTCTGTTTTTCATGTGCTGTCATCTACAGAACAGTGTATAGACAAATATATTCCTTTCTTGTAAATTCATCTATTTGGTTTTACATCAAATTAAGCGATATTTACATTTACAGAGATCTCACAAATATTTATATGAGCTCAGTTTTGAGTATAATAACTAGAATTTGAAGGAGATATGTACCTGTACATCAGTCATTTGCTTCACACCACTTCAACATGGTTTCAAGAACCTGAATTCAAATTACAGTTTACATATTCTACATATTCTTTCATTTTTGGCACGGTTTTCCCAAGCCACTAGAATTTAATGCTATGTATTTGAAATTTTCAAGTTAGGTTGATTAGTGACATTAAATTGGGCTTTTATAACTTAGTGACAGTGTGTGAATGAATTTGCCCTGTCTAATGGCTGACATTTTTTTTAGAGTTAGCTCCCAGCTTTTTTTCAAATCTACTGGATAGGCTCTAGTCCTCCATTTACCTGAACTAGATTAAGAAGGGTTCATTAAGATAAATTCCTGCCTTGTGATCAATGACATAAGGAGAGGTTCAGTCCTGCCACTGTATAATGAAAATTTCAGTCATGGAAATGTAATGGAAGAAATAAAATAGGAAAAGGACTAAATAGTTAAGAAGTGAAGATATTGCATTTTTATGGTTTACATGTTAGCTTGTTGTGATTCTGCCACACGGAAATATTAAAAATTGGTAAAGGCTTTCAAAAAAAAATCCAAACATGCATTGCTGCACAGGTATGGACCAAAACAACAGGCCTTAGCACCCAAGGCAGAATAGCCCTGAACCAAGTGCTAGTTGTGTGCCAATGATAAACTTGGTTAATAGAGATTTCAGCTACTTGATGTGTAAGTTTGAGATGCAGTGGCCATCTTGGATGTAGGCTGTGGACATGGCACTGTAGTCTTAAAGGGGCAATCATCCTGGGTGGAGGCCACAGGGCAGCAGTCTTGGCTGTAAACCATAGCATGGCCATGCTCCATGCAGGGTATAGGGTGGATATCAGCCACGTTTGGAGAAATTTTTTGTAGGAAGAGATGGCCAGGTAGGCATTATAGTCATAGGTGTCCACAGAGCATGCATATACAGTTGAAATTTGACCAATGCAGAATGGTGACAGATGAAGAGAAGTAATATACAAGAACGTGTTAGAGGTAAGCTTTTATACTTCCAAGGTACCTGACAGTTTTGGCAGTGTGCCTCATGCACGAACAGCTATAATCCTTACCGTACACATACTGATACATAGTCATTCACCTGTACCAAGCAATACATATTCAGCACCACTGAATTTATTATTAATAAGGAAGAGAAAAAAGATAACGGTGTGTCTTGAAAGACATACATCTACTGAAGAAACTTCAGCACACACAATCTGCATTCCTTACACCATACACACACATACATAAACATCTGCCTGCTCAAACCTATTCATAACCAATCCCTACATATATTATTGTTAATACAAAAGAAAAATTCCAGATAAAACAAGAAACATGCTCTGATAACAAAAGTAAAAACAAACTGCAAGCAAAGACCTATCACAGCAGCAAAACTACAATACAATAACTTAGATAGATTTAGGGGAGTACATGCTTTATATATTTGTATTTACCAAATTATGCAAACATATTTTCATAGTTTGGATGAAGACATATATGTATATGGTATATATACATACACACATAGGTGGGAAAAGTATTAAAAAAATCTTCTCAGAAGTATTATTAGGCAGTCACAAGTTTACTTAAGTCAAAGTCTCTGACATGGAAACTAGTCAACTAAAAGTAAAAAGGCTCAGAAAAATTACTCAAATAAAAGTAAATTTAGTCACTGAAACAAAAAATAATTAAATTATGTAGTAAATATCCCCAAATATAGATAGATAGATAGATAGATAGATAGATAGATAGATAGATAGATAGATAGATAGATAGATAGATAGATAGATAGATAGATAGATACTTTATTAATCCCAAGGGGAAATTCACCAAATTATTGGTAGATGGTAATTTTAAATGTTCATTTTTCTATTTATATGAATATGTAATGTGAGTGCTTGAGAGTTCTTTGTTTCATGTTTCACATAAATGTTACAGTTTTTCTCAATTACACAGTATACCCACTGAAAATGACAAATACTATTCATGGTGTACTCACTGAAACTAATAAATACTATTCACAAATTTGAAAAAATATTCAAAAAAGAGACCATGTGAGCAATTCAGTTGTTTTAGACACATTTCACATGTAGTTGTATCTTGAACAGTTAATTAGACATAAACCTCACTGATAAAAACAAGCTTTCGTGTAGAATTATTTTTCTGAATAAAAATAAATAAATGTTTAGCTAATTGTAAGTTTCTGCCCAAAAGCTGCAACAAACACATATCTGAAAAACCCTACAGGGGACCCAATAAATACCAGTGTGCTCATTGGAAACCACTTTAATTTAAGTTATTTATTGTAAATGTACTGTAAATATTAGAACTAGCAGCAACAGGTTGATATTGAAGATTTTTCAGTATCTCAGGCAATGTTTTCCTTGGCCAAATGGTAGAGCAAGTATGACTTTCTCATTAAGGTTTCTGTCAAAAATCTTCCAGTGCCATGATGATAAAAATTTCTTGAAAGGGTTTAGGAATGGGGAAAATGGGACAAAAAAAAACATTGAAGTACTAGGGGTTATAATGTAACCAGTAGCTGACCAAGGCAGCACAACAGAAATTTACTTTGACACAAACTGCTAAATATATTAGCTGCTCTGGACACCATGTACCATAAATATTTGTTAAAAGTAAAGAGGTTGGCTGTGTTATAAGGACCAACGGTTGAATGATGGTGATAGTGCCATGCTTGTCAATTGTTCTACAAGTTGTAAGATTTCTGTCATGCTGGCCTGGGACTTGCAAAATTGCCCATTGGTAATTTTCAAATGTTTCCTCCACTTTATCAGGTTTAACCCAGCCTCATCAACACAGATCTATTATTTGGAGTTTCACTAGTGTCAAGTCCAAAGATTTTCTAAACTCAAACACAGTTACTTTATCAGAGAATGTATGAAGTATAAATAATATAAATTACAGCATGTCCAAGAAACAGGTAGAGTGATGCATGAACCTACGGTCTGTACTAAAACATGCAATACAGATTTGTAATAACTTACTTGCACTTACTAGTAACGCAGTTCTTTCTCTATTTCACTGGTTTTTACAATGAGACTTGGAAGACTTGTTTCACCTGCATCATGTGCTTTTGGGGAATATGGTCCATCCTTATCAAAGTGATCTTCTAGCACACATTTCTCTTCACTGTTTTCTGAAAATTAAAGTAATCAGCATCAAAATATTAAATTGTGCTGAAAACCATGAATACACTTTGCTCCAAAATTGTACACATAATCTGCCAATGAATTCAACTCATTCCTCGCCATTTACAGAGATAATGAACTTAAGGCACCGTTCACAATGTGCTTTCTCTATTTTCTTGTAGGCTAGTATATACAAGAAATATTATGCATGTTAGAGTAATAAACAGAACAAGAGTTTTTAGAATGCTTGACAATACTGTCACTGTGTATACTATATTATTTTCTCACATATATGAAAAACAAAGAGTGAAAAATATTGCAAGTCAACATTTAGCAATACAGTAAAACAAACATAATTTTATCACATCTCACAAACAGATAAGAAGATTTTATTAAAATTATAGTAAGTGTTCTCCCTTTTCAAGAACCAAGGGAAATATCCCCTGGAATGCATATCTGTGCTTGGCAGTACTGGTAAAAATTCCCACATGCTTTCTCTATGGTCGTCTGCAGAAAGACATGGTTATGGCGTTTGAAATAATAAATCACTTCACAGAAAAAAAAATCTTCTGTAGGGCTGGAGAAAAATCTGGAATAATATGGAAATGTGGAGTAAGATGCACAGATATAAAATGTTGGTTCCAATCAAATAAGTTCTTCCATAGGAAAATTTTACTTCTCATAGATTGATCTTTGATGGCTTACAAAACTTAAAAGAAATTCTCATGTATGTTTCATTTAAGAATCAACTTTGTCACAGATGTTTCTCATAAAATTCCTTAGGAGAAATAGCTTTAGACAGAAAGTAGACATGAGATACAACTGAGGTAAAAGGGTTACATTTTTTTTTTAAACATGTTATATTTTGTGAGGTTACTTTCTAGTCTTGTTTTATTCTCTGTCAAGATTCATTCATGAATATTCATATATTCATTTATTATTGGACTAATGTTTTTAACCATGTGACTTGCAACATTTGAGTTGTGATTTCTTATATTTCTTTTGCTGATTGGAGCACAGACAGGTGAAGAGACTTGGTCATGGTCAAGCAGTGGTTTTAGTAGTGGGATTTGAACTCACGACCTCAGAGTTTGAAGCCCATAGTCTTAACCATTATACCACACTTCCTGCCTTTTCTTCCACAATGAGTGTGATCTAACTGGAGAACAGCAATATAAATTAGAGCAAATAAAAGTATTATTCAGAAGTAAGTACTACAGTTTTGTTATCACAGTAAAGTGTTTTTTACTACAGGCTTTACATCTCACCATATATTACTGGGTACATAATGCAAATACTTTGAAATTGCAAAAAAATGAGCCCATTGTGTGAACTGGCTGAGATCTCTGCTGAAATTTAAGAGTAGACCCTTGTGAGACTACCAGGGTATTGTTTCTCAGGAGAAAAATCTGAGAAGCATGAGACAAAGGCATTTTATTTCTTTCTTATCTCATTGTTATCGAGGAGACACCAAAAAGCTATTAAGGAGATCTCATTTTCGATTTTCATTCCTATGGGCTGAATCTGAACAGCTTAAAGGAAAATTGCATTATCTAAAATTATGACATATGTAGGACAATCTGGTCTATCATTTTCTTCATCATCCAGAGGAATGAGAGCAGTATAAAATAAAATGCCATTGGGTGTTTGGTGTTATATACACCTATTGTATTATGGCAATGCACCACTCCCTGGTGGCTAATGGCCGCGCAGAGAGTCATATTTTCCTCACGCTGTCCAGGGATTTCTACTGTGTTATATTTACCAGTAATATTCCTTCTACATCTCCTCTTCTTTGTCAAGTCAAACCCAGACAGAACAAGGAATATGTATTAATGGGGAGTTAGACATGCATCAAGTTAAAAAAAATCCTGAAACAGAAACAACAAAGCAATGAAACTTAAAATGATTAAAGACATTTTGAAAAGACCTCATAAGCACAAATGGATTGTTATGGATTGTTAGTTAATTCTGTGATTCACCCCTTAAAGTATCTATCTATCTATCTATCTATCTATCTATCTATCTATCTATCTATCTATCTATCTATCTATCTATCTATCTATCTATCTATCTATCTATCTATCTATCTATCTATCTATCTATCTATCTATTTTAAAGTATTTTTTCTCAATTAGTTGACTTAACTTTCATGTCTACTGTAATGCTTAGGTACTTTCTTTCTTTCTTTCTTTCTTTCTTTCTTTCTTTCTTTCTTTCTTTCTTTCTTTCTTTCTTTCTTTCTTTCTACCTATATTAGAAATAACAGCATACTGTGGTCAAATTACACTATATACTTGCAAGTGGTTGCAACACAGATCTTCTATTCTTTTAGAGTTTCACTCAAAAGGTACATGATGCTCTTATACTTGGTTCATTCTTTTTTTTTCCTGAGGACACAAGTAATTGTTTATAGGCTCACTCTGTCAGTTCCTTGGAATTTTTAGGATTTGGGACTCATTGTTAGTAATTTATGCTGTTTTATGTTTTTGGATATTTTGAAAGTTTAATCAACAAGGAATATAACCATATATACTGTATATATTGTAACAAGTATGACCAAGAGACAATGGAAGGTTTGGGGCAGCCAGCCATATAATATTTCCCGGCTGCAATATTGATTAACTAGAACAGACATGTTCACACGACTGAGTCCAAAACAGAACTGACTATTATCTTAAGATGGCGGCTTTTGCGGTTTTTAAATGCTCACAGAGGATGTGATGTCATCAGGACCTGAACTGGAAGTGACGTCGTTGGTTGCCCCAGAACCAGGCAGGATTTCCCAAGCATGGTCTGCAAGGTATTGAGAGAGAGAATCAGTGCACTTCGCCACCCCCTGGTCCAGCGTGCAATTACATCTATTTAGGCCCTTTAGTTGTCCCCTAATCACGCATGTATGACAGGACCCCCCCCCAGCCCAGACCCGTTGGGTCAGACGACCTGCACCGAGAGGTCGTGAACATGAGAGAGAGCATCGGCGTTGGTTTGGAGAGAGTCCTTCTGATGAACGAGCGAGAACTTATAAGGTTGCAGATCAAGAAGCCATCTAGTGACTCAAGGGTTGGACTCCTTGTGCAGGGCCATCCCGTTCGTCTGGAGAATAAAAGGAAGCGAAAAGTTAGGTGCTTTCAAAACAGGTGCTGACGTCAGTGCCCATTTTAAGTCACTGAATGCAGCTTCTGTCATATCGGTCCATACCACAATGTTGGGGGCCCTATTCTTTGTTAAATCACTCAAGGGCGCAGCTCTCTCCGAAAACCGAGGTACAAATCGGCGGTAGTACCTGGCTAAACCAAGAAATGCTAGGACATGCTGCTTGGTTTGTGGATGGGGACATTTCAAAATGGCCTCTACTTTAGACCTCTGTGGCATCACAGTATCCACCAGGTAGCCTAAATATTTCGCTTCCTTCAACCCAAAAAAGCATTTTTTGGATTGATCCAGTGACTGGCCTCATCCAGCGTCCATAATACCACTCGGACGTGCTGTAGGTGTTCCTTCCACGTGCTGGAATAGATGACGACATTATCTAGGTAGGAAGCACTGTACGTGTTATGGAGGTGGAGCACTTTGTCCACCAGACGCTGGAAAGTCATGGGAGCCTGATGTAACCCGAATGGAAGGACACAATACCAGTGTCCTTTGTGGAGTCCGTTAAAGGAACCTGCCAGTACCCCTTTGTCATGTCAAGTGTGGTCAAATATTCTGCCTGTCAAAGCCTTTCAAGGAGGTCATCCACTCGAGGCATAGGATAAGCATCAAATTGGGAGACCTGATTAAGTCGACAGAAGTCACTGCAAATCCTCCAACTTCCATCGGGCTTACTAACCAAGACTATTGGGCTGGACCAGGGACTATAACTTTCCTCTATGACTCTTAAGTCCAGCATGCACTTGATTTCAAGCTCCACTTCAGCCTTCTTTGCCTCAGGAAGACGATAGGGGCGCTCTTGGACTATAACCCCGGGTTCGGTCACAATGTCGTGGGCATCTTGGTAGAAGCAGCCTGTAGCTGATCTGTCCACTTCTGCTTGGCATGTGTTCAGCTCCCCCCTTCACAAAGCGAGCAGCAGAGACGCAACGTGGCAAAAGGACAGCTGCTGTACAGGCTTTTAAGTGACTGATGCAAAGCGCAACAAGCACAACACACTGCTGGCCAGCAGCAGCAGCAAGATACCAGCTGAACCGATTGCATCTCTTTAGCGTGCGTTCAGACCCCCCCTTCACAACCCAAGCAGCGTTATAAGTGCCACAAGAAAGAGATTTAACCATGCCCGGGGCAGGAAATAGAGGACAAATATTGTTTTTACAAAAGTTTTAAAGTAAAAATGAAAATAATGCATATGTAACAATTCCCATGAAAATAACAATCACTTTAAACTGATAAACTGGTAAACCAAACCCGGGGGTGGGCGAGCAAAGCGAGCAGGGGGCTCCGCCCCCTAGTAATAATAATAGTATTAATAAATCCACGGGGCGCGATAGCTGAACCGCGATATAGCGGGGGATGACTTTATATATAAATACAGGTCAAATTCTGTTACTTCAAAGTAGCAAGGACCTAAAATGTTGTAATGAAAATTTTATAGTAATGAGATTCTGTGTTTGTCGATATAGTGTTTTTTAACTTGCGCCCAGGCGTTTGCAATCATTTCAATAGCTTCTTTCATGTTAATTTTAAGTTATGCTGACAAGAATTTTTCTCAGCATTTCCTTGCGATAATACACTTTCAGGGTGCGAATGATGCCCAAATCCAATGGCTGAAGCATTGCCATGCAATTGGGTGGGAGGAGCTCAATGTGAACATTATCTAAATGTGGAAGCATGCTGTGGGCACAGTTATCAATCAGAAGCAGAATCTTCCTTTTCTTCTTCTTCATATCCTTGCCAAGTTGTCACAGCTACTTTCCCAAAATATCTTGAGTCATCCAAGCTCACTGGTTTGCTTTATGCTCACAGGGAAGGAATGTAATATGCTTAAAACACCAAGGATTGGTCGATTTGTCAATGATGGGAGGAATAGCTTTGTGGCTTCCAGTTGAATTGTAGCAAAGTAGAGCTGTCAACCTTTGTTTAGATTTTTTTCCTCCTCAGCATGGATAACCTTCGAGTGCTAAAGTGCGATGCGGTAGCAGTTGGTAGAAGATTCCAGTCTCATCAGCATTGTAGTTGTCTTCAGGCTTATAAGCTGTAATGATTTTCCTGATTTCACCTGCACAGCATCCATCCATCCATCCACTTTCCAACCCGCTGAATCCAAACACAGGGTCACGGGGGTCTGCTGGAGCCAATCTGCACGGCATTCATTTGCTTTTTCAATTGGAACTGTAGATTCTTTTCCACACATTGCTTTGGCTGCAGTTCCAAAATGATCCCGAAAGCAAATTAGCCAACCTCAGCTGGCAGTAAAATCTTCATGGCCCAAGGAGATAGACAGAAACTTTGCTTTTTCTTGAATGAGTGGCCCATTAATAGTAATGTTTCTTTAACTAGCATCACTGAAACACATAAACTGCTATTTTTGCTCGGTCTTTCAAGAAAGTTGGCAGTGTCAATGGTGAAATTCTGAATTCACTGGCATCGTCTTTTTTCTTTTTGCCGGAATCGAGAGCCACAAAAACTGTTGTAATTTTTTTGTTTCTGCCATTTCTATAGGAGGGTGACAATGAGTTAAATTCCAATGGATGTTTTTCAAATGTTGATGGGCAATAAGCAAAAGGTATCGCTGAAAACCACAGAAAACAAACACAGCAAAAAAACAGTATGAGGAAAGTTCGGAGATAAAGAAAAATTTACAATGTTTCTGTTCGGGGATCGTTGTGCACAACTGAGTTGCAACTGCAGAACTAACTGCTCTGTGGATGATTCATTCTCTTGACTGCTTTGTGGATGATTCATTCAGGCATTTCAAGGTCTTTTGGGCACTTTGTTGTAATGAAAATTTAGTTGTAACAATATTCGTTGTAACAGAATTTTACATAAATTTGATATAAATAATTTAGTTTAAGAAAAATATATATGTTTGTGTTTTCTTATTTTGGGAGTTTCACATCACTTTTCTGTAGCTTCGTTATTTTGTTAGTAGGTTAGTACAAAGTAATGTACTGTCGCTAAGGGCTTTCTCCCAGGAAGCATTACATACCATGTCACAAAAGCTCTGCTATAAATCCCAAAGCAATGCTCAAGTCATTTGTCTGAGATTTCAGTTTGAAATCCTAAACAACCTTAGTTTTGTGCTCTCAGTACCTGGTTTTCTGGTTAACAATGCATACTATTCCACTTCTCAAACTGGATCAGTGTTTTAGTATCATGGCTCTAGTGATTATCTCATTATTTTGTTCACAGCTCCTGAAAGTACTAGGTTAGATTTCATTTATTGTGTAGTCTTTATCCTGGGTATGACGTTAAACTACATCCAGCCCTGCAAGCAGTCCTCCTACTTGCTGGGAAATTATGGAGGTTTGTGGCAGGATTGGCACTCCAGCCACTGTAAAAAAATTTCACATAGCTCTGAGATGACAGAAAGGACTCCTCTCTGCTCTCCGAGGGAAAAGCTTTGCTGCAGCCGCCCATAGGAAGGCTGCTTGCATTATAAAGGGAATGGGGGATAAGCCTTCAGGGGCCCCATCCCCGGAAGAGTCAAAACCATCAGAGAACCAATGGGGTCAGGCCTGTCAGAGATCAGAACTGTTGTGAACTGGAACGGCAGCACTCAGGTCCCAATTTGAGGTGGCCCTTCCGACTAGGCAGATGGAATGTCTTGTCTCTCAGGTATGATGATCATTTTCCTCTGCTGTAGGAGGAGCTGCATAAACTCCACATTTCAGTGACGGCACTCTCTGAGGTGTGCATACATGGGACTGGCCAGATCACTTTAGGTGGGTACACCTTTTATTGGTCTGGTCATTCTGTTGGCTGTCATACACAGAGAGTAGTGGATCGGCTTATTCTGATAGTGTATGATGTCACTCCTTTCAACGTGCGTATTATGAGACTCAGATTATGGCACTCTCTGTGTGCTTTGTCTGTTGTCTCACTGTATGCTCCTACCGCAGTGAGTGATTTCTTGGTGAGGGAGACATTTTATTCACAACTTCACTCAGTGCTTGATGGGTGCCCGTGAGGTGACACTCCTCTGGTCATGGGTGACTTCAATGTAGCCATTGGCACTGACAGGGCTGGCTATGAGGATTGTCATGGTCCCCATGGGTCTAGTGACCATGGTGAAAGTGGCTCCATGTTTCTTGACTTTGCAAAAGGTCAAGGGCTGCAAATTGCTGGATCCTGGTTCCAGCACCCTTAGCCACATCGTTGGACTTGGTACTCCAATACCAGTGGCGCGGTGAAGAAGATCAATCATATCCTCGTAGGCAGATGCTGGAGGCTCTTTCAAAACTGCAGGGTCTACAGAAGTGCCTAGTTTGTGAATTCTGACCACAGACTTGTTGTTGCTACTCTGAAGATCCAGCTTACGTCCAGTAGGTTACCACCTACTAAGAAAATGAGGCTGGATCTGACCAGACTCCAAGATCAAGCTGTTTCTGACAAGTTTGCATGCAGTGTGTAACTATTGGATTTGTGTGCGACTGCCGATTCTAATGTGATGTGGGAGACCTTCTGTGGCAAGACCCTAAAGGTTGTTGAGGGTTGTGTTGGTGTTACTGGTGTTCCCAGAAGGAGGTGTTTCTTCTCACAGGGCACTCTGGATATCATCAAGAGGAGTCACAGCGAATGGCTCAATGGCAACTCTGGTCTGTACTGGGAAATGGGAAGGACAGCTGCGAGGGCTCTGAGGGCAGATAAGGAGGCATTTGTTAGAGGAATCTGTGAGCAAGAGACACACCATCTATGGTCTAGTGACCTACATCCTGCTTACAGAGGAATCGAAGCATTATGCACAACAACAGAATCTGTTCCTTGGAGACTTGCACTCAGGGCAGATGATGGAACAGTCGTTATGGATCACACTGCAGTTGTGGCCCTCTGGGCAGGCTACTTTGAGCAGCTGTTTAAAGCTGATCCTCTGGTAGGATGTTGGATATCTCTGGGTCCATGGTTCTTGAGGCTAATCCTTCAATTAGCTGTGAACCACCCAATCTCTTTGAGATTGCATAGGTGGTCAAACAGCTTAGGGTGGAGAAGCCTGCAGGGATCTGTGGTATCCAGGGTGAATTTCTCCAGGCTGGTGGTAAGGCTGTCCTCCTGGCATTGCAAGCAATCTTTGCTTCCATTTGGGAGACTGGCATCATCCTAACTGACTGGAAAATGGGACCTTTCATCCCTATCTGGAAAGGGAAGGTTGATCGCCTGGATACAGCTACAGGGGGATAACACTGCTCTCAGTGCCGGGTAAGGTCCTTGCTAGGGTCATCCTCAATAGGATCTGCTCAACTACCAGCGAACAGAGCAGTCTAGTTTTATGCCTAAGAAGTCTACCACCGACTGCATCCTGGCACTGACGGTTCTCAAGGAGCCCAAATGCGTATATCTGCAGAGTTTTTTTGTTGCCTTTGTCAATTTTCGTAAAGCGTTTGACTCAGTTGATCGAGTTGCTCTGTGGGACAACCTGAGACTTTGCGGGATCCCCTCAACGTTGCTGGATATACAATACAAAACAATACAATTTGTTTTTGTATAGCCCAAAATCACACAAGAAGTGCCGCAATGGGCTTTAACAGGCCCTGCCTTTTGACAGCCCCCCAGCATTGATAAGGAAAAACTCCCAAAAAAACCCTAGTAGGTAAAAAATGGAAGAAACCTTGGGAAAGGCAATTCAAAAATAGACTCCTTTCCAGGTAGGTTGGGCGTGCACTGGGTGTCAAAAAGAAGGGGGTCAACACAATATACAATACACAGAACAGAACAAATCCTCAATACAGTATAAAAATACAAATTTTACAAGTACGGAGAAGAATTTAATAGTAGATGATATCACATAATATGATTTGGATTTGTTTAGAGTCCTGGAGACCTCAGCCATCAAACTGCCTCCCCCATTTGGCCATTCCACAGCTGAAACAGCACTGGGCCAGCCAATCTGATGAAAGGACCCCTCTACCCTACGATTCCTGCGATCCTCCATCAGGGATGACTTTACCTTAGGCAGGCAAATTAACTTGGCAGGTGGGCCATGGCACCAAGTTCCACATTTGAGTACCGAGAAGAGAAACAGAATAGGTGAGGGTTAGTAACAAATTATAACTATCATGTTACTTATGTTTTAGTGCTAATGAGTAACAACAGAGGTGCTGTCTGTACAGTTAATCAGCAGCTCTAGTCAGGATATGTTAAACTGAAGTACTGAGTCTTCAGCCGGGATTTAAAAGCTGAGACAAAAGGGGCATTTCTTATAGTAGTAGGCAGACAATTCCACAGTTTAGGGGCCCTGTAACTAAAAGCTCAACCTCCCACTGTTAACACTGCACAACAATTTTTTTGAAAAGTCTGGCTTCCTGAAAAGGTTTTGCTGATTGTGACAGGTACCTACTGGGTATGCAAACATATAGTTTTAGTTTAACTGCATCATATAGGAACTCTGAGAAATAGACATTTATATGTCACATTTATGTTTCGCATAAGCTATTAAATTCAACAGAATTAAAAGTGTTTTGCTCCTGATTTTCTTTTGTATTCAATGTCTGGTGCATCACATTGCAGTGTCCAACAGTAGTCAGCCAGCATTGACGGATTCCAGTTGCACTGGTATCGTTTCTCCATCATAGCAATGTCCTGGTGAAACCTTTCACCATGTTCGTCACTGACAGCACCGAGATTTGCGGGGAGGAAATGAATCTTGAGTGACATGTTGCAGCTCATTGTCTTGTATGCTTTGAGAAGTTTGTCTACCAGCTGAATGTAGTCTGGGGCTCTGTAATTGCCCAGAAAATTGTCAACAACATCTTTGAAGGCTTTCCAGGCAATTTTTTCCAGCCCAACTAACAGAACTTGTCACTCATAACATGTCTGATCTGGTAGCCAACAAAAATGCCCTCTTTGATCTTGGCATCAGTTATTCTTGGGAACATCTGTCTTAAATAATGAAAACCTTCACCTTCCTTGATCCAGTACTTTCACGAAATTCTTCATGAGTCCCAGCTTTACTGTTTGTGAAAAGGAGACAAAAATATCTTTTCCGGGTTGGCAAGCGATTCATGTGCCACATTTTTCTGTCCTGGAACTAACTTTTTACAGATTGGCCAGTTCTGTCAAGAACAGTGCGACTCTTTGGCAAGGCTGTCCCATTCACAGATGAAATAGCAGTACTTTATATAGCCGAGCTGCAGTCCTAGTAACAGAGCAACGACTTTAAGATCTCCACAGATATTCCAGTTGTACCTGCTATACTGGATGTGCTTCAGCAACAGTTCCATATTCTCATGTTTCTTTCATGCGTGCTGCATAGCCAACAGGTACTGAAGGATAACATTGATGAATCAATGAAGAGACACCACTCTTCCAGGTTGTGATCACAACCCAAGGCTGAAAACAATCCTTCAATGTCACAACAGAAACAGAGACTGTCGACTTGTATAAAAAATTTGGTTATATGATGATGTCGTCCTCGAAACACAGACATTTTCTTACCTGGTGACAGCAAACACCATTCCTGCAGTCTCAAACTCAGCAGCTCGGCTATTGCTTTTGATAGACCCAAATCTCTGACCAAATCGTTTAATTCGGACTGTGTTATCAAATGTGGATCGCCTGATGAGCAGGATGTCACTGTCAGTTGCAGCTTCTTCATCTGTTTCGTCTAAGGTCCAATCCTCTGGTGGTTTCGGAATTGGAAGACTGTCATCATGTGGCATGGTTCTCATTGCTGAAGGCAGATTAGGATATTCAATTGACTTCTTGTTTTTGGCAGAGAAACCAGACACATTAGTCAAACAGAAGTAACAGTCTGTCACATGGTCTTTCTGTTCTCGCAATATCATCGGAACAGCAAACGGCATTGTCTTTCGAGCGCCTCTGAGCCAGGCTCTCAAACTGACAGCACATGTCACACAGCAAATGTGAGGTGCCCATTCCTTGTCTTGATCACCAATTTAGCCGCCGAAATACAGATGATAAGCTTTCTTCATAAGAGCAGTCATCCAACGTCTCTGAGGTGCAAGTGTATATTCACCACAGATATAGCAGAATATATTGCGGCTGTTACGACATTGACGAGACATGTTGCCCGACACCAAAACGTCTATAGCATCAAGCTTACTTACTGTTATTTTGCTACAGATACTCTCCTTTACTATACTGATACTATACATACACACTGACTATCTATATTAACCAAATGAGCAGGATCGGTGTATGCAAGCCACCTTTATAGCATGCTGAGACAGCGTCAAGCTTGTTCAGACCTACCCAGGCATGCCCAGGATGTCAACTTCCACAGAACAGCTTCCAACCTGGCCTGATTCCATGCCTGGACATGCCCAGGCTGCACAAACCATTGTTGATAAGTCACTTACAGGAGCGAAAATGTTTGGATACAAATATAAGAAAAAATCATGACAAAACTGAAACGGTACGTGATGGGTAAATTTTGATGTGATATTCGTGATCAGCCCCCAAAAATCTAAAAGGAACACCCAACAGTGTTCAAGAAGCAAAAACTTTGTTGTGCAGTGTAATTTATTCATTTTTGGAATCACAAGCAGACCGGCATCTTGAGATCTTAATGTGCGCTCTGGTTTGTAAGTCATGATAAGTTCAGACAAGTAAGCCGGACTTTGGCCATTTAATGCTTTATATGTTAAAAGGAGGATTTTGAAATCTGCCCTAAACTTAACCGGGAGCCAGTGTAAGGATTTACAAACTGGAGTTATGTGTCCGTATTTTTTTTTCATGTAATAATTCTTGCAGCAGCATTTTGGATTAACTGGAGGCTGTATAAAGAACAGTTTGAACATCCAGTGAATACCGCATTGCAGTAGTTAATCGTACTAGAAATAAATGCATGAATTAATTTCTCAGAATCCTGTTTATTTAGAAAGCACCTTAATTATCATGGCCAGCCTATACACCAGCACTGTGAGTGCGGTGCAGAGTGAAAGCAGAACCTCTGTGTTTTTCCCAGTTGATTCTGGGGTTCGTCAGGGGTGTGTTCTTGCTCCTACTCTGTTCAATACTTGCATGGACTGGGTGTTGGGCAAGGTTGTAGGGTCCACCGGCTGTGGGGCATCTGTTGGCGAAGAAAGATTCACTAATCTTGACTTTGCCGATGATGCTGTGGTCTTCGCAGAGCCAATACAGGCTCTGATTAGGGCTATTGAGAGACTGAGGTAGGAGTCTGAGTGTCTGGGTTTTTGAATGCCCTGGATAAAAACCAAGATCCAGGCCTTTAATGACCTCTTAGGCACAGCCATCAGCAGTGTGTCTCTCTGCGGAGAGAGTGTTGACCTTGTCGTAAGGTTTACTTACCACGGTAGTGACATTCACGTCTCTGGTGGCTCTTCCTATGAAGTCAGCAGAAGGATTGGGAGAGCATGGAGGGTCATGAGGTCACTGGAAAGGGGTGTGGGGCGCTCCTGATATCTATGCAAAAGGATGAAGGTCCAAGTCTTTAGAGTCCTGGTGCTTCCTGTCTTGCTATATGGTTGCAAGACATGAACGCTATCCAGTGACCTGAGATGAAGACCGGACTCCTTTGGTACCGTATCTCTTCGGAGAATCCTTGGGTACCACTGGTTTGATTTTGTGTCAAATGAGCAGTTGCTCATGGAGTCCCAAATGAGACACATTACCTGCATTGTGAGGGAGTGTCAGTTATGGTACTACAGCTGATCCAGCTCACAGGATCCTCATTGTTGAGGACCCGAGTGGCTGAACCAGGCCAAGGGGACGCCCACATAACACCTGGTGTCATGGGTCATTTCTGGATGGTGGGACTGGACCGCATGTCTGCCTAGGGGGTCACCAACCAGGATTCCGAGCTGTTTCGTCGTGTGGTGGGTGCGGCAATGCACCGTGCCAGTGCATGCTCTCTACACTGAGCTGACCTGCAGTCCTGTGATTTTTGATAAGTTTTCTTCAACTTTTAGATACTAAAAATAATTGCAGTTTCTCTTAAACATGTGCATTTCCCAGTCTCTTTTAATATACTCATGCGTTTGCTTACAATCTACAGTCCCAGCAGAGAATTCAGAGATAACCTGGAACTGAAAATGCAGGTGAAATTGTCTATGATGTGGTCTAGTTGAGCCAATTTGGATTGGCAAAACAGAATCAATGACTAATACAAAATGAGCAGACCCAAGATGAAACATATTTAAAGAACTGGGGCAGGTGCAAAATAGTTTGGGAGATTTGAAAGATTATTAAGATAGTTAATGTTTTGTTCCAGTAGTTAATTATGGAGTTTGGAGAAAACAGGGTGAAATGAAAACCTAATATGGAGTTAGTATTGTTAAAGAGCTTCAGATTCCCCAACCTTTACATTTTTCTGGTGAACAAAGGAAATGTAGAGGATTTTTAAAAACTGCCATATGGTTTTTGACCTTCAGCCACAGACAAGGCAAAAGTACCTTATATTATTTCCTTATTGGAAGATACGCCCTTGTGATGGGTGCCCTTCTGTTATGATGCTAATCATCTAAGTTGCCATACTTTAGACACATTTATTAAAGATTTTAGCAACATTTTTGATTTACTATTAAGGTCTAAAATAGTAATTAATTAGAGTTCAGAAACAGAAATGTTTACATACTGTAAATAAACATTCGATAATATTTCAGACAACAGCAGCAGATGTAGGAGGGAAAGAACACACCCACATATCATTTTTCAAAGACGGATTATCTTTAGAAATTAAAGATGAACTTGATAGAAGAACTAGATTTGGCCTCAAATATCACCACCCGCATCAAAAGAAACACCGAACATACACGTTTTCGAAAGGCCCAGTGAAAAGAAAATGTACAAGGCAGTCAATGAGGTATGGAAAAAACAATAAAAAACAATAGCTGCAAATGAAGATAGTAAGAAATGCCTTACAGAATATTTATATTTATTTTGTGGAAGCTCCAAACATTAAATAGCTAAGTGCCCCAAACATCCTAACAAAAAGGAAAACTGAAGCAATCATCTTATGTCAGGGTTTGTAAAGTGGGCTCAATAGTTCATAAATTTTGAAAGAACTCCTTGAAAATACCAGTCACACTAGAAGGTTCAAAGACACTAGCTCTTATTGATTCAGGGATGGACAAGAACTTTATTAATGCAAAATTTAGAAACTGCATCTTCCTGTACTCCCACTAAAATATTTAACCCAAAATTGTATCAGTTGTGAAATAAACCACCTGGGCCCTCATGCATAACACTGTGCGTAGAATTTGCACTATAACATGACATAAGCACAAAAGCAGAAATGTGCTTACGCACAAAAAAATCCAGATGCATAAATCTGTGCAAACACCATCTTCCACATTCTTCCGCTCCATAAATCCTGGTCAGCGTGAAAAGTAACGCACGTGCATGCGCCTTCTGTCCCACTCCAACTCCTCCCAGAATTTCACCTCTTTGAATATGCAAATCAATATAAATAGCCCTTAAGCTCAGCGTTCTGTAAAAAGGCAATGGCAAAAGCAAGAGGGAAAATAGAAGAATTTCAGCGAATACCAAGTGGAGGCAAGGAAAAACTTACTATTTGTTGGTTTAAACAGTGGTATAAACAAAAAAAGGAAGTTGATCGAGTGACATAGCATGTCGGAGAAACTTGAAAGCTCACGTTCACAAAGTCACATAGTGCCCGAAATAAAAAAGAAGTTGTCACATATCAAATTTGCCATGAAAAGGCGAGTCGTAGCCCACTGTCTGAGTGTCATATGAAAGCTTATTAGAGTACAGAGAAAAAAAAGGCACACAGTGGGGAAAAAGCATGATATGTCAACTTTAATCACTAAATTTCCACTTTAATCACATAGTTTATTTTGTCATTAAAGTAGAACATCTTAAACTTCATCTTAAAATCATTTAATTTACTAGTTTCTCAATCCCATCGTAACTAAAGAAGCACGTTAAATGCTTTGTTTTGTATTTGATCTTCTATGTGCTCTATGTGTGTGAGTCACTACGTGCTTCTGGGCTTTCTCTTCCTCCGACAGGACACAGAATCCATTACATTTGTGATATTACAGCTCTCTGAATAATTAAAATACTGAGATATATACGTGATATCATTTTCATGATGATAGAAGTTAAAGCATGTTATTAAACATGGGAACACGGTGGCGCAGTGACTGTTCATGCGCGACCTTCGATGAAATAATTTACTGCAGCAGTACTGTCTCTTTCAAACGTACTAACCTCCAATTCCTATCCTTACTTTTCTTTCTCCAAATACCCAATCGCCACGCAATCAGCTCTGTAATAGATGTTAAGCCCTCTGTAAGCTTAGTACGCAGATTCTTCAAAACATTTAAGGAACATTGAAATATCTTTGTAGTACGTGTTTAATTATTCTATCCTTCCAGTGTTGCGTCAGCACCGCAAGAATACAGTGCGAGGCAGGAACAATCCGTGAACTAGCTAGCATTGCGGCACCGTGTAGTTAAAGTTAAAGTTTTATCTGTATAATATATTAAATACTTTGCTGCATTTCATCTTAAAAATGATATTGTCATCATATGTAAATACGCACTTTATAAAGTGGTTCAGGTTGTACAATATTATAACTGTATCGCAAGTTTACAGTGAGATAATTGTACTTATAAGTACAAACAGTTCTACAAGGAGCACTTGATGGACTGATTGAGTGCGTTTAGAGTTCTTGGGATGAAACTGTTTCTGAACTGCAAGGTCCATACAGGAAAGACTCTGAAGCATTTGTCATATGAGAGCAGTCCAATAGACAGCATGGCTGAGGCAGCGTGTGCTTGATGCTGTATACTGATAATTCTCTTTCCGATCAGCTGCTGTACATCTGTGATTCACATTCAGATACAGTGATATAAATACTCCGAGTGGTACAGTGAGAGTAATATGGAAAAAGATGATCCGATGTGGCAACACCTAACGGGAGCAGCTGAAAGAAGAAGAAGAAGGTGCAGTGAGAGTAACAACGCTAGAGCAGTTATGGTATTTGGAATAGTTTGACCATTCTGTGGACCATATTGTTACAGGTTAATTACAATCAGATGCGTTAAACTAATAAACAATATGCGGTTAATTTCAGTGTATTTATAAAGCCGCGTCAGAGATGTGGATCTAAAAAAGAAAGGATAACCACACAGGAACAGTAACACTGCTTTGATGCTGGGTGCCGCCAGTCTGCAAAACCGAGCAGAGAACTTGCGTACGACAGGGTATGAGCTACCATGGAAATGTACATGGCTTTACGCCAAGTTTAGGTTTTATACATCGCGATTTGAATGTGGAAACGTTCTTACGCAACATTTTTTATGCGTACGCACCATTTATACATGAGGCCCCAAGACACACGAAAAAATGGTTTGAGGCAGCCTTCCTGAATTCAAAAGGCAAATATGGAGCAGAGTTGTGTACAGAATTGAATACAAGACAGAACTGAATACAAGTGGAGATTGATCAGGTTTTAAAGCAGGTCGGCGGAAATAACATCATCGGGATTGGGAACTGGAAGTGACGTCCTTGGGGGCGGAATCTTTTGTGATGTCCTCGGGGCTTAAGCTAGAAGTGACATCCTTTAGGAGGGAGGGGAGAACTGGAAGTGACATCATCTGGCCAGAACCAGAAGTCTGCAGAGATAAAAGAGAAAGGTTTACTGAACCCCGCCACCCCCTGGCCTGGCATAGAATTACCTTCTTTTCATCCTTCTAGCAGCCTCCCATTCGCACAAAGATAGGAATCCTATAGATAATGGAGTTTTACAGAACATCACTGTCTCCTTGAAATTGTGAGTGGGAGTATTCCATTCTGAATACATACATTTTTGTGAAACCAAGATCCCATCCGTATCTTATAGCAGGTTTTCTGTTTTTAAGAATTATCTTGGCCCAAGGATATATTTAAGAAAACCTAGTAGATGATTTTATTCAGTCTCCTCATAGTCCTTTAGGAATGGGTTCTTCTTCATCTAGAAGAAAAATGTTTGCATCTTTGCATCAAGTATAGATAGTTGAACAAAATCTATATTAAGTGCAGCTACCCCATTTATCTGATATGTTTGTTTTTTAGTTATGTTACAGGTTCCACAGTGTTCAGAAAACTTAATCTTCATTGTGCTAACAATTTAGTTCAAATCACAGAAGAGGAAAATTGGAAGATTGCATTTAACACCTACTGTATACTGGCCATTACAAATATAAAGTAATGCCATATGGGCTGGCCAAAGCAGCCAAAGTTTCCTAAAACTATGTCAACTCAATTTTTTTACTCATACCTTATTAGGTATTTTGGTACTGGTTTAAATCAATGACATTTTCATTTTCTTATACAACATGGAGGCACATACATTACATGTGAGAGAAGTGTTGAATAGGCTCAGGCAGAATAAATTATAGACAAAGCTTGAAAAGTGCAAGTTTCCTAAAGACACATCACTGGTTTTGGGATATGAAATATCAAGGGAACATTTAAAGATGGATAAAAATAAAGTTTTGGCAGTCTTAGATTGGAAACATCCTGAGAATGCAATGCAAGTGCAGAGGTTTGTGGACTTTTGCAAACTAATATCAACCTTTTATAAAGAATTTTAGGTCCATCATCTCTTCAAGTATTCCTCTAACTAAGAAAATGAATAAGATTAATTGGTCAATAGAACTTTTGATATGTTAAAACAATATTTTACATCCACACTAATCCTGTGTCATCATGGTCCCACTAAGTAGTTCATGTAGAGTTTGACACCTCCATTATCAGAGAAGGTCCCATTTTCTCACAAAAAAGCAGATGATAGTGATAAGTTACATCCCTGTGCATTTTTCTCATTAAAACTCTCCTTAGTTGAATAAATATATGACTTTGGAAATAGAGTGATGTTGTTCAAAAGATAGGACTGGGAAAAAGATGACTGTGCTTGCAGGGTGCCCAGTTTCTCTTCATCATTTTTTACAGAACATAACAAGCTCATTTATTGTTTATTATCCACTTCAATTTTATGATTTCATATATACCAAGTTGTAAGAATAGGAAAGCTGATGACTTGTCAAGAAAATTTGATCCTTACAATCCTGAAGAAATCTTGAAAATATTACTCTTCCTGATAGATTTCTAGCAGCAACTCAAAAAACTGACCTCACAGAATTAATTAAACAAATAATATCCTCTACCTCATGTAATGTACCAATTTAAGCATTCATAGGATGGATTTTGTTCTATCTTAATTTCACAGCAAAATACTTAGTTGGGATCATCAAACAAACATATTTGGGCATTAAAACAGACTCTAGTTCAGGGTTGTCAAACTTAATGACCTCCCCAGGCTGGATCCAGTCTTTAGACCTCTTTAATGTAGTTTGTCTTGTCAATATTCGAAACATGTTACAGTACATATAGCTCACGAAGACTGATAGTTTTCTCAAAAACCACCTTTAGTATGCATTTCATATAAATGTTACATCTATAACTGACATTTACCCTTGGCATTTAAGACCCTCTAATGGTCTTCACATGTATGTACAGCACAACACACCACAACCGCTAACCTGTGGTTAGAATGCTGTATTATCACATAAGACAAAATATAATATTGTGAGTCAAGATTGCTAAAGTTACAGTTATATTTAGACCATATCAATTAAGTCAGAACCAGTTTTGTAGTTTTTATGCGATGCTTTGCTTATCTTATCATCGCTGGTGTTAAGGAAAATCTGTCATTTTTCTTGTACATTGAAAGTAGGGAAATGCATATAAATTCTTTGCCACACAGTGGATTCAGAAAGTAGTCAAACTCCTTTATTTTTTCACATTTTGTAATGTTTAGCTTTGTGCTAAAAACATTTAAATTCAATATACTCCACAACAAACAACACTCAATACCCCAACAACAACAACATTTATTTATATAGCACATTTTCATACAAAAAGTAGCTCAAAGTGCTTTACATAATGAAGAAAAGAAAAATAAAAGACAAAATAAGAAATTAAAATAAGGCAACATTAGTTAACATAGAAAAGGAGTAAGGTCCAATGGCCAGGGTGGACAGAAAAAACCAAAAAAAAAAAACTCCAGAAAGCTGGAGAAAAAAATAAAATCTGTAGGGGTTCCAGGCCACGAGACCGCCCAGTCCCCTCTGGGCATTCTACCTAACATAAATGAAATAGTCTTCTTTGTAGTTAGGGTTCTCACGGAGTCACTTGATGCTGATGGTCATACAGACTTCTGGCTTTTAATCCATCCATCATTTTTGGAACATCATGGTGCTTAAGAATGATGAAGTTAAAATAGAATTCTAGACATTTTCGCAAATTATTAAAAATTGAAATATCACATTGACACAAATATTCAGAACCTTTGCTATGACACTTGAAATATGGTTCAGCTCCATCCAGTTCTAATGATCATCATTGATATATTTCTACACCTTCTTTGGGGTCCACCTGTGTTCAATTCATTTGACTGGACATGATCAGAAAAGGCACATGTCTGTCCATATAACGTCCCACAGTTGACAATGCTGTCAGAGTAAAAACCAAACAATTGGGTTGAAGGAATTGACTTCAGAGTTTACAGATAGGCACAGGTCTAGGGATGGCTACAAAAATCCCTGCAGCATGGAAGGTTCATAAAACTCTTTTGCTTTCATAATTCTTAAATGGAAGAAGTTTAGAATAACCACAACTCTTCCTTGTTGTGCTTGTTGTAGTTAGGAGTTGCAAGAATGGCAAAAGGGTGCGTGAGGTCTCCAACAGACCTATAAAGCTATTCAGAATCTTCTCTGGTCTGTCCAGCATAGCCTCATCTTTACCCAGCTAGGCCCCAAGAATTACCTTCTGGCTTCAGCTGGAGCAGGCTCACAAATGGGGATATGCAAAATAACTATAAGTAACTCAAACATATAAGAAGAAGGATTATTGTCAACCTTCAGATTTTATTAACAGGGAAATGAAGAATCTTAATAAATGAAGGATTTATTTAATGAAAATACAAAAAGAAAAAAGAAATGCTCAACAAAAAAAATATATACACAAGAAGGTGCCTGAAAAAGCAGTCCTAAGCAAAAAAGATCCAAAATGAAATAGGATAACATGATTAAGATGGAGCATGAATAATAAGAAAACCAAAAATCCAAAAACAAGAAATTCCACGGTTAATAAAATGCTTGACTGCTGAATCCTGCTTCTGGCTGGAATACAAACCCAGAAGGAGGGCCCAGCTGCACTGTCATCAAGGTGGAACCACCAATAACGAATAGGGAACATAGTCATATTTAAAAAGACAGTACAGAATAAAATATATACAAATAAAACACATTATTACTCCTAAACATGAAAAGTAACAATAAAATACATGCAAATATCTTAACACATAACAGAGCTGGTCATCAAGCCAAACTGAGTAATAGTGGGGAAAGTGGCATGGTAAGGTTTCCAACAACCCAATGGTCACTCTGGCTGAGCTCCAGAGAACCTGTGTGGAGATGGAAGAAACTGCCAGAAGGACAACTATCATTGCAACACTCAACTGATTTGGGCTTAATGACAGAGGAACCAGACAGAAGCCTCATCTAAATAGAAGACATATGGAATGCTGCTTGAAGTGTGCAAAAAGGCATCTAAAGGACTGTAAAACTGTGAGAAACAAGAATTTCTGGTCTGATGAAACCAAGATTAGTATAATGTCTGGTGGAAGCCAGGGAATGCTCATCATCTGTGTAGTTCATTCCAATGGCAGAAGTATGGTGGTGCCAGCATCATTCTCTGGGGTTGTTTTTCAAGGGGAGGGACTAGGAGAGTAGAGAGGGTTGGGAGAATGATGAACAGAACAAAATATAGAGATATTTTTAATGAATACCTACTACAGAGGGCTCTGGATTTCATATTGGGCTGACGGTTCACATTTCAACAGGACAATAAACCAAAGCACAAAGCAAAGACAACACAGGAGTGGCTTAGTTACAACTCTGGAAATGTTTTTGAGTTACCCAGTCAGAGCCCTATCTTGAACCCAATCAAACATCTCTAGAGAGTCCTGAAAATAGCTATCCAGCTGATGGTCACAATTCAACCTAGCACAACCTCAGAGGATCTGCAGAGATGGATGATGGCAGGTGCTTAGTACAAAGTAAAGGGTCTGAATTCATGTGTCAATGGGATATTTCAGTTTTTCAAAATCCTGTTCTTGCTTTGAAAATTTGAGGTATTGATTGTTGCTTGATGTGTGCAAAAATTAATTGAAATGATGTTAGCATAAACTGCATTATAGCAAAATGTGAAAAAATAGAGTCTAGATACATTTTGAATCCACTGTTAAGATGACAGAGAATTTTGTTTAAAATGTCAAGCAGGACAAAACAAGCATTGCAATAATTTAGATAAAAAATCTTCTTAAATGTAGAATGTTAATGATTTAATGCATCTAATAATTACAAACCTTTGCTGCATAGTGGAAATATAATGCAAACTAGAGCAGAGTCTTCTAAGAAATGGGGAACAATAATCAAGGAATGGATTACAGTCATATAGTTTGGTAATGATGTTCACAAAATTCTGCTGAGTTGCTATGATTTTAAGAGTGCAAATATGAAAAATAAAAACACTGCACACCGTGTTAAAAAGCTCAGATAGGGCCTGCCATTATCCTTTAAATTGAGCCTATATACAAAGACACTGGTTTTGGCTTATATGAGTTTACTTCACTCACCTCGTTTTGTAAATTCAGTGTGGGCACCAGTTTACTTTAACCAACTTCTAATGTGTTTATTCATCATAACAAAAAATAGACATCCTCAATGATGGGAAAAGAATTTGAAAAATAACAATCAAATACAATCAAAAACTTCTAACAAATCATCAAAATTACATCAATATCAGTGTTTTGACCATTCAAAATTATTTGGAAGAGCCAATAACTTCACTCTTAATGTAAGCTTGCTTTTGTGGTCACTTTGTTGATCCATACCTTGTAACACCAAGATAGAGAATAAAAATCATATGATGAAAAGTACAAAAAGAGCAAAACACAACTTCTGCTGCCAGTGGAACCTCACACATGATTGTATTTTATTTTTAAAAATGATTTATTGAGATGCAGATTTAAAACTGCAAATTGGGACACTGGTTAAAGGGGCTTTGGACGGACCTATCAGTTTATTTTGCCTGCAATTTAGGTATGTTATCTTTTACCACTTATACAGTATCTGTAAGTCTACATTGCTCAGCTCTTTTCAGTATCGAATTTTTTTCCATTTTTGACCACAGCAGATATCAGGGATCCGGTAGCTGTACTCCAAGTACTCTCCCAAACTGCAAACAAATTTATTTTAACGAAAAAATATAAACCTGAACTATCTGTTGTTGATGAATGCTTATTGTACAAAAACCTTATCAATAATACTGAGTAAGCAGCTGAGGACCATGTGGAAGATGACCCGGACACAAACAGGCAGACATGTTGAAGTCACCCAGCACACGTTTATTGTACATTATTTACAGTGCACCACAACCACAAAGTCCCCAAAGTCCTGGCCAACAAACAATGCCTCTCTTTCTTCAGGCTGCCTCCTTGTCTCTCCTCCAAGACCTTGTCCTTCCTTTAACTCCCGACTCCAGCCCCTGAATGGAGGGAGGCAGCCCCTTTTATAATCACCTGGATGTTCTCCAGGTGCCTCCCAACAATCTTCCGCCTGCACTCCCCACCCAGAAACACTCGGGGTGTCCCTGATCTTCTTCCCCCCAGCACTTCCAGATGTGGCGGAAGTGCTGAGGTCCAGGGCTACAAAGGGATTGGGGGGCCCCCTGGCGGTGACCACGGGCCCCTACAGGGTTGAGCTTCCAAGCTCTGCACCCATGGTCCCCATAGCCACCAGGGTGTTCGCCCGCACGTGATCTGGGGGAGACGTAAGCCCTCCTCCAGTCCTCCGGGGTGTCCCAGCTGGGTCACCCCCCAGCCACCTGTGACAACTGGTACACATTTGTAAGAGAAACAGTTTGGTAATATAGTAGTGGCATCAAGTATCACAGCAATATACCAAGAAGTGAAACAGAAAAGAGGATGGCTAATAAATGTTCAAAGTAATTGTCATGCTTTTGTTTTTGCACAAATGAGTAACAAACAGAAGCTGCCAAAGACTCTAAGACACAGAGGGGGCTTGGGAGGAATTTGGGGGTTTGGTGTCTCACAGAGATTGCTGCAAGTCATTAGGACGATTCAATGGTGGTTTATTCAAGTTAAAATTGTTACAAATTATAAAGCTGTATTGACAACAAACTGAAATTAGATATCCCTCATCATAAAATGAACTTGAATAAACACCTACCAACAAGAAACTATAAAAGTTACTAATTGCTTCTACTCACTCAAATATGGCATCCTCAGTTGTTCTCTTTCTACTATCTTCTGAACAAAGTGACTCAGCATGTTTCATTATGTTTTGGCTATATTGCATATTTCCTGAGTATTTTTCTTATTATGCATGCAAGGCGCATAACGCTGAGTGTTGAGTGGTAAATGTGAACATTCAATGTATAATGACACTGACTTTTTAAAAATATGCAGCATTGCTTTGATAAAAAAACATTTCAAAATTCAGTTTATTTCAAATTTTTCATGTTGCTTACGCAGCACAATGACATTCCTGTTTGTCCACTTGTTCAACAAGCACTATACTGCCACTATACTTATCTGACCCCGAATCTTATTTAGTTATGTAAAATATCTCAGCTCATTTTCTAATGCCAATTTTCCTTGTGAGTACTGCAGTGTATGTAAAATATAACATTACAAAATATAACAGGGCAAAACAGTGAAGTTTTTCTTCATATACATTTTTTCAATACTGATGCTGAAATTTGTTTTAAAATTGGTTATCAATTGCAAAAATCACTAAAAGAGTTCTTTTTTTGAGTTTATAAAAGCTTTTGGGATAGTGTAAAGAAAGCATTGCTCCTTAAGGTTTTAGCAATGCCATACATCCCTTTTGAACCCATCAATTTCTCGGAAAAGGTTCCAGATGAAAATTAATAGGGGAACAGTATTTTTTCAAATGCAATATAGCTAAAGATAACACACAATGAGACATAAAAGTGTATTGCAAGACAAAAGCTGTAATTAGAACAATCAAGATGAGAACAGGCCAGTCAGCCCAACAAAGCTCGCCAGTCCTATCCACTTTCCAAAATAACATCAAGACTAGTTTTGAAAGTCCCTAAAGTCCTACTGTCTACCACACTACTTGGTAACTTATTCTATGTGTCTGTGGTTCTCTGTGTGAAGAAAAACTTCCTAATGTTTGTGCAAAATTTACCCTTAACAAGTTTCCAGCTGTGTCCCCATGATCTTGATGAGCTCATTGTAAAGTAACAGTCTTATGTACTGTAATAATTCCCTTTTAATTTTAAACACTTCAGTCATGCCTCCTCTTAATCTCCTTTTGCTTAAACTGAAAAGGCTCAGGTCTTTTAAGCTTTCGCATAACTCATCGCCTGTAGTCCAGGAATCAGCCTCATCACTATTCTACGGACTTTTACTAGTGCTGCTATGTGCTTTTAGTAGCCTGGAGACCAAAACCAGATCAGATCTAACATTTTTACTCCCTACATGTAGTACCTTACATTTAGTTTCATTTAATTTAATTTGCCACAAATCTGCCCAAGCCTGTATGCTGTCCAAGTCCCTCTTTAATGATTCAACAGATTCTAGATTATCTGCTAATCCATCTGGCTTGGTATTATCTGCAAAGTTAACCAGCTTGTTTTTATATTCCTATCCAAATAATTTATATATATTAAAATAGCAGCAACCCTATAACTGAGCCCTGTGGGACACCACACTTAACATCAGCCTATTCTGAAATGGTTCCTCGCACCATAAGTCACTGCTTCCTGTGTCTGAGCACACTACACACTACACCCTGAACTCCCATTTCTTTTAGTTTGATGTCCAATCTCTCTTCTGGCTACCTGTGGTCTTCCAAGTCAAACTTTGGGCAAGGCGCACTGTTTGAACAGATGATAGATAGATAGATAGATAGATAGATAGATAGATAGATAGATAGATAGATAGATAGATAGATAGATAGATAGATAGATAGATAGATAGATAGATAGATAGATAGATAGATTGTAAATTTAATGAAAATATAGGGAGGGAAAATTTTTTTATATTTATGTTAAAAAAAGATTCTTCCTGGCTGAATAGTACAGACTGACTGGTCATTTAACAGCATACTTTTTCAATTATTTTTTTGAAGCAAAATAAGTCAAGTTTCAATTGAACTGCTGAATCAAACTAATTTTACGCTAAAAGTAAACTGGGCCTGGGCCTGGGGGCCCATTCTCTATTCTCATATTCCAAACAAAACAATCCCAGAAGCATCTTAATGCTCTCTCTCGTTTAAATTTAATAGTAATTGTAATAGTTCTTTTTCTGCCATGAAAAGAATTTCTACACTTAATTTTTCTATGCTGCCCTTGCAGCACATTCCTCAAAACAGCTACGCAGTTAAATAAACAACTTGATCACTTCAATAAAGCAAGACTTGACTTTTCTTGCTTTGATATTTACTGAAAATTTTCATCATGAAAAGACAAATAATGTCCCAAGGATGAACATTAAACATGAAAGAATAGCACAAAAAGTAGTGGTGGACTCCATTCGTGAGAAACTTCCTATATTCACGAATGCATATCCAGTTTAGTTAATGGCCACTATTTCCACTATTCTCCAGCAGGTGACAGCAAAGACCACTATGAAAGGGGTCAATTTAAAAAAATGGTTATTTGGAACATATTTCTGAAAGAAGAACTATCTGAGACTGGCCTCAAAAAGACTTTAGCAGTTCCCTACTTTGTGACTTTTACTTCTGTATTTCTGATTTTATTGTTTATGTCAGGCAGTGTATTGACAAAAAGTCCCACAGGCCATTCATGTCTGCTCACCTGGCTGTCTTTCAGTTTACAACATCACCTACTTTGACATTCGGCATGTCTTGTGTTTGTGCCCTATGTAATGTGAACTAGGTATTCTCTTCTCCATCTCTTCTCAACTTGTTTCCATTGGCTTGTGTAAAGATCAGCTGTGCTAAAGTTGCCAGAGGGAGCTGAAAAGGAATTTACCTTCTGGGTCAAGAACATAGCTGGTGTAAGGGCTATGGTTGTGTCTGGGTCTTTTGACACTGGCACTAAAGTTCTCGCATTCATGTTTGCCATGACTTCTGTATCAGATGAGCAAGTTTTGCTTGAAACAACATAGAATAGAAAATATGCATGGCAGCACCTATCAGTCTGTCTATAATACTACCAATCCACATTACTAACCGAGAATGGTAAACCGGATGGACGCAGGGACATCCGGCCATGGGCCGTAGCCGCAAAAAGACGTACTGCGCAGGCGCCGCGAGAGGCGCCGCGACCACAGAAAAAAGGAGTGAGCACAGAAAAAAGGAGTCAAAGAAATGAGGAGCCGCGACCACAGAAAAAAGGAGTCAGCACAGAAAAAAGGAGTCAAATGCCGGCGACGCACACAGCGCCGCACAAAACCCATTGCACACGAAACTAGCACACAAAAAAAAAGAAGCCGCTCGCGCCCCACAAATCCCACATCCACCTCCAAGCAAAACAAGCAACGGACGGGACACACACAAAGAGGAGGATTCAACAAGCCCCTGGCACACAAAAAGAAAGAAGACACTCGCGCCCCATCAATCCCCCCCCCCCCCCCCCCCCCGCTCAGACGCCGGCAAAGCACACAGCGCCGCGCGAATCCCATTGCACACGAAACGGGACGCACACAAAGAGGAGGATTCAACAAGCTCCTACCACACCAAAAAAAAGAAGCCGTGACCGCCACACCAAGCCCATTAGAGACGAAACGGGACAGACTACGGACATGGCACACGAAACGTTCACAAAAACGATGATTCAGACCCACAAACACACTAACATCAATAAGAAGTGACACCCAAAGCCCCTTTTCTAAAGAAACCGTCCGTATTAAACATACGTCATCTCAACACCTTCACACTATGCAGCATAGGTGGATCTCCTTACAATAAAGCACTATTAACCGTTCAACTGCAGAAAAGGCTTCATATTAACAGTGTAGTGCGATCCTCCTTATTACTTATCCATATTTCTCACGCTGAAGAACAAACAAGTCATGAATACACGCTCACGGGTACAAAACGATACGGCTCGGATAACGGGACCAAACACACGAACCCGCATGAAAAAACAAAATACACGGCGGCGCATACAACGCGCTTCTGAAACTCCGGGAGAAAAAATGTCTCGGCTCCAAAAACGCAAAGCTCAACTAACCCCATTACAGAGACGAGCCCAAATGGACAGACACAATGAACGTAGACGCATACAGCGCGCGTCTCAAAGTGTTGCATCGAAACAGGCACGAGTTCAAACCGAAAGACCTTGCGTCTCAGACATACAAAAACGGGAGCGAAGAGACAGCATAAATGAACGCAGACGTCTACAACGCGCATGTGAACTGCCAGAAAACAAGCAAGCAAGGCTCCAAAAACAGAAAGCTCAACTGACCGACATACAAAAACGGACAAGGCTCGATACAAACAATGCACGACGTAGACTGAAACGGACTTTTCGCACAGCACAGGCGAATCGATTACACCTCCAAAATAGCGCGTCCCAAATACTGGACATGCAACAACGCGCCTCTCAAACGCCACAAGCAAAACATGCCCGTCGCGGACATCAACGCCAGACACCTGCTAAACGCTTGCGCCACTTAGCTGACAACGCGTTCAATAATGAGTCCACTATTGAGGAAAATTCATTGGGATTAATGAATGTCATTTGCAATCATTGTCATTCACTTAACTTCCCTGAAGAAACAACTGGCAATACAAGTAATGAATTTACACGTTGTTGTCAAAAGGGTCAAATTACACTGCCTCCTTTACATTCATATCCTGAATATCTACAGAAGCTTCTAACTAATGATGTACCTGAAAGTAAAAACTTTATGAACTGCATTAGATCCTACAATAGTTCATTTGCTTTTGCATCTACCGGAGTAAATATCAGGCCACCAAAAGGCAATGGCCCATACTGCTTTCGCATATGTGGACAAATATTGCATCGCATTGGAACAGTGCACCCTGAAACAAACCAACAACGCAAAAATGCACAAATCTACATCCTAGATCCAGATGACGCAATCTATCAACGAATGAACCTTCCTGAAAACAAACAATGCACAGAGCTTATAATGAGAAACATCACTCATGTCATAAACAATCACCCATTAGCTAAGTCTATAAAAATGCTACATGAGGTTGAAAAGGAGGCCAATACAAAAGCAACAGCAGAAGGTATAGCAGCAACTACAATTGCTTTAGTCTTGATAAAGGACAAAGAACAAGATCCAAGACGATACAATCTTCCCGTCGTTAATGAAGTAGCAATTGTCTTTCAAAGTAAAGATGGGGAGCCTCCATTTCACCGTGATATTGTTCTACATTTACGTCCTGATAAAACCAACAAACCTACATTCCAACGCATAGACATTTGCTATTCCGCTACTTGATACTTTAACATACCCCATATTGTTTCCAACTGAACAGGAAGGATGGAGTGCTACAATTTCCAGATTTAAAAAACATCAAGCACAGAAACGATCACGTGTATCCATGAAAGAATATTTCTCCTACAGACTCTCAGTAAGAAACAACTTTAATCTATTACTCAATGCAGGAAAGCTAACTCAACAATACATCATTGACGTTTATGTTCGAGCGGAATCAAATGATCTACAGTGGATAAAAAACAACCAGCCTTCACTTAGAGCCGATAAATACAAATCACTAATGGACTACATTAATCGTGATGCTGACGTCATGGAACACCCTGCTGGAAAACCTGTTATTCTACCATCATCCTTTCAAGGCAGCCCACGCAATATGCAACAACATTACCAAGATGCCATGGCTATCGTAAGAAAGTTTGGAAAACCTGATCTGTTTATCACTATGACCTGCAATCCTAAATGGACAGAAATTACAACTAATCTTATGCCCTGGCAGAGAGTCGAACATCGTCCTGATTTAGTTGCAAGAGTCTTTAGACTTAAACTGAATAACCTGCTACAAGATATCAAAAATAGATCTCTATTTGGAACTGTCACAGCCATTATCCACGTTATCGAGTTTCAGAAAAGAAGTTTACCACACGCCCATATATTACTAATACTTGATGAGGATTCCAAAATACGCACAGAATCTGACATCGATAAAATAGTCAAAGCTAAAATTCCAGACCGTGACACCTCTCCACGCCTCTTTCAGATTGTTATAAAAAATATGATTCATTCACCATGTGGCGCTAGAAATCCAAACAGTCCATGTATGGTTAATGGCAAATGTTCAAAAGGCTTCCCCAAAGACTTCCAAGACGTTACACTTGGTAATATAAATGGATACCCTAAATATAGAAGACGAAAGACAAGTCAATTACAAATTCGTCAAGGTCATTCAATTGACAATAGCTGGGTCGTACCATACAATCCTTATTTATGTTTACGCTACAACTGCCATATAAATGTTGAAATCTGCGCTACAGTAAAAAGCGTTAAATATCTATTCAAATACGTTTACAAGGGACACGATTGTGCTAATGTTTCCATATCTGAAACAAATGCTCACGATGAAACTCGAATGTATGTTGATTCACGATACGTCAGTGCTCCAGAGGCCATTTGGAGAATATTTTGCTTTCCTATGCACCATCAGAGCCACACAATATGTCGCTTGCCAGTTCATTTGGAGCACGAACAAACTGTCTGTTTTCATGCAGGTAATGAACTACAAGCGGCAAAGAGAGCAGCCACAAAAGATACTAAACTAACCTCGTGGTTTAAACTCAATCAAAACGATCCCACGGCTCACCGTTGGAAGTATTGGGAAATTCCTCTTCACTATGTTTGGATTGACAATGGCACATTCTGGAGAAAACGACATCACCATGGTGATAATGTCATAGGCCGAATGTACACTGTCAGTATTAAGGAACCTGAAAGGTTTTACCTTCGATTACTTCTTCAACATGAAACAGGAGCTACATCATTTCACGACATTAAAACTGTACGAGATGGCTGCACCATCAAACTCTGTAAGACATTCCAACAGGCGGTAAATGACAAAGGATATTTATTAGATGATACAATTTGGCAAAGAACTCTACACGATGCCATATCCTATTCAATGCCAGGTCAAGTTCGACAACTATTTGCTTATATCTGTGCCTTCACCCTCTGGAATACAAACAAAGTGGGAATGATTGAGGACATATGCCACAAGCTTCATGGGACAAATGATTCCTGCATCGACTGTGAAGCCTATGCACTAAACGACATTCGTTTGCTCTTATGCTCCTTGGGTATACATTGGATAACTTCCATTTACCAAATGTTCCGGATTCCTTACCGGATCTACATTCCACAACAATTGATCTCCAACAAGAACAACAGATTGCACAAACTATGCTTTCCTCTTTAAATGACTTACAATCTGCTGCTTTTCACAAAATTATTCATGCCACGGAAGACACCAGCCCTATACCCAAATGCTTCTTTCTTGACGGCCCTGGAGGAAGCGGAAAAACATACCTTTATGAAACACTTATACGTTTCTTTGCTGCAAAACAACAGTTGATTATCGCATCTGCTACAACCGGAGTGGCAGCTAATTTGTTAATAAATGGTCGTACATGTCACTCCTTATTCAAAATACTGGTCCCAATCACAGAGACATCGGTATCCACTATGAACATTCACAGTAGCAATGCCCGTGACATCCGTCTTGCAAAACTGTTAATTATTGATGAATGTACAATGGCATCCAGTCACTTACTCAACACCATTGATAAACTTCTACAAACGTTGATGAATAATAATATTCTCTTTGGAGGAAAAGTACTTTTATTAGGAGGTGATTTTAGACAATGCTTGGCTATTGTTCCACATGCCATGCGCTCAGCTATTGTTCAGTCCACCTTAAAATACGCAGACAATTGGCATTGCTTTCAAACAATACAGTTAGTACAAAACATGCGATGTCCAGATCCAGAATATAACAATTGGCTATTACAACTGGGAAATGGTACACTCACCAATACAGATGGACTTCACCCAGATATTATTACAATTCCCCAATCCTTTATCTGCGACGACTTAGTTACAGAGATATTTGGAACAGCAATCTCATTAGACCAAATACCCCTTTTAACACAACGCACTATATTATGTCCAAAAAATATTAATGTTGATCACATTAATAACCAGGTAATTTCATTACTTCCTGGAGAGGCATGGCTCTTTCTAAGCTCTGACAAAGTTGACTCTGATGACGATAATGAATATCTGAATTTCCCCTTAGAATATTTGAACACTATTAACCCAGCCGGATTACCACAACACAATCTTAGCCTTAAAAACGGAACAATAATCATGCTATTAAGAAACCTTAACACTAAACAGGGTTTATGCAATGGCACACGTTTAGTCGTCAACACCATGACACACAATGTTATTCAAGCAACAGTTCTTACAGGATCACATGCTAACAATACTGTTCTCATTCCTAGAACTGACCTTACGAGTTCTGACCTAGAATTACCTTTTACATTGAAACGCCGACACTTCCCCATTAAACCTGCATTTGCCATGACCATCAACAAATCACAAGGACAAACCATGGACAAGGTTGGCATCTACCTCTCTGAACCCGTTTTTGGACATGGACAACTTTATGTTGCCTTCTCACGTGTTCGACGTTCATCTGACGTTAAAGTTAAAGTTATAAATGCTCCATGCCAAGGAAGACTCATTCAAGGACAGGACACCATCTTTACTACTAATGTTGTGTACAAAGAAATATTCCAATAAACCATTACTCTGTGCCAAACACTGTACTGTTTGCTTTCTATATGCATCATCCACACCTTCACACTATTCTATATCTCATTCATACATCTCACTCTTTGTCATGCCCCAACACCAGGGGTTGGCGAGCGAAGCGAGCAGGGGGTGGAGCCCCCTAGTATATGATAAAAGTGAAGGGTTATAGATCCATGTGCATCCTTTGTTTTGCAAGTAGTCTCTCACTGCTGCTTCATTTGCACTGACGCTTAGTTCCTTGTCGATGCATGCAAAGTTTGCTCCTCTGTCAGAATGGGGTACACTTGATAGACCACAACTGGAATAGCTCTTATATGTACAACTCTAGTAGAAGTATATGTAAAAAGGACTGCCCAGTGTTTTCTATCTGTACTACCTCCTCTTGTGCGATGTGTCATCACAGATCATGGACCACAAACGTCCATTCCAATACTGGTTAATTGTGTCTCTGGGGTAATCCTATCTTCTGGTGCATCTGCCATCATTTGAACTTCTAAACTCTCACAGAGTTTGTGACAAATGACACACTTGTGTATGGATGCAGAGGCCAGACTCTTGTCTTTAATAATTAAAAGCCCAGCAATCCTGATCACCCCCTCTGTAATGTTAACTCCTTGGTACACTACTTGCTCATGGTAGTATCTGACAAGCAAGACTTCAATATGATGGCTGCAAGAGATGATAACAGATTTTTATTCTTTTGACAAATCTGAAGAGGATAAACAGCCTTCAACCTGCAGAAATCCTTCCTCTCCAACTACTCAGTTTAGCTTCTAAAAATGCTTTGGTTAGGCAATGATTTTTGTTTTTTAGGCCATTTATATTCATCCTTGAACTATTCATGCTAGACAAAGAAAATTATCACAATCCAGTCATACAAAACTTCAGCTTCAATACATGGCTCATTATAAATTTACCAACTTCTACGCTGTTCACTGTCATCTCTGAAAAGGTCTGGCTATGTGAAGTTCAGCTATAATTTTATTGTCTTCAAATCTGAAAAACACTCAAAATATAAGTTTCAGAATTTTTTGCCACTTTAGGATGGAATTTCAGGTTGAACCTCTGTGTCAGTTTCAGGATCCACAAGAGTGTAAACGTTTTACTCCTGTGACATCTCTATATTGATTTCAGACGGAAAGGGTGGACCCAAAAGCAATACAGAGTACTGCAATAAGCTGCTTGTATGGGCCTAGTTGTATAATCGTTAGGGTTGTAATGTGTGGGGTCATAGAACCATAGATTAGGATGTGTTGACCTTTTGATTCAAGCCACTCAGTTGGAAACATCAAGAAAAATCCTCCATGAAGTGTTTTATACTGTATGTATCTAAGAATGATTTTACTGTCTGTAAAGAATTTCACAGCATCCCAATCAATATCAATTTGATCTCTAATAAACTTGTATAGTTCAGCTGTTAGTAAGGCTGCATGTAGTGCCAGTTGTGGAATGGAATAGGTAGGTTGGTGGTTTAATTTAGACTTTCTGATTATAAAACCAACAAGGAATTTTTCTTTTGCATCAATAGCTCTCAGCTAGGTCACTGCTCCTTTTGCAGTGGTAAAGGCATCTGAGATGATGTACAGTTCTTTCCAACACGCTTCAGACAGTTAGACTGAAATGTAACACTTTGTTATGTACAGGTTTCATAAGGCACTTACGGATTCTCTTCACTGATCTCATTCCATTTGTCTTTCTTGTGAAAGCAGAGCATCCCATTCCCTCTGTTAAGATGATAGTTCTCAAAATATGGCCTTAACATTTATTGTTGTGGTTGCTGCAGTTCCAAGGGGGTCATATAATCTATTTATAGTAGACAGAACTACTCTTTGCGTAAAAGGCCTTTGTTCTAGAGAATCATGGAAAGTGAATCTGTCCATTTCCACATCCCAACTAAGTCCGAAACTGTTTTGCAGAGGCATAGGACCTACATTCAGCTGAAGATCTTTCAAATCAGTATTAAGGAGGAAAGGCTTCCATCACTTGCTTATTGACAGAAGTAATCTTATGGAGCCCTAAGTTGCATTCTGTCATCATCTGTTTGGTTCTGGTCAGAATATCTATGTTTTTGCCAAGACATGGTAACTGAAGGAACATCTATGTAAAAGTGTCTTATTATAAACTGCTAGGCATTGCCTCTATAGTGCTCACAGCAGGGGATGTGTAATATACCACCTTTTATTCATGACTTCATACCACAGAAAGATGAGTTAATCTTTGTGTTCCTCCCATACCACAAAACAATTAAACATCAGTTTTACATTGTGCAAGTATTGTCCCAGGGATGAGCGTTAAACACAAAACAAAAGCAGACCAAAAAAACTTCCCGAATTCACGCAAATGTATTGAGTTAATGCCTATCATTTCCACCAATATCCAGTAGGTGATAGCGAGCACCATGCAATAAAAAAAATAAATTAAAAAAACTGACCGTAGTGTTATGTTTACCTCTAGAAAAATTAGCCAAAAGCGTTGAATTTTTATCAACAACAAAAAAATGCTATTTGTAAAGTAAACACCAAAATGTCAGCATACAGTAAACACAGTTGAAAGGGTATTTTTAGTGTCTATTGCTGCACTAATGCAGATTTAGTATACATGCATCATGTGATATGTTTTGAAACAGTTTAACTGTGTTAGACAACGTTCAAGCAGATGCTGAAAGATATTTTTGTAATATTTTTTTTGAATGTCAGTGCACAACCTGCACAATGAACACTGTCCATTGTGTTACTGTAGCCTACCACAGAGCAAGGTGTAATGACTTCCACATTTCCCTTACTGGCAACGGCGTGTTGACAACTTACCATCCCATTTGGTCCCTCTACTGGTGTAAAGTATCAAATTCCAGATGTAACCCAGAGCTTGCTTTGCACAACATGTTGAACATAATATTGAATCATGCACACTTGGATGCAATGTACTATATCCAAAACAGCCTTCCCTTGTAACCCAAGAGACTTTCATGAACAATTATGTTATAACTGGGAATTTGCACCTTCTGTATATTTTTAATGATGACCTGATGCACATCTTACTGCTTGTAAAGTTTCAGTGCTGTGTGATTGGTTTCATCATAGTAATTTATTAGTGAATCGCATATATTTCATAATGAGTGAAAAACAATACACACTCAAAATGGTTTCTGAAAATGCATGTCTGCAACAACTGGTTTGTGGAACAGTACCATCTCTGGACTGGTTTACGCAGGATGCCCTGTTGTTTCAAGAGAGAGAAAAACAGCACATGTTGTCTACAGTGACAGGTTACCAGTTACTGGGACAAGAAAACTTTCTGCAACTGCAGAAAACTTTACTGCAACTTTCCTGGTACTGCTCAAAATAATGGTTTGTTTCAACAAACGTTTTCTCCACCAGGCTGTCATCGACAAATTGTAAATTGTCCAGATAATCATGACCAACAGACATCTTTCCTGTGGTAACCCCTAAATGGGCCATGAGGAGGTACAGGTCAGGAGTAGAATGAAGATGACACAAAATACAAGCATTACTGAAATTTGGCAGGTCAGAATCTACCAAACAAGTATCAGTTTCACTGTCCTTGTCAAATTGTAATGACCAATTCACATCATCATTACTATTGCTCAACTCGAGCAATGGGTTAGTTTCAGTTTGTTCTAAAAATGGCTTTATGGATTTTCATTTGCCATGGTGTTTATGATTGAAGGCTCTTCCACAATCACAAATATTGTTGAGTTACCATAGAGTTACTACAAAGTGTCAAAATGCATAAAAATACTCATGATTATTTGCAACATAATGTCATTTCATCTGCTAGCTAGCAGCAGAATACTGTCTGGAGAGTTATTGAGACTTAAATTGGTAAAGTGGACCATTACACATCACTATAAGTCTGACTGATGTTTAGCTATATTTACATAGATTTCCAAAGTCACACTCAGAGTTAACATCAAGGAGGTTAAAACATATGACATACAAGGCATAGCTGGATAGGTAAGACCAAAGTGAACTCTTGAGTTATAGTATATAGTTAATACCATTATAAGGCTTTTTCCCTGACATTTCAGTGCTGAAATCAGAAAAACTACTGATCCAATTATTTTCATGAATAGAGAGAACCTGACTCCCTGGCACAATGACTCATATTTCTTTATCCTAAAATTACATTAATTTCATGAACACAGCTATGAAATATGTGAGAGGTAAGCACTGTGCTGTTTTGGTTTCTAGTTTTTCTTTAGATAGATCCTACGTAGTATAAAGGAACACCAATGTAAGGTGACAAATCTAAAGGAACACTAATTTAAGATGGCTTTTCGGTACTGCTGGCAACAAAGAACACTGTAGACTCTCCATGAAGCAGACAACATTCTGAAAAATTCTAGGATTACATATGGGTGTCGACAAACACATATGCATGAACATACCGGAATAGAAAAGAAAATTAAAAATGACTGTGTTATTTAAAATAAAGCCTTTTGCTGTCAGTGCAACATCATGCAAGAGAGTGGTATGGTCATCAAGTAACAGCTATTAAGGAAGGGGGTTATAGTACACATCAGTAATCAACTGAAAAGAACTTAACATACATTGTTTTCATGTACATGTAACCCTTCATGTGCTGAGGGGTAAATTTAATCTTCCAAGTTTAGTGTTACTGGGATCCCAAGATTATCTTAGCAGCACTAGGTGTAAGGCAAGAAGCAGATATGCTTAACAGTACAACAATCCTTTTCAGTGCTCGGTCACATAGCCAAGCAGGAAAGAGTGACTGTGCTGCATGCATTCCAGCAAAAGAACCCTATTATTAAAATATCTGTTTAATTTTAATTCTTTTATTTGTAAAAGATATTTTGAAACAGTGTGATCTGTTGGCTCAGTGTCCAAATGTTTACACAGGAGCTCAGGTAGCTGATTATAAAAGGGGATGGATGTTATTTAGTTGATGAAGGACTAAATGTATTTGCTTAATTGAAAATTATTACCAAGACATTTCTAGTTTTCAGTGTTAAAACAGGTAATAATAGTTAGGTAAACAGGATCACTAATACTGATCAATCAAGAAAGGCGCGAGAAGAACATATAAATCTTATACAGTTGGTGCTGTAAGGAAGGAATGCCAGCTCTCTGCTCCCACTCCATCTGTATGTTAAAACATATGTATTAAACGTTAACCTGATTAAAACTAAATCTATTCCTATAACTCTTGTTGCTTTTTTGTCACTTGATTACAAGGTACGTGCATTTGACTTCAGTCATAGCCATCACTAGATTACTGAGGCATTAAGACATCAGCATTTTTTTCTTTAACAACATTTATTTCTATACCACTTTTTCATACAAATGATGTAGCTCAAAGTGCTTTAAAAGATGTCAAAGAAGTAGTTATGTACAAAGAATAACAAACTAAAATTAGATAAGAATAATAATGCATAAATAGTTTACAAAAAATAAATAATGCATTTACATAAGATAGATATATAATTAAGAGAAATAAAAGTCCTTAAATACAATATTGGCTAATTAGTCTCTAAATAATGGTCCTATGATAAGGTCAGTTGGCCAGAGTGGACCAAAAACCACATGGAAATCCACAGCACCAAAATCTTTATGCTTCTTGATGACAGATGGAGTTTTTTTAATGATTTTCTGAACCATGCCGGAGTGTGGACAAAACCAGCAGGCAGTGACTGGAAGGGGAAGCCAACTCACAACATTCTGCTACATTGTGCTGTAGAAGAAGGATTTTTAGGTGCCTGTAGCGAGTGTGAAGCTTTAGTATTTTTTCAGTACTTCATTGATGTTTAGAAGCTCACAACTACTGTGTTCCATCGTTTCTGTGGGATTTTACTCACCAGAAAAAAGTAGCAATAGGCCAACACACAGAGCCTCCGCACAAGACTATTCAACACAATACAGGAAGTGAACTGCAGAAAGTCTGACACTTAAAATAAAGATTGTAAACTACAATCACAAGGATTCAATGAACTGCTTCATTCCAATAGGAAGAGACAGTAACGTCCTGTAAATTCACTTCCAAAATGCTCTTTGTTTTCTTTCATTAGGCAATTCAGTGCTTCCACTCGATGTACATATTAAATTTATTTGATTAATTTGTTTATATAATCTGTCCTGTGAGTCTGTATTCTTGTTTTTTATATTTCTGCTGCTTTAACTCTTTGGTTCTTTCTTCATCATTCAAATAGTCTTTCTATTTTATCTTGAGTTAATTTTCCAAGGATGTCGGCAACAGTCGCATAGGTCTTAAACTTCTTGATAATATTGACAACAGTGGTCACAGGAACATCAAAGTCTTTGGAGATGGTCTTGTTGCCTTTTCTTTGACCATGCCTGGCAGTTTCTGTCTGTCTTGTCTCCATAGACAGCTCTCTACTTTTACTTCTCCTTCCCAGGTTTAGCCTAACACAAAACAGTTGAGTGCAGAGGTGGTGCTGTGGTTAGACAAGGTTGGGCATTGGCCTCACCTTCATATTCCTTGCCCACTCAAGCAAAATCTGGTAAAAGAGACAATATTTTCTAGTTGGTTTGAAGATGATATGGTCCAAGTGAAAACTCAGTGCAATGACATTTGCTTTTGTCAGAACATTGTTGAATTCCAGTGGTTGGATCATTAATATATATTTTTGTGCACGCACAACCAAATATATAGTTATCCCTTAATTCTTAGTATTTTATCAGCATGCCTAACACATTTCTTTTTTACAACAATGTCACAAGGATTAGATTGCATTTATATACTTAAAAAACTGACCGATAATATTATTGTAAGTGTAATGTTATATATAGCTGTCTAATACACCAAAGCTGAAATAAAACTACTACAGATAGTGTTCCTAAAAAAGTGCCAAAGCCAGGGGTCAGTCTGATTATAGTAGCAATCTAAATTAACAGCTCTTTGTTCATAAACCCCTTCCACTATGAAATGTAAACAATTAAGCTAATACAGTATCTCTTATACTGCTAGCTCATCTATTGAGAAAAGTAGCACTGTTGACGTTAACAGTGATATGTCATGTCAATCCATCTTAAAAACTTAACCATAAGGGAATATGCTGTGAAATTGCTAGATCATTCAGCTTAACCTGTGTAAAAGATGCCCAGGACACAGACAGATACAATACCAGATGTCAACAACACACACGGTTTAGATTCGTTTCCTGTACAAACAATACACAAACCAGAACAATAAACTCAGTTCTTATCTTTTATGTCTTTCTTTTCTTCACCGCCTCCACTCCTCTCCTAGAAACTCCGCCCTCTTCCACCCGACTCCGGCTCCTCGAGTGGAGTGAGGCGGCCTCTTTTATAGTTCACCCAGATGTGCTCCAGGTGCTTCCTGATGATCTTCTGGCAGCACTTCCTGGTGTGGCAGAAGTGCTGCCCTTGCACCTAAAGCACTCCGGGTGTACCAGGACTCTCTTCCGGCAGCAATTCCTGGTGTAGCGGAAGTTCTGCCTTCCATGGCTCCATAATTATCCGGGCGCCTCCTGGCGGTGACCAAGGGCCCCAACAGGGATGAGCTTCCAAGCTCTGTTCCCGTGGCCCCCACGCAGACCAGGGCGGCTGTCCTCTCGTGGCCTGGGGGAGGTATTGTCCCTCTCCTGGTCCTTCCAGGCATCCCCAGCCGTCCGCCACACCTGGAACAAATTTTGGCCTTGGCTGGAATATTCAGTTAAACAGGATGATTTTTTTTTACCTTCCAATAATGAAAAAATATCAGAATCCTGTTTGCACTGATACTTTTAAAAGATCTATGCATGCACATTGTAAGAAATAAACACAAATGTGAATGATAAAGGTTTGTGACACCTTGTGGTGAACCTCATGTATTTGACTGAAAAAAAAAACACATAAATGAACTGATATGTCATTGGGACAATTTCCAGACATGAATCTTAGTTTTGACTGAAGCAAGATGGAGGTGGAATCCCTTAAGAGGAAGTCAAGGTGGAGGAAGTCAAGGTGGAAAGGGTGGGTTCAGGGGAATGGTATCCCAAAAGTGATGTCAGTTGTCATCCTGTTGCTAGTCATCAGATCTGCCAAAGACAAGGGAGAAAAAACATTAGGCCACGGTGTCAACCATCAACCCAGAGTAGTATTACCATTCAATGATCCCTGAAACTATCTCCCAAGCACATGTGTGTGACAGCATAAAGCACAGGGAAATCTGATTTCCATAGGGATCAGAATTTTTCACTACACCTGAATTTTGGCATTATTAATGCCAATGTCATCAGCAAAGAACTACAGACTGAAATGAACTTAGGCACAGACAAAAACAGGTGAGACTGTTTAATGTTTATTTGGACAAAAATGGATACTACATAAAACGTATTATTGAAGTCAGTTTTTATCTCAAAACAAGCTTTCATTTTGGGGATATTATAATAGAAGTCAGGAGAATGTGATTTGTTTCCAGAGATATGCATTTTGACAAATTTGCAATATTTTATTTCTAAAATCATTCTGAGAATTACTGTGTCTAAGATACAACAAGATGATTAAAACTGTTAAAATTTCCTGTAGCCTAACTTTGTTTATTTATAACTGATTTGGTTTTTGTTACTAGACACATGTTTTATTGACTTCATTGATTAAATTAAAATTGAAACAATTTAGCATTCATCTCTGGTATTTTATTACATGTCTTTTATTATCTTGTGTCACCTCCAAGGCTCTAACTGATTTTATTTAGGTGCACAAACTCACCATTACTTGAGAAAAAATAAGCCCAAGCCAACATTTCAAATGCCCACCTGGGAGTACATTCTAGAACCGCCAAGTTGAGCAAGTTTTTGTCTGTGTTTAAACTGGATCAATGAGTGACTAGAAGATTGAAGATGTCTATGATATGCATTAAAATATATCTATTTGCTTAAAGGATCACTACAAGACATTTTTTTCTTATAACTTCTAAGGATGTCTGTGGTAATGTGCCTTACTGGCATTACCAGCAATTAAATAGTTATTTTTGTCCTCTGCAGTGTTAAGAGAGAGGCATTAGTTTGGGAAAAAAGGACAAAGAGGTTTAAAGAAATAAAGTTTGGCTTTTTTCCATTTAAAAAGTGCAGAGGGATGTCTTCACTGACTAGGCAGGTGTCATGTAGGAGTAGAAGGATGGCTCTGCCATTGTCCTTTCGGGATGCCGTTGTCTATCTACCACTCGTGCCCATGCCTCCTGCAACCTCATAGTGCTGGAAGAGTAAGGGCCGGTTTATACTTCAAACTCAGAACGTGCACACATCATGGCTGCTACGTGTTCCCAGCATTCATTTGATGTATCCTCTGAGCACGTTGTCAGAAATTAACGTGACTTGTGTGCAAGTTGCAGTACCAGCAAAACATTGGTGGGCGCAGTGTGTTAAAGTTGGAACATGACATCAGAGTCTCTGTTTACTATGTAAATGTGACAGAAAGCCGCATTTCGGATCCTTCAGGATGTGTGTGCTTCGATGTTTGATGAATGGTTCGATATGGTGAAGCAAAATGGCTTAAATCTCAAAATGTCCACTTTAATCCTGTAGTTTATTTTATCTTTGAAGTAGAATGTCTTAAAACCAAAACAAGTTTTTAATCGCTATGTACTTCTGGAGCTTCCTCCTGCATTGACAGCAGCGGCAAGCAGCAATCACCACACATAACACATTAAATTTATGATATTTCAGCTCTCTGCACATTTAGAATCCTTAGATTTATACTTGATATCATTTTCATGATGAAATGCATTAAACTATGTATATTACATTTTACAGATAAATTGTTAACTTCATTTAAATAATGAATACTGTTAATAATTACACATATGGGGGGCAGCATGGCGGCAAAGCAGTAGCGCTGCTGTCTTGCAGGGAGTCACGTCCCTGGTGCTCCCTGCTGGGTTTCCACAGTATGCTCCAATTTCCTTCCAAAGATATGCTGGTTTGGGGATTTGGTGATGCTAAAATGACGCTGTGTATATGAGTGTTTGTATTTACCTTGCAATGAGCTGATGCCCCATCCAGGGATTGTTTCTGCCTCGTGCCCAGTGCTTGCTGGAATGGACACATCCCTGGAGTGATGGATTCAATCATTAAACACCCTTTTCAGAGATATTGCGGTAAGGTGTCATCGGAATTTAATGGGTGTTCCAAGCAATTCACAAAACAGCAAAGCCGAACCTGTTCTCACAAAATAATATCTCGCATTGCCACCAGGTGGATTCTTCCAGATTTACGTAAAGTACACACGCAAGTGTAAACAGTAAAGCGCTTGCGTAGCAGGAGTGTCTACTGGAGCATGTGTCGCGTCGTATGATGTATAAACCTGGCCTAAACAGTACAACGCTTGTGTAGCAGTAGTGTCCAGAGGCGCACACATTGAGTAAAGTATAAATCCAGCCAAAGAGAAAGTGAGAAAAGTATTAGTATCGGCTTGCATTAACAGATCCCGTATTTGCAGTTGTCTGGATGGTGGCCCAGGTGAGACAAAAAGGCTTACTATCACTTTTGGGAGAAGCGCAGTACACGTCTCATGCGACAGCCATTTGTATTTTTATAGGAGTTTTACAGGGTAGGAGACACCACTCTTCGTAGATGTATCCATGTCATCGTGTGCCCGTGGAAGGAAGACATTCAACAGCATAATTGGTTGTCACAAAGGTACTGAATACAAAAGGGAATTTCCAGCCTCTACAGGGTGTCTTCTGGCTAGACCGTGCTGAGTGAAGTACTTCATAGAACGTTCGCGTGAGTTTACCAAGCACTATGGCTTGTGCCTCGATTGTTGTAAATATTTTTCTTTTTGTATAAACTAGGGAGCTCTGCCCCCTGCTCGCTTCACTTGCCAAACCCCGGGTTTGGGTCCTGTGGAAATACAATTTAAAGTGTTTTGTGGATATTGCCATTGTATCATGATATAACTGTTGCAAGGCTCTTGGACTACCTTGATATGATGATGGTAATATTACTGCTTTACTTATTTTGAACTTGTCTGATTTATTGATATTTGAATTTTTGCATATGTTCCATTCTAAGTTTAGCTTGATTCAATTTAATAAAGAAGAGATAATTAGATGCGACTTTTACATACGCATTAATAATGTAATGTTGTGAGAGACGTTGAGATGATAGAAGTGGGTTGAATACATGGTAATGAATCGATTAATTTTGACCCGAAATATTGTGTGGGAGTTATTCGGTTTTCTGAATGCGTTTGTTTCATATTGTACGACCATCCTGTTTCACCATCTGAGAAAAGCAAAGGAAAGAGTAAAGGGTCGGCATGTGGCAATGTATTTGACATAAATGACGAATTATGCTTTGCCTTTTGATATACACGAATATCTACTCTGTCTTTGATAATCTCCATCTTTCGAAATTATTGGCGCTGACAATTCGTCACATGTGGGTTTATTATAAATGAGACTGTGATCTTTTGGATTCATATAGAAATCCAAGAAAATTTCTTTGTCCGTGTTATGCTGATAAATTTCGTAGTAAAGTGCGATACTTTTTGACGTATGGATTTGTATCCATTATTGGCTGTATAATTTCTATTACGTTGGATCGTTTAACTCTTTTGATTCTATTGCATCACTTCTCCATGATCATAAATATACACCTGACAAAATTGTGTTTTTTTCTAAATTAAACTTGTCGTAGCTGTAATTGTTGCAGGAACACAGATTCTCTTAGTGTATGGTCCATTATTGTGCAAATCAATGTTTTGTGCATTGAATGATGCTAACGCGAAAAGATTATTGTAGACGTGTATATTTTGCCTGTAGTGTTTGTGGATTTCACTTTCACCAAACAACAAATCTTTTAATTCTTGCGGAAACGCCTCTTCATTGGGAAGCAGCAGTACTTTTCCCTGATGGCAACACGAATTAGTCGACTTAAACTTTAAAGCCTTAAAATATCTACATATGTCCGACATATCACCTATGTCCATATATTCGATCTATTTTTGCTGTTCCGTTATTTCACCTAGTAATAATTTCCATTTGTTTGCACGAATGTGATCTGTACTCTCCTTTTTTTGAAACTTTCGAATTTTAGTACTGTCATATTTTTTAACTTTCTCTGGGTATGTATCGCGCCAATGTTATTTTTGAGCCTTTCAAATTCCACTGCTCTCATAATCTGTAACCTGCTCTGCATGTGTATAGCGCTAATGCTTTTTGAACATCTTAATGAAGTTCTACTGTGTCTTTTACTCTTTCTCTTTTATTTCTGACACCGTTTGGACCTGCCTTTGTCTTTTATATCTGACCCCGTTTGGACCTGCAAGGTTTTCAATACCACTTGTTCCGGGCTGATTATTACTTTCCTTGCCTAGGTAACCATCTCATGGGAACATGCTTCCAATGGATGTCAGTATGATGTGACTTGACTGTGACTTGACCATGTCGCAGGAAGTGAAAGTGCCTCTGCCTCTTTGAAGTGTCTCTCTTCAGAAGATCACGTCTTGTCACAAGTGTTTTTTTTATAATAGAGAGATATCTCTGGATTAGCTTTGGTGGAAGTATTTATTGGGTTGCAGTTAATGGTGCACTGTTTATTTTTGTTTATACACATTTTATTTTTCTATATTTTGAATATTTTTCTTGGTAAACCCTGTACTATACACTTTTTGGAGGAGCAGCTTCCTGACTTGGATTACTGTGGAGGAAAACGGCTTTATTTTTGTGCTTATGTATATATGGATTTTACTAGTTTGTGTGAATTTTTCTTTTTCCTTTGGGACTTTCAGTCAGCACTGTAAATACTGTATATAGTCATCACTTTTGGGCTCAGTTTCATTACTGTTTTTGTGTTATAGATATATACTGTATATTCCGCATGACATTATTTTTGTTTTTTTTCTTTATGTGCACCTGTAAATAAAACCTCACTTTATTTTTGTAAAACCCAACCCTTTCGTGTCCATGTCTCCCTGTCTTACACCACCATTCTGGTCACATTCGGTCCTGAATACTAGACACCTAGAATGTAGGCTGGTGTTCCCCAATTCCCACTACACAGGGTGTCACAATGTCCCAACCATTTTTGAACGTCTTTGAAGAATAAGCAAGAATTGAATTCTTTTCCTGGCTTTTTTTTTTTTGTTCCTCTACAAACCAAAGAAATGCAAATCTTTTAATTTCAATACTTTTCAGGAAGATTGGTGCATCATTTGAATGAAGTATATTTAAAACACAGAATTTGTGGAAGAGTCTGTGATCATAATATCATACAAATTTTTAAGTAGATGTATGTGGGAAAATTTACCGTATTTTTTGCTCCATAAGACGCACCTGACCATTAGACGCACCTAGGTTTAGAGGAGGAAAACAAGAAAAAAAATATTCTGAACCAAATGGTGTACTAATATGTTTAATAAAATATAGCAGAATAATATTTCAACCATGTAAATTCAACAGCGGTATTAAGAAACATCATCACTGTCATTAACAAATAAGGAGAGACTTTAAGGTTCAAGCACTCTTCTAGTTTTATGGAAACCCCAAGAAACTCCTCATCGCTAGTGTCAGAATTTATGAAGCTCAGTTGCTCACAATCACTTTGCAGGAGCACGTACCTATCATCACGCGGCATAACCTGTCCAAAGCCACCAGGGGACAAGGCACGTTTGGACCAATGCTCCCTGAAGTTATATCGCCAGTCTAGTCCCATCTATATTTGTAATGCCACAAAGCCCTTCATCTCGTGTTTTGTTATGGGTTTCCAGTTTGAAAAATGAGAATGTGGTGCAAGCACAGACCTCGATTCAAAAAATTGCTCTTCATACCTGCTTGTCTCGTCTGACAGTAGCTGAAAGGCAGCTTCAGGAAAGAACAGCCTGAAGTAGTCCAGGTAATCTGTCGAGTCCAACAGCAAGCCATGCGGTCTTGTGAAGTCCGGTAGCCAGTTTGGCTCCCACAGATCAATGTCTAGGTATTTCTCCCACACGAACCTTGCCATAGGTGCATCGGCTGCATGAATGCGCTCAGCTGGGGCGGCATCGGCTGGTGTCTCAATCAGCTGATGCCAGTTCCTCACTCTCTTGTTCGATCTCCTGGTCACTCTCAATAAAATCAGATTCTGAAAAATCAGAGTCCGACTCAGCAATAATGCGCAAAACATCGTCTGCTGAGTATTTTGTTTTCTGCACTCGCTTCGCTCCCTCGTGAGATGTTGATGCCATCTTGCCTTTGTTTACATTTCGCAACTCACGCACATGCAAGGATTAGATGCCGAGTCAATGAGTCTAACATTCCTCCATGCACAGAGGGAATGCCTGTAACGTAACAGTGAGTTTTGTCGCCCTCTACCCCTGGATGTCGACTTTTGTCAGGTAATACACATCATGGTCTGTGACGCAATATTCGCTCCATAAGACGCACAGACATTTCCAACCTTCTTTTGGGGGAAAAATGTGCATCTTATGGTGCGAAAAATATGGTACAATTTTTTAAAAAAAAGTGCTATTTACAATGGGCTGGCATACACCATATTCAAGGAGCAAAATCTAAAAATGCGCTCTGGCAGCATTCTGTTGCATCACAGTAAAGCAAACTGTTTTATTATTTTATTTTATCGCCTATAATAGTAACCTGCACTATCAATTGAGATGATTAACTTTGGAACATATCTACACATGGTATAAAATGAGAGTGGACTTTATGCTTGAAAACTGTGATGTGCACAAGGTCAGGTATAGTTTATATATATATATATATATAAATATATATATATATATATATATATATATATATATATAAAGTAAAAGGCAAAATGAAAGTCACAGTGAACTCATGACAATATAAAAAAATGTATTAGAATTAAAGATCAAATGTGTACATAGTAAGACATGAAACTTAATAGGCCTAAACTTAATCTAAAATGAGAGATAGAGATAGAGATAGAGATAGAGATAGAGATAGAGATAGAGATAGAGATAGAGATAGAGATAGAGATAGAGAGACTTTATTAATCCCAAGGGGAAATTCACATACTCCAGCACCAGCATACTGATAAAGAACAATATTAAATTAAAGAGTGATAACAATGCCAATAACAATGCAGGTATACAGACAGACAATAACTTTGTGTAATTTTAACATTTACCCCCCCCCCCCCCCCGGGTGGAATTGAAGAGTCGCATGGTGTGGGGGAGGAATGATCTCCTCAGTCTGTCAGTGGAGCAGGACATTGACAGCAGTCTGTCGCTGAAGCTGCTCCTCTGTCTGGAGATGATACTGTTTAGTGGATGCAGTGGATTTTCCATTATTGACAGGAGCCTGCTCAGTGCCCGTTGCTCTGCCACAGATGTCAAACTGTCCAGCTCCGTGCCTACAATAGAGCCTGCCTTCCTCACCAGTTTGTCCAGGCGTGAGGCGTCCCTCTTCTTTATGCTGCTTCCTCAGCACACCACTGCGTAGAAGAGGGCACTCGCCACAACCGTCTGATAGAACATCTGCAGCATCTTATTGCAGATGTTGAAGGACGCCAGCCTTCTAAGGAAGTATAGTCGGCTCTGTCCTTTCTTACACAGAGCATCAGTATTGGCAGTCCAGTCCAATTTATCATCCAGCTGCACTCCCAGGTATTTATAGGTTTGCACCCTCTGCACACAGTCACCTCTGAAGATCACGGGGTCCATGAAGGGCCTGGTCCTCCTAAAATCCACCCACCAGCTCCTTGGTTTTGCTGGTGTTCAGTTGTAGGTGGTTTGAGTCGTACTATTTAACAAAGTCCTTGATTAAGTTCCTATACTCCTCTTCCTGCCCATTCCTGATGCAGCCCATGATAGCAGTGTTGTCAGCGAACTTTTGCACGTGGCAGGACTCCTGTGTTGTATTGGAAGTCCGATGTATATAGGCTGAACAGGACCGGAGAAAGTACAGTCCCCTGCGGTGCTCCTGTGTTGCTGACCACAATGTCAGACCTGCGGTTCCCGAGACGCACATACTGAGGTCTGTCTGTAAGATAGTCCACGATCCATGCCACCAGGTATGAATCTGCTCCCATCTCTGTCAGCTTGTCCCTAAGGAGCATAGGCTGGATGGTGTTGAAGGTGCTAGAGAAGTCTAGAAACATAATTCTTACAGCACCACTGCCTCTGTCCAAGTGGAGAGGGATTGGTGTAGCCTGTAGATGATGGCATCCTCCTCTCCCACCTTCTCCTGGTATGCAAACTGCAGAGGGTCGAGGGTGTGGCAGACCTGTGGCCTTAGGTGGTGAAGCAGCAGCCGCTCCATGGTCTTAATCACATGTGACGTCAGAGCGACAGGCCGGAAGTCGTTCAGCTCACTAGGACGTGATACCTTTGGGACGGGGGTGATGCAAGATATTTTCCAAAGGCTCAGGTTGAAGATGCGCTGTAGAGGACTCCCCAGCTCCAGCGCACAGGCCTTCAGCAGTCGTGGCGATACTCCATCTGGACCCACTGCTTTGCTGGCCCGAAATCTCCTCAGCTCTCTGCTCACCTGGGCTTCTGTAATTGTGGGTGGGGGGAAACTCTCTCCTATGCTGGTATCAGCACAAGGATGGGTGGAGGATGCAGTACGTTGAGGTGAGAGTGGGTTAAAGTGGTCAAACCTGTTAAAGAAGTTGTTCATCAGGTTCGCTCTCTCCACGTCTCTCTCGATGGTGGCACCCCCGCTTCAAGCTGCAGCCAGTGATGATCTTCATCCCATCCCACACTTCCTTAATGCTGTTATTCTGCAACTTCTGCTCCAGCTTTCTCCTGTACTGCTCCTTCGCCTCCCTGAGCTGGAGTCGGAGTTCCTTCTGCACGCGCTTGAGCTCATGCTGATCACCGCCTTTAAAAGCCCTTTTTTTCTGGTTCAAAAGGCCCTTGATGTCACTTGTAATCCATGGCTTGTTGTTAGCATAGCAGCATACTGTTCTTACTGAAACTACAATGTCCATACAGAAGTTGATGTAGTCAGTAGTGCAGTCAACAACCTCCTCAATTTCGTCACTATATGATCCCTGCAGGATATCCCAGTTCGTAGTTCCAAAGCAGTCTCTTAGAGCCTGCTCTGCCTCAGGGGACCATTTCCTGAATGAGCGTGTGGTTGTAGGTAGCTCCCTCACTCTTAGTTTGTAGTGAGGCTGAAGCAGATCCAGATTTTGATCTGCTTTCCCAATCGCAGGCAGTGGGGTGGCACTGTATGCGTCTTTAACGTTTGCATACAGTAGGTCAATAGTTCTATTTCCCCGGGTGTTACAATCCACATACTGGGAGAAGGCAGGTAATGTTTTGTCCAGTGAAATGAACAAGCAGTCAAGCAATGGAAGGTAAAATGTAAGAATAAAAGATGGATTTTACAGAGCAAGAGCTTCTAATAATGATTGATTTACTTATTTGGTTGGTCTGTTTGGCTGTTACATCTTCTCTTTGCCTTTAATACACCTGTCCTTGGTTACTAATTTGTGAGCAGTGTGGCCAATATTATGGAAGGACTGGGGCACAAACTTACAATGGGCATCACCTCCCCTGGAGCACCAGATAGCAGTCTCCCAGGTTGCAACGGTGATATGGATTCCATCAGGGATCCATGGGAGTTGCAATCTTAATGCTTGTGTATGCAACAACTTTCCAATAAAATAAATCATTCCTTGTAAAATATATTTCACTCTTGAACTGGCATTGTAGATGAATATCTCAGGTTAGCTCTGCAGCATGTCAGTATTGATAGTCACACAGTAATTAAAATTAAAATCAAGATACATTTTTCACAGCACATACAGTATACTCTTCTACCTGAAATTTCACTCAAATTTGGTGGAATCCAGAGTAGTAAGTATAAAACAATTGGTGTACTAAATATTTTACTGATTACTGGCATCACACATTTTTTTTTTTTTTTGTGATACAGATAGACGCAAACACAAGTTTTTCCACACAGCACTTTATTGTACATAGAGAAGCACTTCTATTCTCGCTCCCCACAGCAGCACAGCATAGTGCAACCCATCTATTGCTCCGGGGGAGGTGATGCTCCAAATATGCTCTCTCCCCTGGTCCTTCCACTATAGATGCGTCCCGGCCGGGTAAGGACCCTGCCCGTCAAACACAATATATAAAGTCTTAGACGTTGCCCCACAGTGGCTGGTTCGTTTACGTGACACTGTGTAGATCGGAGAATTACATGCATAGGTCTGATCACAATGATATTTGGGTGGTTGCCTACCAGGTAGCGCTTGTGGTTGGTCAGCCAGTCAGCAGACATCTGCCACACTCTCTCAGTTGGGAGAGAGTGTTCTGGAAACTCAACAGAAAAAATGAAGTAGCAGCAACCTGGTAGGCAATTTACTGGCAGGAAGAAAAGTTTAGTATAATTAAAGTATGGTCCCTGCAAGCCTATCTATTGATAATCCCCCACGACATGGTACATACATATTCAGAATTCATAATCAAGTGCAACTTCTTACATTTGTAAACAATGGGTGGAAGGTTTATTCTTGTTTACATCAAGCCTTTTGTAATATTTTATTTTAGGATCATAGGTCCGTGTGTTTCATTAGTACTATATGCAAAGAATGTCCCAAATGCTTGCTGTGTGTCATCACATGATATAAAGATAGTATTGGGAGCCAGAGTATAGCAAGAAAATAACTTTTGGGTGGGCCTTTACAAAAGTGGGTGGTCCAGGCTCTACCTGACCATCATGCCAGCATGGGGGGATCCAATCCTCATGTAGTATAATCCAACAGCAGAATTAGCACAACTGTAAGGCCTCAATTTAATTTGTGAAATAGGTGGAAATTTCCTCCAATGTAATAATAAATGGGGTTAAGAGATTTAGATGTTATTGTAGGATTTTCTTCAAAGTGTCATAAACTACATTATTAATCCTCACGTGTTCATACACAATTTATTAATTTTCTTCTCTGTATCTAAATAATAACCACTGCTTATTATATCACTTATTTTTTCAGAATTTGTGAATGCTCAGATTATTCAGAATATTTAATTTACACAAAACTGATTCAAGCTGTTATAACAACAAACTTTTCAAATAAGGTTTATCAGAAAATCACTTTGTCAAATTTGTGACAGATGCTTTTGTGAGATTTATGTTTCAGTCAGTATATGGAGGAGACTGCTGGCAGTAACACTGAAGAACAATTAAAAGTCAAGCCAAATATGTAATTCAAATGTCACAAACTGTTCCCACCTTTTTACAGTATATCAAACTTAAAAACTTGTTAATATATTATTTCAGAACTCCTGTAAAACAGCCTTTGTTCTTTTGTTTTCAGGGAGCCTCACATAAGTGATAAGACTGCTATTGTATAAACCTCTGTACTGTTGATGAAAATTAGCCATCTGAACTGGACTGACTATAATTGCTATATTCTTCTCTCTAGCTGATTTTTAGCTTCCCTAACATCCTTCTTAATGTTTACCCTCATGTTCTCATATATCCTATGATTAGCATGGGAGTTATTATGTGCCTTATGTAGATGTTTTTTCCATTGCAGCTTCTTTTTCAACTCCTTAGCTTCTTTTTCAACTCCTTATTTTCCCACTGCAGTTTTTTTTTTTAATTTCCTAATTAAGTTAAATATAACAGTTTTGGTCTTTGCATTTGCACCCTTCCAAAACACAGACAATTGTATTATATTATGGTCACTTGACCCTAGTGTTTTAATCACCTTTACACCCTCAATTCTATCATGGCTATTACAAAATTACTAAACCTAATCTGGGTGCCTCCCTTGTTGGTGCTTTAACATACTATGTTAAAAAAAAACAGTCACTGATTACATCTAAAAATGCATTCTGTTGTACTCAGCTTTGTGCACGGTTAGTCATGTTAATATTCAGGTTACCAATGGCTTTAATATCCATCTGTAAACTTGCCTTTTTAATTTATCTAAAAAGATGGGCATTGAAACTACTGTCTACATTACAGCCCATAACACGCTCCTAAAATAAGGCCTCTTTCTCTAATACTTTCCCGAACAAATCCAGATGTCCTAACTAAAACGAAACTCTTCCTCCAACTGTATTTGACCTGCATTTTAATTCTGTTTGACATAAACAGCAACCCCCATCCTCTTCTGTTCTATCAAGCCTTCCTGAAAAATGTGTATCCCTCTATGGTTCTACTCATCCCCATCTTTGTTATTTAGCCAGGTTTCTGTTACTGCTATCATAATTAAGCTCAGCTACATACAACTCCAAATCACTTGTTTTATTTTTGACAACTCTAGCTTTAAGGCAAGCTATTTTTAATGTATTATGTATTTTACTTTTGCACTGAAACTGGGTTAGAATTTGCATTACTATGCATATTTATTTTTTCACTATTATTCATTCCTTCATGTATAGTTTTAAATCTGGCCTGTCCTAAACTCCCTTCCCCCGTATTACCTAGTTTAAACAATACTCGACTAACGTGCTCATATGCAACATCAGCATATTGGTGCCCCTCCAGTTCAGATGTAACCCGTCATGGCAGAACAGGTCCCATCTGTTCCAAAAACAGTCCCAATACCCCATGAACTTATACCCATCTGCCCTACACCAAGGTATGAGCCACATGTTAAACCCTGTAATCTTCTCAGTCTTACCTGGCTTGGTGTGTAGCACAAGTAAAACTTTAGAGAAGACGACCTTGCCAGTTCTGTTCCTCAACCTTGCACCTAACTCTTTAGAGCTGGATTGCAGACCTGTCAGACTACCCTCACGTATGCCATTTGTTTGAACATGGATATTGACAACTGGTTGCTACTCTGCTCTGGCCAAGAGCCTATTAATCCTTTTGGGAAGTCTCCCAACTGTGCATCCAGAAGGCAACACACTGTGCGAAACTCTGTCACTGGAGCAAACCTGCGCTTCAATACCCCTAATGACAGAGTCCCCAATTTTCACAACATCTCTTTTTCTGGGGACTGAATTAGAGGTGGCCTATTGGTTCTCCTCATGCCTGCCTACCCCCCTTAAAACTTCAGAAACATTGTCCAGCTCTGCAAGGACCTGAAAACAGTTTGACACTTCCAATTCTGGGGTTGATGCCCCTGGACTGTGTACAATCTTTGCCTTTTACCTTGTAAACATTACCCACATTACCCCTGTCTAGTCTGGAGTCTCTTCCTACATCACCTTAGAGGTGCACACTATCTCTCTAAAGGACAACTGTGACAGGTCCCCCATTTCTTTACTGCAATACAGTCCATCCAACTTCTCCTCCAGTTTAGCAACCCTGAATTTGAGGAGATGGATCATCTTGCATCTTCTGCAGACACAAGGGGGCTCCGCCTCCTGCTCGCTGCGCTCGCCTACCCCCGGCGTTGGGTATCCTGAAATACATTGTTTGTATATCCGTCAGTCGAGCTCGTTCATTTTGAACCCATGCCTGCTTTGCTTCCGCAGTTTCAGACGCGCGTTTACTTCACTCTGCAGTGGTGCCACTCACAATATGGCGGTGACACCTGTGCCTTCACTCCGCAGTAGTGCCACTCACAATATGGCGGTGAAGCCTGCGCCTTCCGTACTTTATGGACCTGTGGGGCCTCCGTAGCCTCTTCCGTTTGAATCTGGGCTGCAGCGCAGAGTCCTCTTATTTGTGTGGCTGTGTCGGTAGTCGTTAGCCATGGGCGCGTTGTTGCTTCATTACTCCTTCACGTCAGTTGAGCTCTTTCGTTTTTGGGCCGTGACTCCTTCGTGCGCGGTGGATAAGACTTCGCGTGCGGTTTATGAGACGCGCGCTGTACGCGCCTGCGCAGTACGTCTCATGGTCCCATCGCCGTGTCCCTGCGTCCATGCCATCCGGTTTACCATTCTCGGTTAGTAATATGGATAGTCTTCAAGGAAGACTGGCTTCTCTAAGCCACCCTCCAAAAGTCTAATATCCAACAGGACTTGCATTTCACTGGCCTCATTATTAAATTTTAGCTTTGGATTACTAAAACCTCTCAAACTTATGTAATTAAATTTAAGTTATTTAGATTAAAGAACTACTACAATTATTTTAATCCTCCTGTTATAGTTATTTTAACTCCTGTGATATTCTCCCCCTCGGCTGCCTGCTGTGTGTCTTCCTTTGTTCTCTAAACTTTGTGCCTCTCTTATTACTTCCTTACTTTGAAGCTCCTCGCTCCATTAGTGTTTTTTCATATCAATTCATTGGTATCATGTCACCATATTAATTGTTCTGCTTTTCTGACCACTAAGAACTATTATATCCAGTAAACATTTTACACACTTCTCCCTTCTTACTAAAATATTTGCTTACTGAATATCTGGCGGTAGTTATTTCCTTATTCTCTAGTCTGTTTCTACTGCAGCTTATGCCTGATTGGCTTACTAGATGTCTATCTATTTACCATGGAGTGTACTAAAAATGAATGCCTTCTTACTAATGAACACGTGTGCCCTCTCTTTCTACTAGCATTAATTCTTAAATGTACAACAGCTATATGGTGCTCAATAAAATTATTCTTTCTATGCATTAATTTTTCCCACTAAAGAATTGCTGTAACTTTTAATAAATTGTCACTGTGACTCCAGTTATTAACTTACAGACTTGGAAGTTTGAGCTACCACTTACTGCCTCGTCGACGCTAGTTTTGATTATAAGTAACAAGAACAAATACAAATAATAAGCAACATTTTCAAAACACTTCCCAAACATTCAGCCTCTTTACTACTGTGCAGGCAAAAAAACAAAGCAAAAAACCCCTTCTAAAGGGAAAAGCTTTAAAAATTCCTGCAGGGCTCCCTGACAACCCAAAAAATAGGAGCAAAATTTGTCTTTTACTTAACTCTCACACCTCAGAACACAAAACTCTCAGCACTACTTCCACTTCAACTCTTAAGGATGATGTCTGCCTTTCATTATATCTCAGTCTCTCTCAGCAAATCAGTATGTCTCAGTATTATTTCTAATTTTCCCATTTTAATGTGTCCAAGTCACACTCCTAAGACATACACAAATCATGTATTTTTATTTGAGATGTAATTGTATAATGGAATAAGTATTAATAAAAAAGTATTTTTGACTGGATATTGCAGCAGGAGTTTCCTGCTTTACCAACTTAAACCATGTGAGACTCTTAAATAATAGGTATGATTCCCACAATTCTGTGCTTAATTTGAACTCCTGTTACAATCTCACCTTCTCTGCGTCTGTCACACACACATATGGATTAAAAAGTAATTATGTTAGCTGCAGAACAATACTAAATTGCACCACATAATTAAAACAAAAGTGTACTCTTAAGATTATAAAAAGAAAACATGTATCTCAAAACATTTAACACTAGAATTACCAAAGCCTATGAAAAAACTCGTAAATCTGGCCCACCTTAAATCCGTTCGCACCTCTCTGTCAGCGTCTTTTGTGTTGCAAATGTGTAAGCACAAGTAGCTTACTATCCCATCCCCTCACCACTGCAGAAATGGCAAAAAGCTCTCCCAGCTCAAGCCTTGTTTATCTGGGAGTGAGGTACCGGGAGCTGTATAGGGTAAATATCATTATTTGGAATCACATGCATTTCATGTGTGTTCTATATCTACAAAGATCTATGTAAGTGTAGCATGACATAAATGTTGAACACAATGACAATTGACAAATGTTTTTCATGTTTTAGTACTAACAACAAAATTTTGACTTGAAGTGTATAATGTGTGAAGACTAAAGTTCAAATATTAAATAAGCACTTTCACAAAAGGTACAAGAATTATAAAACAAGTGCACTTTTATTCAAGACTATAACCAAAGAAAAAGAAAAACAGGTTAGTGTACTTCATTGTCATGACTGCTTTGGAAGTAGAGTAGTAAGAACTGCTGACTCATAATCAACACGTTACGGGTTTGAGCCTTGCCACATCCCAAAATAAACATTTTGAGTAGTGAGCTGCTCTTATTGTTACTATTATACAATAAAAACATACATTTGATTTGAGTTGTAACAGCTGGTGTAAATGTATGGTGCTTGTACAGGATAGCATTTTTTTTAAATTCAGTATTATTCTTTCAGTCGCGTTCATGCTCGCCCCGATCCGACACTGCTGTTTTCAAATAAAGACTTGTTATAACAGAGGTGAACTCAGCTGAGGGTTCTACATTGGAGAAAGAGAACAGAAGCCCTCCCAACAAGAAATGTCCACTCACATATAAGAACAACGCAGCTGCACCAGGCATAAAGGTGAAAGATGGTGCTGTCATCTTGCCAGTTAGTCTTTCTCACACCTGTCCTTCAATGAAATATCACAGCTTACGGATCTTGCCAAGGTATCGTGCAAAGTCCAGTTTGTGATTATGTTTTGTGATGGTCTTTATATAAAAACATATAAAGCCAGATCGAATGTTATTTACCTTGATTTATTTGCTTATCTTCCTACAGCATAAAGTCACAAGTAGACTACAGAACGTCCTCTGTTTGATTGACATGGGAATGCTCACAAAGTTTATGTGTACTGAAGTGACTTCAGCCTGCAGGTGGAAGCTCCCCGCAACTGTTGTTACGGTTCTGCCTTTGTCCAGAAATGGTTTCATAACCTTTATGATCTTAGTCTCGGAAAGTCTTTCTCCCGTGGGGCAACTGGGATCTTTTCCTGAATTAGATCAAACACAGTTATGTAGAGTGTGATGCAGTCCCACTTTAATCTGCACTGATTGAACAGGCCTAGGATTAATTAGACTCATCAATGTTTACTCCTGCCTTGTGAATACACTCTAAAATAAAGAAGGCACAATAGGAGGAACTGAGGAGAACTGGCCAGTAGATGAAAGATAAAAAGTATGTGCAGAACTCCCGGTCAAAGGTTCAGTAACTAATGTAGAAAAATCTCATATGACTCAAACACATTACTTGTGCAAAAGCTGTGGTTATGAACAGAGTCTAATGGGCAAAACTAACAAATGAGGATCCCTAACTAGAAAAGCCCATAACTTTGATTAACATTTACACGCCTTTAACTCTACTAAAGAGTACGTGAAACATAGTTCTAATCAAAAACTACTCCGGCTTAAAAATCTTCCCAAAATGTTTATAGGCACAACCAAATATCACCATGGTAGACACTGCAGAATAATTCAAAATGCACAAGATTAGTTCATTTATAGTAAGGGGACACAAAATTCTTACAAAGCTCATTTCTTTCTTCTATGCATTTGTCTGTTTTTACACAAATTAATATTGCACAAAGAAAATTACTTTTCCATTTGATAAAGTAAAGTTCCCACTACTCCTCTCTACTGACTTTTTTCACCAACTTCTGGTTCCAGATTGCTGATTCAGGTTGGGTCATTGATTTAATTTTTTACTTTTTGTTTGTTTCATAGCTTTACTCATGTGGTTCGCCAAGGTAAGAAAGGCGGGTGGCTTAGCAAATATTTTTTTGATTCGGTTAAAATGTAAAGATGTCGGCTTTGGTATGTTTGTGTCTTTTGAATATCTTCCCATTGTTATTCAAGGAGTTTCTCTGTCTCTAGTATTGTCCATGTAGACCTCATAGATATAATGTGTCTTTCTCTGAGTAATTCCCAGACTTAGTGTCAATTATAATAACTAATTATAACAGGTACCTAATAGTTGGCGACTTTAATTTTCATATCGATAATCATTATGACCTGAAAGCGAAAGGAATTCATGAATCTCCTGCACACTTTTAATCTGAGCCAGCACGTTTAGTCAGCCAACACACAAAGGGGGGCACAGTTGGATTTAGTGATTACTAGAGGATTAAAAATGGATGTGAGGCAGATCGTAGATATTGGTTTTATCAGACCATTTTCTCTTACTATTTAATATTGAAATACTGATAGATAAAATTTAATGAGAAGCATATTGTTAAAACACGCTTCGATTCATCTGCATCTACTGCTGTTTACTAACATTTCAAGCAACCAGTCCGTTTGTAGTGCTTACAACAATAGTAATAATAATATAAATAGTAAGGTGGAAAATATTAATGCTAAAGTGAGAGCTACATAGTTGCTCCTGAAAAGACAGTTAAAAAATCCTCCAGCACTGTTACACCATGGAAGACCCAAAGAGTGTCTGATTTAAAAGAAAACATGCTGGAGAGATGAGTGTAAATGGAGAAAAACTAAATTGAATGTCCATCATGAAATGTTTGAAGGCTAAAATAACAGAATACAACATAGTCCTTCATGAGAGGCAGTGCTATTGCTGTAAAATTATAAATAACAATGCTAGTGATCCAAGAGTTTTATTCTCTATTATTGATCATTTGCTAAACCTGGGTCACTCAATGGAATGCCCCTAAAAAACTTCTAGTGAAACTTGTGAGGCTTTCACTATATTTTAATCAGAAAATTAATGATATTAGAAATGATATAGTACATCCTCCCCAATATCAGTCCTATTAAATCCCGGTATTACATATTAAGCTAATTAAATTCTTTCACCGGGATAGATTTACCCAATCTATATAAAATAATTTCTCAACTGAGAAGCCTCCACCTGCATCCTTGACCCAATATCAACAAGTTTTTTCAAAGAAGTATCCGCCATGCTAATTGATAGTGTTGCTTGACATAGAAAATTCATCACTGGATATGGGGGTCTTCCCAGACTGTCGTAAGACTGTTGTTGTTAAACCCCTCCTCAAGAAAAAATAATCTTGACTACTTGTTTTTGACAATTTTAGATCTACTGTATTTATAACCTGCCTTTCTTAAGTAAAATCCGAGAAAAGGCAGTCATTACACAGCTAAATGATCACTTGAATAAACATTCTGTACATGACAAGTTTCAGTCAGGTTTTAGAACAAATCACAGTACAGAAACTGCACTGGTTAAAGTAGTAAATGACTTGCGGGTTAACGCAGATAGAGGCTGTTTATCTTAGATCTGAGTACAGCATGTAATACCATTGATCACAATATTCTTATAAATTGCCTTAGTCAATGGGTGGGCCCTCTCTGGCAATATCTTAAATTGGTTTGAATCTTACTTAATAGGTCGAAAAATCTTAGTTTGTTGTGGTAATTATACTTTGAAGACACAATATTCTATATGGTGTTCCATAAGGATCTATCCTGGGGTCCACTGCTCTTTTCGACCTACATGCTTCCTTTAGGTCAGATTATCTCATGGCATAACGTGAGGTACTACAGCTATGCTGATGACACACAACTGTATTTATCAATTGCGCCTGATGATCCCCGACTCTCTTGGTACACTGACCCAACGTCTTACTTGTATGTCTGAATGCATGAGTAGTAATTTTCTCAAACTAAATAAGGAGAAAAACTAAAATCTTAGTGATTGGTAAAATGGATATTGTAACTTTATCCATTAGGCTTAAAAGTCAAGATAGAGGTAAAGAATTTAGAGGCAATTATTGATTTTAAATCACGTATTAATCAGATTACAAAGATGGAATTTTATCACAAAATATAGCAAAAGTTAGGGTTAGGGTTAGGCGTGGGTTTCCTCTGGGTGCTTCGGTTTCCTCCCACAGTCCAGTCCTAATTTGTCCCTGGTGTGTGCTTGGTGTGTGTATGCGTGCTTTTTGGTGGGCTGGTGCCCTGCCCGGGGTTTGTTTCCTGCCTTGTGCCCTGTGTTGGCTGGGATTGGCTCCAGCAGACCCCCGTGACCCTGTAGTTAGGATATAGCGGGTTGGATAATGGATGGATGGATGGCAAAGTGGTCCCCCCTGCGTGGAGTTTGCATTTTCTCCCTGTATCTGTGTGGGTTTCCTCCGGGTGCTCCGGTTTCCTCCCACAGTCCAGTCCTAATTTGTCCCTGGTGTGTGCTTGGTGTGTGTGTGCGTGCCCTGTGGTGGGCTGGCGCCCTGCCCTGGGATTTGTTCCTACCTTGCGCCCTGTGTTGGCTGGGATTGGCTCCAGCGGACCCCCCGTAACCCTGTGTTAGGATATAGCAGGTTGCATAATGGATGGATGGGACGGGAAGTCCTGCGCCTACGTCCGCCCAGCCGAGGGTGGCTAGGCACTACACAGCACACAGCCCTCTACTATCTGCGAGTAGACGGGCTCATGCTGCACACTTTTTGGAGTCCCCGTCTTCTTTTCTCGGGTCCTCCTCTTGCTCTGGGGCGCACCGACGGCCTTGGTTGGTTCGCTTATGGGAAGAAAGAGACCCCTTGCTGTCTGCACCCCGGTAGACGCCTGTGAGACCGATGCCGGTAGGCGGGACAAGGATGTTTGGCAGCCAGTATCCACCAGCCTCCTCCTCGTATGCACTTCTGCTGTGCAACCGGTCATCGCAGCTGCATCTCTTGTAGGAGGTATGGCTACTTGGCAAGCGGAACTGACATATACCGCTGCTGTTTCGCCGGCCCTCCTGTTCCTTGCTTTACAGTACAGGCGTCACTTACCTGTACCAGTATGTCTCCTAATGGCGTGCTGACCTTCTCCAGCCTCTCCACTGACTCTTGAGCAGTTCCACAATCTGAAATAAAGACTGTACAGGTAGGAGGAGCTCATCCAGCTCCTCCACATCCACAGCAAGTTAAATTCATCAGTTGGTGGTGGATCCGGACTTACCTTGTCCCACGCCGCCGGACCGCGAGCAATTGAGGCCCTGCTCCTTCGAGGCAGGTGCCCTCGGGTGATTCTTGAAGCCCTCCTTAACTGCTATGGGGAGGTCTCTTTGCTCCTCCACCGCCCCCTGTTCCCGTGGGTTACTCCCACCGGGCTGTGACTCCAGGCGCTCCTCTGCCAGCTGCGGTTTCCTTTCAAACAGCGGGCCCACATCCTCCTCAGACCTTGTCCCGCCGCCAGCTCCAGAATCGGCATCCTTCGGCCAGACAAACGCCTCCCGGATGGTCTCCCCCTACGAGGTAGGCACCTGGAAAAAAGCAACAGCACTCCCAGGACAAACCCTCCCTGAGTCCAGCCTCCTACCTCCTGGATCCCATCTCCCAGAGGCAGCTTCCATAGCCTGGCTGCTTCATCAGGCCTGCCGATCCTTCCACTGATAACCGGCTCCTTCGGCATACCTGCTGCCTTTAGGCTGTGCCTGGCCATCTTCCTTCCCATGGGCATGTTGGATGAGGAGCCTCGAGCGTCACAGCCCTCCCACCCGCGGGTGCGCGATTTGGTGGTGTTGCGGGATTGCATTCTCCGCGCAGCCGTGTAGTGCACATGCCTAGCGCTGCTGTGCTGGGTCACCACATAAAAAAAGATTATAGGTCCCTGCCTTATGGACGACCAGGGATCCTGCCGGCTACGCCAGTTGTGGCAAAGGTGCTATATAGGTGTCGACCCAACACAGACTGACAACGGAGGCACATGTAAAATAAATAAAACAAACTTTTCCCCATGTCCCACAGGCCCAACACAGTCCCAAAACACCCAAAAGCAAAAACACCCCAAGCCACACTCTTCTTCCTCCACTATTCCTCCCAGGCTGCTTCGTCCTTCTCCTCCCAACTCTGGCGCCTAGAGTAGTGGCTGCAGGCTCGTTGACCTACTTCAGGCTGCACTTCTGTGTGTGGCTGCAGTCCAGCCTACACGGGTCGTTAAGCCATGCAGCTCCCCCTGGCGGTGGCCATGGAGCCCAACAGGGATGAGCTCCAGTGTTCCACCATTGTGACCCCGATGCAACCCAGGGGGGCTGCCACCAAATGTTCCAGGGATGTAGTGTGCATCCCATGGCTGCTCCCCCGGATCCAGTATCAAAGGGGCGTCCGCCAGAATGGGATGGATAGATTTCTGTAATGCACTTCTTTCAGGACTACCCAAAAAAGACATCAATCAGTTGCAACTAGTGCAGAATGCAGCTGCTAGAATATAAACTAGGAAAAGAAAATCCGTGCACATCTCTCCAGTTTTGATGTCACTACATTGGTTAACCATGCCATTTAGAATTGACTTTAAAATATTGCTTATGGTTTACAAAGCCTTAAATAATCTCTCTCTATCCTATATTTTGGAATGCCTTTCACTTTACACTCCCAAATCATAAACTTAGATCTTCAAATGAGTGTCTGCTTATAATTCCAAGAGCTAAACTTTAAAGAAGTGGTGAGACAGCCTTCTGCTGTTGCGCACCTAAATATGGAACAGCTTCATAGCTTCATTTAGGGTAACCCTGATATTCTGTATATGAATTTAATTATCGTTTTTATCATGGCTCCACAATCCGTTACTAACCCCTAATTTCTCTGTTATTCTTTTACAGGTTTTCTGGGGTTGAAAATTTGTGCCACCACCACCTGATCAAGGCACCATGCAGTCCCTACATTGATGGATTGAAGGCCAGATGTCTGCATGACCATCATCATCTAATTCTTCCACGTGAAGCCTGAAAACCATGAGGACTGATTTAATAATTTATGTTAGGTAGAATGCTCAGTGTGGGCTGGCCTCAGAACTCATGCAGATTATTTTTTTCCAGCCCTCTGGAGTTTTTTTTTTGTTTTTTTTTTCTGTCCTCCTGGCCATCGGACCTTACTTTATTCTTTGTTATTTAGTATTGCCTAATCTTATTTTTATAATTTTATTTTTTAGAACTTTTCTTTCTTCATCTTGTAAAGCACTTTGAGCTACATCATTTGCATGAAAACGTGCTACATAAATGAATGTTGTTGTTGTTTTTTTTAGTGAATGGGTTAACTTTTTTAACCTCATGCTTTCATCTGGCAGCCAAAACTACATAAAGGTTTCTCACTCATTTATTTTCTTGTATATTAAATTTCTCTGTATTGCAACTATAGCACAATTAACTTTCACAAACCATTTAGACTATCAAAGTCATGTCTAGATTCTAAATTTACCTGGTGTGAGTGTGCAAGGCTGTCTCCATGTGGAAGCTCTTAGATAGACTTGGTGCCAATTCCATGTTTGGTTCCCGCCTTGGGTTTGGTGCTGCCAGGTCAGAATTCTCTCAGGGCCCAATGTTCTGAGGAAAAGGGTTTTCTAAAATATAGGATGAATTTTGTCTTTACTTGTATTAGTTGTACTAGGGTGTTGTACCGTGTTAGCCATTATGAATGTAGAGAAAAGCCAAGCAAAATGACACCTTTTATTGGCTAACTAGAAAGATTACAATATGCAAGCTTTCGAGGCAACTCAGGCCCCTTCTTCAGGCAAGATTACATCTTGGGGCCTGAATTGCCTCGAAAGCTTGCATATTGTAATCTTTCTAGTTAGCCAATAAAAGGTGTCATTTTGCTTGGCTTGTATTAGTTGTAACAGAAGGTTTGCTACATCCATTTACAAAACTTAATTAATTTACCTAAGAAATGTATTTGTGGCTTACACTTTCATTGCCCATTTGCATCATTATCTGAAGTCTGTCTTCATTCCTTTTCTTGTTTCAGAGAGGAATCCTGAGCTACAGCAAAGAATTCTTAGAAAACCTGCTCTCTCTCTCTCTCTCTCTCTCTTTCCTTGTCACCCTGCTCCATCAGCTTCCTACCACTTGGCACAATATTGTTTGCACCTGGTTTTGTAATAGCAGTCAAGCTTCTTGTACAGTTTACTATTTCTTTCTCAGAACCCTCCATGGACTCACTGTGCTTCACTTCATTAAGGAGGCATGTGTATATAAAAAAACTTTACACACTGATGTGTGCTGCTTTTTAGACTTACTTGCCATTTAAGATCCCAGTGTACCAGTAATATTTGAGCCTCAACCTGAAACACTGAACAGGACAGAAAAATAAGCAAATACATACAAACAAAGCAGACGGTGAACCTGTGGACTAGTAACGTGGTCGGCATTATCAAAATCTGACATCATGATGTGTGAAGTGATGCCCACCATCTCAGAGGACAGCAGAGGTGGTCATCTTCCCCTGCAGGTAGCGGAGCTGGTGGTGGATATGGAGGCCGTGGAGATGAGGGGGGCAGCACCGGCAATCTGGAGAGTCTCATGGTGAACATGCTTACTGAGAGAGAACGACTACTGGAGAGCCTGAGGGAGACTCAGGAAAGTCTGGGAACAGCCCAGCCTCAGGCTAAGAGAGCTTGGCCATGAAAAGGACTCTCTCCAGAGACAGTTGTCCATTGCTCTTCCTCAGGTAAGTTTGCAAAAATGGCATTCAGGACCAATTTGTAATGAGTTCCACCCCACACATAACAAGAGTTCTCTTACACCATCTGTGTTGTTTTCTTTCTTTTTATTCTATGTTTTTCAGTCTTTGTTCTGTGGTAGATAGATAGATAGATAGATAGATAGATAGATAGATAGATAGATAGATAGATAGATAGATAGATAGATAGATAGATAGATAGATAGATAGATAGATAGATAGATAGATAGATAGATAGATAGATAGATGTAGATGTTAATAATGGCATAATATGAATAACAAATATAGGATGAAAAACTTCAATTCTATAAAGATACTTGGGTATCTACTTTATATTCTATTACAGTTATGGTGAGAGGGATGTAGCATCATTAATGGATGTTGAGTAAGCAAGGAGATTATATGTAAGTATTCCAGGAAAGTTTTTTTTGGCTTTTACAGCATTTTAGATAGCTAAAAAGACTAACTTTAGGCTATATGAACATAACATTACTGCAGCCCTGCCCTGTGTTAATTCTATCTAACATATATTGCTGTTGGGATACTGTAGGCTAGAGCCCCATGTAACCCTTTACATAAATAAATAAACAGGTTTAGTAAATGAATGAATGACTAAATAACTGCATTGATGTTTTTGATCACGGGACACGCCTTAGCCATGTTATCTCTGCAGCAAATGTACATAAACCCTATTGTCTATTATCTCTATTTTTCTGGTTACTTCCCTTTTAATATTCACATATGGACATTGTTCTTCCTCACTTGTTTTCGTTCTGTAAGCACCAATCGCTTACTTTCCAGTATAGTAAGGTTTTGAATGTAAGTCTTAATATGATATAATGAAGTAAGCTACTTGCAAGGTTTTAGTAGGATAGGTTTACTTAGTGCAGACAAACCCACCATGATGTTGACCCATATATTAAATGCTTTGTCTTCTTTTGTCTACAGGAATTTGCTGTGCTCACCAAGGAGCTGAACCTCTGCAGAGAGCAGTTGTTGGAAAGAGAAGAAGAGATTGCTGAGCTGAAGGCAGAGAGCGAAATAATACACGGGTATGTCAGTCGAGAATGTACTATATGTGGTTAAAGAGCGGAGATAAATGAATCCCATGTTCCATTATGTTCTGTTAAATAGAGTTTAGTTAGTATACTCAGTTGGGTTGAATGCACTCTTCTTTTCACAACTGTTCTAACGATATAAATATAATTTAGGCAACCATCACTTTATCAGAGTGGTGTTTAATTACAGCGTTTGTATATACAGAAGAAAGCCATTGAATGCATTGAAAGTGATTATATCTTTGTTCACAGAGGCATATTTATTAAGAGATTATATATAAATCCCTGTGCAAATTTTTACCTTTTCTTGTTATAGTTTTATTCTTTTGTTTTTGCTTGTAAGTTCAGACATATGCTGAGCCAACAAGCAGCTTTCTGTTAGTGTTTCTTTCTGATAGTCTTTCCTCTGTCGCTTATCAGTTGCTATTTTTATACATCTTCGGTAAGGATGCTGAATACAAACATTTAGCATCCACAAATCTAGTTTGTCTGTAGAGCCTTCAAAGATAACTGTTCTTATTAAAAATCAAGACAGATATATAATTTAGTGAACAATCTTAAAAAGCAATTTGTTGATAGTACAATTAATTCTGTTTTGAAACATTAAACACAAAGACTGAGTAGGTCTTTAGACAATTAAAGTACAGTGATAAATATATATATTTCTGAAGGGGCCTAAGAAAATATTATAATAACACCACTATATTAATGAAGGACATGAAAGGACGTTCAAAAATATATTTAACTCTTTTAGGGCTAATTTTTTTTTTGTTTCTTTTCTCCCAGGGCTGAATATTTTTCCAAAAACTAACTTTTAAAAAAAAGAACACAAAGCAATGGTTTTAACATATCAAAATCAACAAAAAATATTTTCTTTTGACAAATGTTACTGTCTTGCATGTTGTATGAGCCTGCATTACTATATGATTTCACATACAATGATTTCACATACATATTACACAGCAAAGTCCTGCAAAGTATGATATCGCTCAAAGCAGCCAATTGCATGCATTGCACATTGCACTGCTTACAATATGTGTTGGACTGGTGCTTCCTTTTCAATTGTCTGATGCTGCACTTTCTCACATATATTGTTAGTGCGTACTGTAGAGAGACAAGTCACCCATTTGATATTGTGCCATGCCACTGCACCAAGTTTTCTGCCCACATGAAAACCGTATTGTCACCCTCTTTTCATCTTCAGCCTGTCTGGCTTCAACTGTGAAGGCATGTGTCTGCTGTTCACCCCCACTGTGCCACAAGCTCCAATTCCCCTGCTCTGTAGCTCCATTAAAAATTCTGGTCATGTATGAAAACTGTCCATGTACACAACATGACCCAAATGTTCATAGCCCTGAAGCAGCTCCAGCACAACCTGACTTGTCAAGGGACAGTTCTCTCTTTGAAAGGAATACTTTCCTGTATATGTGAAAACTTTCAAGCAGAAACCAGTGTTTGCTTCTGCCAGTACACAAATCCTTTATGCCATACTTTGTGGGCTTCTCTGGCATATATTGGCAGAAAAAAAAGGCGTCCCTTGTATTTTATCATAGATTCATGCACAGACAAATCACGGCCAGGTTGATAAAATTGTTTATATATTGGATCCACAAAGTCAAGCAGGGGCTATACTTTATACATGGAGTTATAGCCTGGCTCACCCCTTGGGATTTGCTTCTGGTTATCGCAGAAGTGAATAAAACTTTGCAGCAGCACATACCTTTCACACGGCATAACCTGTCCAAAGCCACCAGGGGACAAAAGCACATTTGGACCAATGCTTCCTGAAGTTATATCACCAGTCTGGTCCCATCTCTATTTGTAATGCCACAAAGTGAGAAAAAACGAGAATGTTGGGCAAGCGCAGCCCGCGATTCAAAAAATTGCTCTGCATACCTGTTTGTTTCATCTGACAGTAGTTGAAAAGTAGCATCAGGAGAGAACAGCCTGAAGTAGTCCAGTGGCTGGAAATCTGTCGTGTCCAACAGCAAGCCATGCTGTCTTGTGAAGTCCGGTAGCCAGTTTGGCTCCGACGGATCAATGTCTGGGTATTCCTCCCACGCGAACCCTTGCCATAGGTGCATCGGATGTGGAAATTGCGCTCAGCTGGCAGCCGATCAGCTGGGGCGGCATCGGCTGTGTTCCGATCAGCTGATGCTAGTTCCTCACTCTCTTGCTAGATCTCCTGATCACTATCAACAAATCAGATTCTGAAAAATCAGAGTCCCGACTCAGCAATAATGCGCAAAACATCATCTGCTGAGTATTTTCTTTTCTCCACTCGCTTCACTCCCTCGTGAGATGTCAATGCCATCTTGCCTTTGTTTACACTTTGTTTACATTTCGTAACTCATGCACACGCAAGGATTAGATGCAGAGTCAATGAGTCTAACATTCCTCCAAGCAGAAAGGGAATGCCTGTGACGTAACAATGAGTTTTGTCACCATTAACAGCTGATTGTCGCCCTCTACCCCTGGATGTCGACTTTTGTCGACATGCGCCCTCAACCTCTCCCTGTCGACAAAAGTCGACATTAAATAGGAATCAGAAGAAGATACATAACTCCAAACTTAGCGAACATTAGTCCTGTATTTTACAAAAACCAAGGAAACAAAAAGTATAGTCAAGAAAACTAAAGTGAGAAGTCAAAACAAGCATAAAGAAAAGCATACCACATGTAAATTATTTTATCCAATACCATATAATCAGGAAGTTCATGATCTTTGACTTTTATACCCTCTATTCAGTGACCATAATGGGTCATGACCTCGGGTCGTCCTGCATAACAATTTAGCTAGCCACCATACAAACAGAGTCCAAAATGATGGCACCCACAGAAACAAAAATAAGTTGAGATAATACATTAAAATAAAGTTTTTAAACAGATCTACTATATAATAAAATGCTACGGTCTGTGTGTATACACAGATCCTCAGAGCAATCTCATTGGGTCAGTTTGACTTTGGTGACATGATCAAAAGAGGAAATGCAAGTGTGAGACTCACAAGTAGGGGTAAAGGTGCAGGAGACACACTGAGATTTATCTTCAAAGATGGGATGCATTGAAGGTATACTTAGGGTTGGTGATACCAAATATTTTTACATTTTTTTATATTACCTATCTTTGACAGGTAACATGCCTAGTTTCAAATAAATTTTTAAGGGGCTAAATAAATCTGATTCAGTACATGTCAAAACCATTGAAGCACTAATGAAAATATCAAAACAGGGTGAATAGTAAACCAGTAAAAATTTTTAAATGAAAACCAAATCATAACATAAGAAAAACTCACTCCCCCCAAAAAGGCACAATCTCCAAATGTGCCTTTAAAAGAAAAATCGGCATGACAACAGGGCAATAAACGGGGAGGTCCGCAGGACTGTAACCCTTCTAATGAGCCAGGTATTCTTTTAATCAGCCAGGTACCAGATTGATGAGAATTCTGGACAGACTGGATTTCAAACTTTTCAGACAGATGTCTCACATTTCAAGCTACACCCCTGCCTGATTTGGACTGTAGGAGCTGACCATCACCTGTGACCAGCAGAACGTTTAGCTGGGAGCCCCTGCCTTCAATTAGATTCCCCTGAACCAACTGCTTCTTGAAAATTTGATCCTAACAAGGTACTCGACCAAGACAGATATTGGAGAATTATCAGAAGGAAGATTCAATAAATGATGTTTAAAAATTATTGATATTCAAGAGTTGACATTTTCAGTACCAAATGTAACAACACATTTATGGAGAATGCTGCCAGGCACAGTAACTCATACCAGATATAAAAAAAAAAAAAAAAAAAAAAAAAAAATGAAAAGAGCATACTTTGTAAAGTGATCAACTATTACCAAGATAACTGTTAAAGCCTTTTAAAGAGGGAAGATGAGTGATAAAATTCAAAGACATTTCCTACCATGGTCATTGTGGAACTGGGAAGAGGATGGAACAACCCTATAGGTAAACCTTCGGGTGATTTAGCTCTGCAACAGACTTCACAAGCTGCAACAAAATCATGAGTTTCTTTATACGTATCTGGCCACCAAAAGTATTATTTTTAAAATTTACAACATCTGAGAAACCCCAGGATGACCAAATATTAAAGACCCATAAACACATTCATAAGCTTCTTCACTTAAATCAAGTAGCACATACTGTAATATTGCCCTATCTTTATCTGGAGTAATGGCATGTTTCTGTGTGTATTTAATGCTTTTTAAAAGTTCATACTATTATTGTAGCCTCTGAAAATTTCTCCACAGGCCAGAATTGATTCAGGAGAAATTACTTCATCAGCATAAGTAAGATTTTTGTGATTAGTAAGAAAAATAAATGAAAAATGAGTTCCTAACCAATGCCGCTAAACTTCCAATGCTAATTAAATAGATAAAAGCTAAAGGTTGCCATGACATAACTCTGATCCATGATGTTTATTTATTGGAATACTGTAGAAGCCACAAGGCTGAATAAGGTCTGGTATCTAGAAATTTTTGGGACACGAATTTTAACCAAGGCTGATTGCGTCGACTTCCGTGATAAATTGTAATTCAGTAGTGGGATGTTAAAAAAGAGGTTAAATGAAATTTTCAGATGTTCAAAAGCTTTGTGATCTTCAGAAGATCACACAAATGATTTCTTATTGTTTCCTAGCGAGGAAGTGATAGGAGAGATTTCTGAACTGAAATTTCTAATAGACTGATGATAATAATTGCCAAGCCTACAAACTTTAGCTTGTTTTATACTTTCTGCAGGCTTCCAGTTTTAGGACGGACATACTCTTTAGAATGTCCCAGGGTCAAACCTTTTCTTGATATTTCATAACTAGAAATAAGCTGAGATCTTGGAACTACAAGGAGTAGTTGTCCAGATGACCACAGTGCTCTCTGTGCCACAAAGGGGTGAAGGAGGTCACAGATGTATTTATGTAGCAAGACCATGCAAGGCTTTGAAAACAAACAAGATTTTAAAATTCAATACGACACCTCACCCGGTAGCCAGTGGAGATATGAGCCTTTTTTTTCTCAACCCCAATTAAGAATCTAGCTACAGCGTTTTGAACCAGCTGAAGGAGCGACAGAGCAGATTTTGGCAGTCCCACATATACGTAATTACAGTAATCTAGCTGAGTTGTAATAAAGGCATGAATGTGTGTTTTCCACGTCCTTCTGTGAAAGGAGGATTTTATTTTAGAAATTTGCCTCAGTTGGTTAAAACTAGGCTTTACTTACCATGCAGATTTGTTTTTCAAAACCTAGTGATGACTCGAAGATGATACCTAAGTTTCTGACATCATTATGAATCATTGCTGCAAAGGAGCCTAACTGAGTGCTGATTTCAACTGCAGATGTGGTAGGACCAAAAATAATGACCTCTGTTTTATTTTTGTTTAATTGTAAGAAATTTTGTGCCATCTAATATTTAATATCCTCAAAGCATTTCAACAGCTTTTTTTTACAGATGAAGTGATGTCTGGACTACCTTTATCATCAGCATAATAATGATACGCAACATCATGTTTGAAAAATGATGGCCTTCAATGGGAGCAGATAAAGGGAAAAATAGAAGGGAAGCCAGGATAGAACCCTGTGGGACACCTTCTGTGAGAGGAGGTTGACTGAGAGAAATTCCCATCTATGTTAACAGACATAGATCTTCCTTTAAGTTAGGACTCAAACCATTTCAATGCACAGCCTTGAATGCCTACTTCACCCCTCAAAGCCATTTTTAAAAGACCTCCACGGTCCACTGTGTCAAATGCCGCACTGAGATCCAGTAAGACTAAGATTGCAGAAGCACCCAAGTGCAAAGTTAATAGCATATCATTTGTCACCTTCAGCAAAGCCAATTCAGTACTATGAAGTTTTTTAAAACCTGACTGAAACACATCACATACATTGTTATCCTTCAGGTATGAAAGTAACTGCAAAGAAACCACTTTCTCCATAATTTTGGACAGAAATGGAATTAGAAATATGCCTATAGTATGAAAGAGCTATAAGACCAAGAATAGGCTTCTTCAGCAAAAGCTAAACAATTGCATGTTTAAAGTTGTCTGGGGGCGGCACGGTGGCGCAGTGGGTAGCGCTGCTGCCTCGCAGTTGGGAGATCTGGGGACTGGGTTCGCTTCCCCGGGTCCTCCCTGCGTGGAGTCTGCATGTTCTCCCCGTGTCTGCGTGGGTTTCCTCCAGGCGCTCCGGTTTCCTCCCACAGTCCAAAGCTATGCCGGTTAGGTGGATTGGCGATTCTAAATTGGCCCTAGTGCTGTGCTTGGTGTGTGGCTGTGTTTGTGTGTGTCCTGCGGTGGGTTGGCACCCTGCCCGGGATTGGTTCCTGCCTTGTGCCCTGTGTTGGCTGGGATTGGCTCCCGTGACCCTGTGTTTGGATTCAGCGGGTTGGATAATGGATGGATGGAAGTTGTCTGGCATTATACCCAGATTTTAGACAGTTGTTAATAATAGCCAAAATAATTGGACTAAAAGCTCTGAAAGTATATTTAAATAGGCATGAGGGTAAGATACAGTATATGGAAAATAATTGGAAGTTTTCTTATGCAGGATTATATCAGCAAGCTGATAAGAAGAAATAGGTTGAAAGGAAGTAACTGGCTGTGCACTGGCCTTAAAGGGGCGGGTGTCATCCCACAGTGATCAACACCTGGTAGAATAATGCTGGAACAAATGGCTTGAATTTTATTTATAAAAAAATTGAGAAAAAGCTCACAGGTCTCAGGCGTAGGTTTAAGAGAGTGTTTATGGTGCTAAACAGCACCCTAGGTCTTGAGGGAGCATTAGCAATTAGACAAGATAAAAAATTAGATTTTTGCTGCTCTCACAGCCTCTTGATAGGACTACCAGTGAGTTCTAAGAATTTCACAGGAGACATGCAGTTTGTCCTTTTTCCACCTCCACTCAGCCTGCCTGCATTCCTGTCTGATGCGAACGAGTGCCGTCCTTTAACCAGGGCTGAACATTGGATTTTACCTTGGCTCTCCATAACTTTAAGAGTGCTACCAGATCCAGAGTATCCTTTCAAGTGAGGTCGAGAAGGTTAACCGTATCAGTAATATCTGAACACACAGACAGGGCTGCTAACACCAAGGGTAAATAAATGTCAGAGAAGATATCACAGAATTTCTGGACTGTGTCAGCATTTATACTGTGTGAAAAGTGCTATGGTTTAGTGAAAAATTATGGGCTGACACAAAATCTTAATTTCAAAAACAACTGCAAAATGATCAGAAAATGCTGGCATCAGAGTTCTTCAGGGGCCTCATGTATAACTCCGTGCGTAGAACTCACACTATATCATGGTGTAAGCACAAAAGCGAGAATGTGCGTATGCACAGAAAAATCCAGATGCAGGAATCTGTACGTACGCAAACTTTCACGTTCTTCCACTACATAAATCCCAATCAGCGTGAAAAGTAAACGCACGTGCACACGCCTTCTGTCTCGCCCCAACTCCTCCCAGAATTATGCCTATTTGAATATGCAAATCGATATAAATAGCCTTCGGTGAAAAGACAATGGGAAAAGCACAGGGGAAAATATAAAAATTTCAGCGAATACCAAGTGGAGGCAAAGGAAAAACCTACTATTTGTTGGTTTAAACAGTGGTATAATCAACAAAAGAAAGTTGATCGAGTGACATAGTGTCGGAGAAACTTGAAAGCTCAAGTTCACAAAGTCGCAAAGTGCCCGAAATAAAAAAGAAGTTGTCACATATCAAAGTCGGTGTGAAAAGGCGACTCGCAGTGGACCGTCTGAGTGTCATATGAAAGCTTATTAGGGTACAGAGAAAAAAATAGGCACACAGTGGGAAAAAAGCATGAAATGTCAACTTTAATCTCAAAATTTCCACTTTAATCACGTAGTTTATTTTGTCATTAAAGTAGAACATCATAAACTTCATCTTAAAATCATTTATTTTACTAGTTTCTCAAGTAGCACATTAAATGCTTTGTTCTGTGTTTGATCTTCTATGTGCTCTATGTGTGTGAATCACTACGTGCTTCCATTCTTTCTCTTTCTCCAACAGGACACATAGTCCATTATATTTGTGATATTACAGCTCTCTGAATAATTAAAATACTGAGATGTATACGTGATATCTTTTTCATGATGATAGGAATGAAAGCATGTTATTAAACATGGGAACACTGGTGGCGTAGTGATTGTTCATATCTCACGCAAGAGGCTTGCTGCACCATGTGCGACCTTCGATGAAATAATTTATTACAGAAGTACTGTCTCTTTCAAACGTACTAACTTCCAATTCCTGTCCTTACTTTTCTTTCTCCAAATACCCAATCGCCACACAATCAGCTCTGTAATAGATGTTAAGCCCTCTGTAAGCTTAGAATGCAGATTCTTCAAAACTTTTAAGGAACATTGAAATATCTTCGTGTACATGTTTAATTATTCTATCCGTCTATCCTTCCAGTGTTGCATCAGCACCAGCAATAATACAGCGCAAGACAGGAGCTATCCGTGAACTAGCTAGCACTGCGGCACCGTGTCCTCACATGTTTAATTATTAACAATACAGATTATTTAAATGAAGTTAAAGTTTATCTGTATACTATAAGCAACATATTTTGCAGCATTTCATCTTAAAAATTATATCGTCATCATACGCGCTTTATAAAGTGGCGCAGGTTGTGCAAAATTATAACTGTAGTGCAAGTTTACAGTGGGGTAATTGTACTTATAAGTACAAACAGTTCTACAAGGAGCACTTGATGGACTGATTGAGTGTGTTTATAGTTCTTGGGGATGAAACTGTTTCTGAAACGTGAGGTCCATACAGGAAAGGCTTTGATGCGTTTTGCCGTGGCTGAGGTAGTGTGTGCTTGAAACTGTATACCGATAATTCTCTTTCCGATCAGCTGCTGCTGTGATTCCCCACTCAGATACAGTGATATAAATACTCCGAGTGGTGCAGTGAGAGTAATATGGAAAAAGATGATCCGCTGTGGCAACCCTTAACGGGAGCAGCTGAAAGAAGAAGAAGATGCAGTGAGCGTAACAATGCTAAAGCAGTTATGGTATTTGGAATACTATGGCTATTCCCCGGACCATTATATTGCTACAGGTTAATTACAATCAGATGCATTACACTAATAAACAATGTGCAGTTAATTTCAGTGTATTTATAAAGCCGCGTCAGTAATGTGGATCTAAGAAAGAAAGGGTGACCACACAGGAACAGTAGAACTGCTTTGACGCTGGGTCCTGCCAGTCTGCAAAACTGAGCGGAGAAATTGCGTACACCAGGGTATGAGGTACCGTGGAAATGTGCATGGCTTTACGCCAAGTTTAGGTTTTATACATCGCGATTTGAGCGTGGGAAACGTTCGTATGCAACATTTCTGTGCGTACGCACCGTTTATACATGAGGCCCCAGGTTATTTGCAGAGAGGCCAAGTTTTAGAAGTAAGTATGTCCTCCTTAATGTGTGGGACTTGACACCACCTGAGTAAAATTAAAAGAGTCCACAAGACCTAAAAAATCTTTAACCAGGGGTTTTGTCAGAAGATTCAGAGGTATTACTGCAGGCATTAATTATCAAAGATTTCCACATCCAAGTAAGTCAGTGGTAAGGTGTTTTTGACTAAGGATTAAAAAAAGTTTACAATTAATTAAAACATTTTAAGTCTAACTGTTTTTATAGTTCATACAGCAAATAGTGGGAGATTGAGTTCCATAATAGCTTTATCTGTTTAAGGGAGCACCACTTAAATGAAAGTGATATTATTTTTTTTCTTTGTACAGAGTTCTTTGGAATTATATATATATATATATACTGTATATCCATCCATCCATTTTCCAACCCGCTGAATCCAAACACAGGGTCACGGGGGTCTGCTGGAGCCAATCCCAACCAACACAGGGCACAAGGCAGGAAACAATCCCGGGCAGGGTGCCAACCCACCACAGTATACTGTATATATTATAATAAAAAAATCCTGGGACGAGACAAGTCTTTTTAGCCTGGGACGAGACATGACTTTTTCAGAGAGGATATTTTCATGTCCCACGAGACGAGACTTTGTGCCAACAGATTTAACCATGCCCGGGCCAGAAATAAAACACTAAGAGTAGATGACAAAGTAGAACGTCGTAAAGAATTCAAAAACGTTGGCGCAATACTCATGCAGAGATAATGAAAGTACTAAAATTCGAAAGTCTCAGAAAATGATAGTAAAAATTGCATTAGGGCAAACAAACAGAAATTATTGCTCAGTTGAGTGAATGCTGGCGTGACTGGTTGCTGCTGCTCTTTTAACTTTTTAACTTTTTATCTTTTTTAACTTTTTTACAATTAACTTACAATCTAATGGACTAAGCAGCTATTTTCATTTTCTTTTTGGGCAGATTTATTCGTTGAGTTTTATTTTTCAATCATTTAAAGCTAGACTGATTTCTAGCTTGACTACTGATTTGGCTGTGTATGGACTATTCTTAGGCCTATCCCCGCTTTGAAACTTACCTGGCTTTGTTCTCGGGACATCTGAGTTGTCTGCGTCTTCGCTTAACATGTGGACCGGTAGGATTTTTATTTGGTTGGTATTTGTTTGGTCCCCCCCTGTCGCTCGATATTCTACCTGCGACAGGCCTGCTTCAGTACTCAGATGCTGAGCTACTCCGACTCCGCTTTCACCTGTCCGAGCCTCCGCTGACTGGCTTGTATCTCCACCCAAACATCGTATTCCTCCCCCGTCGGAGATACATCCACCGCGGGTCCCGCCGGAGTATCCAAGCTGACAGTTCGAAAATAATAAACTCCATCTGGTCCAGTTCTCAAAGTCCTCCACGTAATTTAGGCAGAGTCGCTGACCACAGTGTGTTAGCCAGCCTAGCCTGGTCAGTTAACACCGTTGCTAAATGCGGTAACGCCGTTGTCAACTTTGGCCTGCTGAACATCCGCCCACACACGAGTGGGGGCCACTCATTGACGATCTTCTCACTGATCGAAAGTTTGACTTTTTCTGTCTTACTGAGACATGGCAACAACCTCATGACTTTTCCCAACTTAACGAATCTACTCCCCCGGGGTTTATTTACATCTCTCAATACCATGGCTCTGGCCGGGAACAAGGTGTTGCGTTAATGTATCGTGAGAAATGGAAAGACTTGCCGTTGTCTGTTCCTGCCTTCAGTTCTTTTGAATCTCTTGTGTGTCAATTAAATGGACCTATTCCTACTATTATTGCAACTGTTTACCAGCCCGCTAAACCAAATAATAACTTTCTGAATGACTTTGCTGTTTTCCTTACACACTTATCTACTGTTTCATCAAACATAATACTTCTGGGGGATTTCAATATACATATGGATAATATGAATGTCCCTATTACTAGAGACTTTACATCCTGCCTGGAGAGTTTTGGATTCCAGCAGCATACTGATGTTCCCACTCATTCCAAAGGACATATCTTGGACTTGATTTGCTGTTCTGGAGTTACCCCGCTTGATTGTATTGCAGATGAAACTCCCCATAACTGATCATTTTCTTATTTCATTCAATGTTAAACTTGCACTTTCCCAACACTAAGCTTTCCCGTCTCATGTCTTTCCGTAATATTAAGAGTATTAACTTAGACTCTCTTTCCTCTAGTACTGATTCCTTTATGGACATTCATAATTTTTCCACTCCTGAAGAACTGGTCTCACACTATAACACTGGACTTAATGGTATTCTTAACTTTGTCGCTCCATTAAAAACTAGATCTGTTTCTTTCTTCTTTTCTGCTCCCTGGTTCACGCCTGAACTTCGGCTTTTGAAAGCCAAAGGGCGGCAACTTGAACGGTTATATAAAAAGACTGGACTCTTTGTTCACAAAGAGGTGTACAAAAAACCATATACTTTATTACAAGGACTGTATTGCTCAAACTAAATTAACTATTATACTCACATTATTTCTTCCAATGAAGGCAACGGCAAGTCATTGTTTTCACTACATACAATAAAACACAACCGCCGGATTCTTTACCTTCTTTACCTTTACTCAACTGAATTTTGCAATTCCCTTATGTCCTTTTTTAATGAAAAAATCCAGGAGATTCATCAGTCTCTCTGTACGGATTCCTCCTGTTCTTCATTTGAATTTCACCCACCAACTCACTCATTTTCCTCTTTTCAGCTTCCTACTTTCTCAGAAATCTCAGATCTTGTCTGTAAGTCTAAGCCATCCACCTGTCAACTGGACCCCCTTCCTACAGTTCTGGTCAAAGCCTGCCTCCCCTCTTTGGTCCCTCTTATTTCTGCTATAATCCACTCTTCTCTCACTACTGGTACTGTTTCTTCATCTTTTAAAACTGCTGCAATAACCCCAATACTGAAAAAACCTGGTGCCGATCCGACTAATTTCAGTAATTTTCGATCTATTTCTAATCTACCCTTCATTTCCAAAATTTTTGAAAAAATAGTGGCTATTCAACTTCATTCTCATTTATCTCAAAAAAATCTATATGAACAGTTCCAGTCTCGTTTTCGTCCCCTCCACAGTACAGAAATGGCACTCATAAAAATTACTAATGACCTCCTTATGGCAGCTGATTCTGGTTTAATTACTGTTCTCATCCTCCTTGATCTGAGTGCAGCCTTTGACACTATTTGTCACACTGCTCTTCTCAATAGATTATCTTCGATTGCCATTACCCCACACTCCACTAGATTGGTTCAGATCCTACCTCTCAGGCCGCACTCAGTTTGTTCAGCTTAAAACTTTCACATCCCAACCCACAGCTGTTACTTCAGGTGTGCCCCAGGGCTCCATCCTGGGGCCCCTCCTTTTCATTATTACCTCCTTCCCCTTGGTAATATCTTTCGTAAATATAACAGTAGCTTCCACTGTTATGCTGATGAAACCCAGCTCTATCTCATTAGCAAACCTACTGCTTCCTTTCCACTCTCATAGCAGAAATCAAATCCTGGTTTTCTTCAGATTTTCTTAAATTAAATAGTGACAAAAACTGAGGTTTTCCTCATTGGTACAAAATCAACATTATCCAAAACTGATAATTTTTTATTTGTTATTGATAATTACATTTACATCATTTAGCAGACGCTCTTATCCAGAGCGTCTTACAACAGTGTTTGTTAGTTTTTTTTTCGCATACCCCTTGGGGTCAGAGCGCAGGGTCAGCCATTGTACAGCGCCCCCCTGGAGCAATTACAGGTTAAGGGCCTTGCTCAAGGGCCCAGCAGAGTAGGATCTCTTTTGGCACTGACGGGGATTCGAACCGGCAACCTTCGGGATACCAGCGCAGATCCTTAGCCTCAGAGCCACCACTCTGTCTCCCCTTCCCCACAGGTTAAGAGTCTGGGTGTCATCCTTGACAGTACTTTATCCTTTCAGTCCCATATCAATAACATCTCCCGTTCCGCATATTTCCACTTGCGTAACATTAATCGTATTCACCCCTCCCTCACTCCCAACATCACTGCTATCCTTGTTCATAGTCTTGTCACTTCTCGTCTGGATTATTGCAATTCCCTTTTCTTTGGTCTTTCTCGCAAATCTTTTTATAAGCTTCAACTGGTCCAGAATTCAGCTGCCCACATCATTACTAGAACCCCCTCTATTCACCATATCACTCCCGTTTTGCAGCAGCCTCATTGGCTTCCAGTTCAGTTCCGAATTCAATTCAAAATTGTCCTACTAACTTTTAAGCCTATCCACAGCCTTGCCCCTCCATATCTGTCTGACTTCCTCCATGTTGCCATTCCCTCCCGTACCCTTAGATCCTCTTCCTCCATCCACTTGACTGTCCCCTTCATCCGTTTTCCCACTAATAGGGAGCAGAGCATTCAGTTGCTCTGCTCCCCAGCTTTGGAAACTCACTACCATATGAGCTTAGAAATATTGAATCATTTTCACTTTTCAAATCTAAACTTAAAACTCATTTGTTTAAGACTGCTTTTTCTCTTCGATTACAATTGCTCTGTCTGATTTTAACTTTTGTGTTTTACTTTTGTTTATAATCTGTGTTTTGTCTATTGTTTGGTGTCCTTGAGTGTTTAGAAAGGCGCCTACAAATTAATAAAATGTATTATTATTATTATTTAACAGCGAAAGGAGATTGAATATATTGTTTGGATTTAAACTTTAAGTTGGAGACTTGTAGATCGTCTAATTCATGTTGCCATCAGGGAAAAGTAGTGTTTTTTCCCAATGAAGAGGTGTATCCGCGAGAATTAAAAGATTTGTTGTTTGGTGAAAGTGAAATCCACATATACGAGCAGCAGAGATGCAAAGTGGCTGGTGCATAGCACAGGCCAGGGGGGGTTGGTGAGCGAAGCGAGCAGGGGGAGTATAAACATATAATTTTCTGTGTTGATGAGATCTTCTTAAAAATTTTCAGTACCCCTTTAACAAAGTTTACTGTAAGCTTTCAAATTAAGACAACCCTTCTAAAACGGAAGTAACAGGCAATACATTACTTCAGGATGCAGACTTAACAATGCTAAATTTAGTATCCCTCTGCAAGGAGCATGTGTTTAAAATGTAATTGAATTCCATGAACATCATTTTCTTCACACCTGAAAACTATGTTATTTTTATATTTTGTGCCGCCATCATAAAATTACCAATGCTGCTGTAAAGACACTATTAGCAAACCCTTTCATGTATTTGATGTATTTTTTACTTTCATGCTGATCTTTAATTTTTTAAATGTTTGTTCTCCAGGTTCATTGTTATTTGCAAATAGTGTACACACAATGAAAATTTGACAAGTTTATAATTTTATATGTCTTACAAATATATGTGGCATTTTCATAAAATGCCAGCACCAGTGGTGCTGAGGCTTTGATCACCATCCCTGCAGCAACATCTGCTAGGTGAATCTGCTCCTGGCATATCTACAGTAAATCCAAAATTTCTTTTACAAATGATTTATCCTTGAGAAAACAAGGACATAGCTGTATCAGTCAATGCATTTCTCTGTTGTTTAAATGAAGTAAGAATGCATGTTTCAATAAACAATGGGCTCCATCTCCTTGACTTTCACTCATAAAATATTCACAAATAATTGAAAGACTGCCAGTACATTACTCAATCCAAAAGAAATCCAAAAGAAATTATATTATATTCATAATTTCCTGCACCTGTATTAAACTCCTGTCCTCCATTCATCTCCCTTCCCTCGTCCTGATCAAATTTTACACACGCCTAAGTTCCAATTTGGTAAAAACTGTGATTTAATTTAGTAGGGAAGAGAAGAATGAGAGGAAGTTGTTTTACACAGTTATTTTGGTTTAACTCCTTATAATCAATACAAGATCTCAAACCCCCATCGTTTTTTCTACAAAGAAAATCCCACCGACTGCTGGACAGTGCAAAGAATCCGTTCATAGTTTGTTTTTTTTTGCATATATTTCCCCATTGTGACCCTTCCCAGTTAAGATAACAAGTATGCTTTTTATTTGGGCAGAGGAGCATTAGGTAGTGATTCTATAAACAGTCATATATTCTGTATAGTGGTAGTTCTACTGATCTGTTTTTATTAAAAAGGTCAAGGTATTCTGCTATTTGCTCAGTAAAATAAATATTATTACAGCAAAGTGAGATGTAGGAAACATACACAAGCAATTATTCATGCAATATGTGCTCCAATGAATAATAACACTTTTTGCCAATCAATACAGTTACTATGCTTACGTGACTAGGGCATACTTAATCTGCAGAATTGTATTGTAACACAGAGGGAGTCACAGATTTATAATACAATCCTCTCTTCCTTACTGATATGTATATATTAAAAACACTCCAATCCAACATCAATTGAAAGTACACAGGGAGTATATTGAAGAGGTTATTTTTTAATTTTCAATTTCTGAAAAAGTGAGGAATTAATAAAATTGTCCATAGCCCCGAATCCAAATAAACACTGTTATATTATACTAATTTAATACAACGTGCACCATCAACAAGTTGTTAAATAATAATTGGATGCCAAAGGCAATTTTCCCAGCACTTATGGCAGTGTTTATTTTTGTATATTATGTCCTCCACAACCACTAGACTCCACTCCATGAAGTCTGTTTCAATACTGTGTGCTAATAGTCCCAATTTCCCTCTGAGAGTTTTAACTCTGGCTAGAGACACAGTACAATTATATATTGTCAAAAAGGTCGGAAGCCAGTTCAGTTATTTGTTTTCTATGGATTTGTTACTCTAAGTAAACTGACTCAACTCTAGAGATTAAGTACTTCATCCCAAGACCCCACATTTTAGCAATTTGAGATTGTTTATGCCTTTTGTAGCAAAGGCAAAAGTATTTTTAAATAGGTATCAGACTGAAACGTAAGTCTAAAAATTTGATCTTTTACCAAAAAAACACAGAAACCAAAATGTGTAGTCAAGAAAACAAAAGCGACAACTATGTTTTTTGTAATGTCAAAACAAGCTTAAAGCAAAGCTTAAACTTACATTTATCGAGTGTACTGCAAATATTTAATTTTTCACATTAATTATTTGCCTTTAGTAATTTACATTCTATTATTTGCATGAGATATTTTACAGTGGATTTAACAGGAATGTTATAAGCATCAATTGCAGAGCAGTCATAAGTGATACAACTGAGATAAGATAATTTTGTAGTTTCTCCATACAGACTGCACTTTTTTATTTTTTATTCATTACTTTTGCTTTTGCTCCTGTAGCCTCAGGTTTATTCTCTCATTACTGTAGTACACTTTTAAATATTGGATCACAATATTCCTACCCCTTTAATTGGCACTTTATTGAACCTTTCATCATGGACAGATGAGATACAGTGCAACATTAACTCTGACAACAGGAGTGAGATGTCAAGGCCAAACAGGATAAAAACACCGAAAAAATAAGGAAGTGTGCCTGTCTCTGGAACAGACTATGAACCAGAGCACATCATCCACCACTACCTACAATCCTGCTTGCCGGCATACAATCCTTGTAAAGGAAGCTATTTGACATTAGAGTGGGTATCCTATTTTAATGTAACATGAGAGATTATAACATCCTCTGTTTCACCAAGTCATGGGTCTCTCCCTGCACAGCCTGCTGAGTTTTTCTTTATTTTCTGTATGTACAGAACAAAGCAGTCTGGTAAAATAAAAGGTGATGGGGTTTGTCTTATAACTAACAGCAACTGGTGGGAACTGAGGGATGTTACTATAATCTCAAGCTTCTGCTCCCCCAATCTGGAACTTTTGATGATTTTGTGCTAAGCATAAGCTTGTTTTAGGGCCCCCAATACTCCCCACCTGCCCTTCCTGAATCCACTGCATTAGTATTTCTTATAACAAATGTGCTCTCAATGCAGTAACACCTAGAGCACTTAATATGTTGACTAACGTTAGCAGTCGTTAACAATGTGTTGATCCTGAGGTCCATATGGCAGTAATAAATAATCCTCAGCCATGTGCCAGCTTTGTACTGTAACATCATTTAAATCTGTTTGTAGCTGCATTTGTTCAAAATTATCAAAGCAGCTTTTATCTTGTTTTATAGGACAGTACTGGCAATAGTATGATGCGTTTTCAAATAATTCCACAATCCAAATATCTTTGTTTTAAAAGTTTTAGTAAAATTCAAAGCAAACAGTTCAGAGAAAAAAATAGTATTACAAAGAAAAGAAAAGTTCTTGTTTAAAGAAAGTTCTGTTTAAGGCTTATTTATTTAGTTTCATTCCTCTCTAAGTTTGGTCATCCAGTCATATTATGTGTAGAATGTTCAGAAAACTGTATGCCAATATCCATCCATCCATTTTCCAACCCGCTGAATCCAAACACAGGGTCAAAGGGGTCTGCTGGAGCCCAATCCCAGCCAACACAAGGGCAGGAACCAATCCCGGGGCAGGGTGCCAACCCACCGCAGGACACACACAAACACACCCACTAGGGCCAATTTAGAATCGCCAATCCACCTAACCTGCATGTCTTTGGACTGTGGGAGGAAACCACAGCGCCTGGAGGAAACCCACACAGACACGGGGAGAACATGCAAACTCCACGCAGGGAGGACCTGGGAAGCGAACCCAGGTCCCCAGGTCTCCCAACTGCGAGGCAGCAGCTCTACCCACTGCGCCACCATGCCGCCCATATGCCAATATCCTATTTGCAAACTATTCTAACAGTCCATTCTTCTAGAAGTGTGACTATTTCCAAAAACTGGCTTAATTAACATTCTGTTATAAAGATATAGCTTCATGTTAACTTACAGGGGGTAAACGACTATACCATTATCTATGTTAATATGAGAAACTCATATTCTATTGAAATTTAGCAGACACTTATGCAAATTTAACATTAACATTATCTTTCTAAGATTGGCTATTACATTGTTAAACACTCAATATCAAAAATTTTACATATAATGTTATTGTTACTCCAGTAAACTGCTAGCTTTAGTGCAGTGGCACTTTATGTAACATCCATCCATTATCCAACCCGCTATATCCTAACTACAGGGTCACAGGAGTCTGCAGGAGCCAATCCCAGCCAACACAGGGCGCAAGGCAGGAAACAAACCCCGGGCAGGGCACCAGCCCCTTTATGTAACATTATCTAGCTTACTGGAAGTTATACAAATTTAGATCTGTGGTAAAGTGAGGTCTGCGGCTGATTGGTGTCTTTTAAATAAATAATCACAGCACTCATGCATTTGTGTGTGGTAGCGTGGTGAGAGATGTTTCCTGTGCTCGATCTGGGAGTGGAAGCCAGGATCGCCCGTGACCCTAATTGGCACCAGGAACTGCTGATTACCACAGCTTAGCCACATCCCAGCTTTAAAAGGGAAACACGAGTGGGAGAGAGAGAGAGAGTGAGAGATCTATCCATCTGTCCAATGCAAGTGAGCGGATGAAAGGGTGAGAAGGTGGAGAGCTGGGAGGAAGTCCCTTGGAGCGTGCGGATGGTGCTCAGGGGCTGATGGCCACTCAAGCTGATTGATCTGGGAGATGGAGTGGAGGAAACACTACTTGGTTATAGCGACTTGTCGGAAAGAGGCAGTGTAGCTGCATTGAAGTGAGAGGCTCTTTAGAGGCATCCTGCGGGTGGTGCTATGGACCACAAGGACGCGAGCCTGGTAGCAGGAGGTGGATGCTTGATGGGGTGCCTTGTCAGGTGTCAGAGACAGCAACAGGGGTCCGAGCCTAGGAGCAGCAACAAAGGTGGGCTGAACTGCCTGTTAGGCACCTCCTTGGTTGTAAGGACCTGCAATGGGTTTAGTGCAGAAGAATGCACCAGGGCTCATGCTTTTAGGGACAGTTTCCTGTCACGTTTTAAACCTTGTTTTAAAAGGATAATTTATTTGACTATTTTAACCTCCACCATCACTTCATTTTATTGGATTATATATTCATTGGACAGTTTCAGAGCACTGCACTATTGTTTTGAACAGTGTTTTGATTTGTTTAAATAAAAGCACTGAGGACCTTTATACCATCCCCTTGCTTTCTGTTTGCTTTGTCCTCATCTGACATGCTCATCTGGTTACATTATCAACAGTGTTGGGTACAAGGGGCTCCCAAAATGGAAGAGGGAGTGTGGAGCTGACCTGCACTGTCACAAATGGTGGCAGCAGTGGGATGAGCTGTCGATGGAGGCTGAAGAACTGGAGACATAGCAGCAAGAGTGACTGAAAATGAATTAATTTTCTTAGGTTGTGCTTTAGTGCCAATTTGCAGGAATTCAGATTTGTTGCAATTTAATTTTTAAAGAGTTATGCTCTACCATTCTGGACAGCAAAATGTCATATCTGACAGTGTCAAAAGCTGCACAGAGGTCTATGAGAATTAATATGCTGGCTTGTCCAGAGTCTGCTGCCATAAGCAAATCATTGGTTACTTGAAGCAGGACAGTTTCACAGCTATGCTGAGCTCTGAAACCAGAAAGAAAGGTGTACATGAAATTATTAGAAGATAAGTAATTGGTGAGTTTGGAGGCTGCAACAAGCTCAAAAACTTTTGACAGAAAAGGTATGTAAGAGATAGGTTGAAAATTGTTAGGACTGTCTGCATCAAGACCAGACTTTTTTAACATTGGGGTTTCAGAAGCGATTTTTAAAAGTGGCTGGAACAAAGCCAAGGTCAACACATGTATTATTGTAACAGTCAAGGGTATCACATGGATGCAGGTTTTAAAAAGTGTGACGGGGATGGGGTCCAGCACACAGGTTCTTACAAAGCAGGTAATTAACAAATTCAGAGGTGACCGGTAGAAATTTAGTAAAGCAAGTGGATGGAGTGGGAAGACAGGGAAAGATATAAATTGATGATGGATACAGTCATATGAAAAAGTTTGGGAACCCCTCTTAATTCTTTGGATTTTTGTTTATCATTGGCTGAGCAACTTCCTTTTAATATATGACATGCCTTATAGAAACAGTAGTATTTCAGCAGTGACATTAAGTTTATTGGATTAAAAGAAAATATGCAATATGCATCATAACACAATTAGACAGGTGCATAAATTTGGGCACCCCAACAGAGATATTACATCAGTACTTAGTTGAGTCTCCTTTTGCAAATATAACAGCCTCTAGACGCCTCCTATAGCCTTTGATGAGTGTCTGGATTCTGGATGGAGGTATTTTTGACCATTCTTCCATACAAAATCTCTCCAGTTCAGTTAAATTTGATGGCTGCTGAGCATGGACAACCTGCTTCAAATCATCCCATAGATTTTCGATGATATTCAATTCAGGGGAATGTGACGGCCATTCCAGAACATTGAACGTCTCCCTCTGCATGAATGCCTTTGTAGATTTCGAACTGTGTTTTGGGTCATTGTCTTGTTGGAATTTCCAACCCCTGCATAACTTCAATTTTGTGACTGATGCTTGAACATTATTCTGAAGAATTTGTTGATATTGGTTTGAATTTGTCCGACCCTTGACTTTAACAAGGGCCCCAGTACCTGAACTAGCCACACAGCCCCACAGCATGATGGAACCTCCACCAAATTTGACAATAGGTAGCAGGTGTTTTTCTTGGAATGTGGTGTTCTTCTTCCACCATGCAAAGCACTTTTTGTTATGACCAGCTGACTCAGTTTTTGTCTCATCAGTCCAAAGGACTTTGTTGCAAAGTGATTCTGGCTTGTCTAAATAAGCATTTGCATACAACAAGCGAATCTGTTTGTGGCGTGAGTGCAGAAAGGGCTTCTTTATCATCATCCTGCCATACAGATGTTCTTTGTGCAAATTGTGCTGAATTGTAGAACGATGTACAGATACACCATCTGCAGCAAGATGTATTTTTCTTGGCCTGCCAGACCTGGGTTTAACAGCCACTGTGCCTATGGCCTTCCATTTCCTGATTACATTCCTTACAGTTGAAACTGACAGTTTAAACCTCTGAGATAGCTTTTTGTAGCCTTCCCCTAAACCATGATACTGAACAATCTTTGTTTTCAGATTTTGTGAGAGTTGCTTTGAGGATCCCATGCTCTTACTCTTCAGAGGAGAGTCAAAGGGAAGCACAACTTAACAATTGACCACCTTAAATACCTTTTCTCATGATTGGACACACCTGTCTATGAAGTTCAAGGCTTAACGAGCTAATCCAACCAATTTGGTGATGCAAGTAATCAGTATTGAGCAGTTGCATGCATTCAAATCAGCAAAATTACAAGGGTACCCAAATTTTTGCACAGCCAGTTTTTCACATTTGATTTAACTTCATACAACTAAATACTGCTTCACTAAAAATCTTTGTTTGGAAAACACCCCAGTACTCAGATGTGTCTAGGAAATGAAAGATATACCACTGTTATCTTTTTTGTTGAATGTAGAGTAAATTATTATGCAGGCTGAGAGGGGCTCCCAAACTTTTTCATATGACTGTATATGTTGAATTATTTGGACATTTAATTTTATTATGAAAAAAGTAGAGGATTTTTTCTAAGGCTTCAGAAGAGGAGGTAATTGGGCTAGATGTACTGTAGATTGAAGTACTTTAACTGCAGAAAACAAAACCCTTGGGTTATCATGGCTACTTTCTCTTATTCTGCCATAATGCGTGTACTTGGCTGCATTAAGCACATTCCTGTCAGTCCTTTGATGGTCACAGAAAGCCTGGATTTGCACAGTGAGACCAGTCTTATGTGACATTCTCTCAAACCATCGGCCAGATATAATTCTGAATTATATCATGGAGCTGAACGCTTAAAGGAAACTTCCTTATGTTTTAACAGAGCTGTTTTATTTAGTGCTGAATGAAGGGCTGATTTATACTAGTCAACAAGACTATCTGGGTGTTGATGGAATAGGGGAAGACAGAAAAAGATCAGAAATTGATTCAGCAAGAATATAGGGACAGATATTTTTAAGGTTTCTGAAAGAAATTTGACTTTTACAGGTATGAGGAGGGGAAAGGTAATGAGATGGTGAAAAATACTACTTTATGATCAGAGAATCCCAAACCACTACTATAAGTATTGCAGACAGATAAGCCAGATGTGTAGATCAGGTCCAATATATGACCACCTCTGCTTTGTTCTCCCTCACTTGCTCTTCCCCTATACTTCCGTTCTCATTACTCTTTTGCCCACATATTGTTTCTTCTCATCACATGTCCATACCACTTCAACCTTCTTTCCTGAACTTTCTTAGATATCTTTCCCAGTTTTGTTGTATCTCTAATTGTCTTATTTCTTATTATGTACTGTTTTTGTAACTCCATCTCAACATTCTAATTTCTACCCCTTCTATGTTCTTCTCCTGCACTTCCTTTACTGCCCACGTCTCAACTCCATACATCATTGCTGGTCTTACCACTGTCTTAAAAACCTTTTCTTTAACCTTTAAATCAAACAATACTCCTGATACATTCTTCCAATTGTTCCATCCGCACTGCACTCTAGAGGTTATCTCTGAATCTACTTTTCCACCTTGGTCTACCACTGATCCTAGATATTTAAATGTATCCACTCTTTTCAATAGCTCTCCCTGCATGCTAACCTCTGAATCCTGGTCATCATTAAACCTTAGATATTCTGACTTTTTATTATTTCTTTAATTCTCTATCTTCCAAAGCCCTCCTTCATTCTTCAAACTTCATCTCCACTCTTTTCTTTTGCTATACAACACAATGTCATCAGCAAAAAGCATAAATGAGGGGGATTTGTCTTTTATCCCACAACTCAACACATCCATAACCAGATCAAAGAGGTAAGGACTTAAAGAAAAACTCTGGTGGAGACCTACCCTAACTGGTATCTTCTCCGTTACTCTAACACTTCTCTAGTTTTACTTCCTCCCTCCTTATTCCTGGTACTACCCCTTCATTTTGACTTCATCCCCAAATACTACCCTTGAAGCTTCTTCATTCAATAGCTTTTCAAAGTAAATCTTCCATCTATTTTTGATCCTAACATGCTGATTCCAGACCATACCTTGCTCATCTTTCACTTGCTTTATCTGAATAAAATCCTTTCCAACTGTGTTCTTAGCCTTTGCTATTCTAAAAATCATTCTGGTTTCTTTAGTCATAGTTTTTTCCTACACCTCCTCCAAAGCTTATGTATTGGCTCTTGCCACTGTCCTCTTTACCTCCTTGTTTGTTTGCCTATGCATTTCTCTGTCTTCCTCCATCGCTGATTGGTGTCATGTCTTCTTTGCCGTCTTCTTCACCTCCTGTACCTCTCTTTTTCACCATTATATCTTTGTCCCCAGGTGGGCAAATCTAGCCACAAGTGCGGCAAACCAGCCCAACTTGGTGCCGGTCCTAAGCCCAAATGAATAGATATTATCAGCCAAATCCTTAATAATGGACTCAGTCCAAGGTTGTGTCATGAGCACCATGCTGTATTATCTCTACACTAATGACTGTATAGCCACACACAGCTCCAACACCATCTTGAAATTGGCAGATGAGATGGTGGTGGTAGGCTTAATTTTCAATGAGGAAGACTCTGCCTGTCTGGATTATAATTGCTGCAAAGTAGAGGTGGACCTGAATGATTCCAAAACCAAATAGATGATTGTGGACTTCAGGAAGAGGCAGCAAAACTACTACTATACCTTAGCATCTAAGGGTCCCTGGTTGAAAGATTCTGCAGCTATCGAGGTGGACACATCTCCAAGGAACTAACTGTATCTCTTCAGGCAGCTGAGGAATTCAAATCTCCTCATAAATACAAAAAAGATTCTTCATTGTCAGAAGAGAGTCTATGTTTACTAGGAGCTTCTTTGCCTGCAGCAGTAGCTATTCCCAGGAGTGCAAAACCCTGTACAGAGTGCTACAGTGTGCTGATTGTATCACTGGTGTATTACTTACACTGGTGTAGGACTAGGGAAAATCGTACTCTTAATCCAAGTCATACCTTTTTTGAAATGTTGTACTCAGGAAAATACCAAGGCCAAGAGAATGAGGAGCAGCTTCTACTCTCTGGTCATTTGGATTTCAAACTCTGTTTAATCAATGATATGACTTTATATTGCTTTTGCTATTTTACTGTCACTCTGTTAATCACTGCCACTTTACAATACAATACAATACAATACAATACAATACAATACAATACAATACAATACAATACAATTTATTTTTGTATAGCACAAAATCACACAAAGAGTGCTGCAATGGACTTTAACAGGCCCTGTCTTTTGACAGACCCCCAGACTTGACAAGGAAAAACTCCCAATAAACAAAGAAAAAAAGAAAAAAAGAGAGACCCCTTTCCAGGTATGTTGGGCATGCAGTGAGTGTCAAAAAAAGGGGGTAAATATAATACAATACACAGAACAGAACACAAGTAATCCCCAATACAATATAATAGTACAATAGAAATATTACAAATACAGAGCAAAATTCAACAGTAGATCATATCACATACAGTAAAGGACTCAGAGTTCTGGAGACCTCTGCAATCAAACTGCCTCCCTCTATTGGCCATTCCACAGCTTAGTCAGAGTTAGACCAACCAATCAGATGAACAGACCCCTCTACCCAATGATTCCTGCAGTCCTCCATCAGAGATGACTTTTCCTTAGGCAGGCAAAACAACTTGGCAGCAGGGCAGTGACACCAAGTGCCACATTTGAGTACCAAGAAGAGAAATGGAATAGGTGAGAGTTAGTAACAAATTAATAGTTATCCTATTACTTATGTTTCAGTGCTAATGACTAACAACAGAGATAGATAGATAGATAGTTAGATAGATAGATAGATAGATAGATAGATAGATAGATAGATAGATAGATAGATAAGATAGATAGATAGATAGATAGATAGATAGATACTTTATTTAATCCCAATGGGAAATTCACATGCAGTATGTGCAGTTAATCGCCAGCTTTAGTCAAGACATGCTAAACTGAAGTAGTGAGTCTTCAGTCAGGATTTAAAAGCTAAGACCGAAGGGGCCTCTCTTACAGTAGCAGGCAGATCATTACACAGTTTAGGGGCCTTGTAACTAAAAGCACAACCTCTCACTGTTATTTTATTAATTGTTGGAATTATAAGCAGAGAAGCATCTTGAGATCTTAATGTGCATTCTAGATTGTAAGTCATGATAAGTTCAGATAAGTAAGTGGACCTTGGCCATTTAAGGCTTTATATGTTAAAAGGAGGATTTTGAGATCTGCTCTAAACTTAACCGAGAGCCAGTGTAAGGATTTAAGAACTGGAGTTATATGTTTGTATTTTCTTGTTCTTGTAAAAGTTCTTGCAGCTGCATTTTGGACTAACTGGAAGCTGTATAAAGAACACTTTGAACATCTAGTGAACACCACATTGTTGTAGTCAATCCTACTAGAAATAAATGCATGAATTAATTTCTCAGTATCCCGCTTATTCAGCAAAAGCCTTGATTTCCCAACATTTTAAAATGGAATTAACATGATTTGGATAATTTTGTGATGCTTTAAATGACATGCTAGAATCAAAGATTACTCCTACATTGTGGGCTGATTCAGAAAAATTAATAGTGATTCCAAATGAGTTAAATGATGACAAAATATTGTTGCTGTCAGCATCATTCCCTCCAATAATTAACATCTGTTTTATCAGACAAGTAATTCTTATCCATCCACTCCTTTAATTCACTAACACAACTAATTAAAGACAACATCAGCGAAACTTCATTTGGTCTAAAAGAAAGGTATAACTGGGTGTCATCTGCGTATGAGTGAAAATTAACATTATGTTTTCTAATGATAGAGCATGTAAAAGGGATACACCAGCTTCCCAAACCTGACACAAACAGACAACAGGAAGAAGTAGAGCAACATAAACAGTTGCTGCTGTGGAACCCTTTATTTTGTTCCCCAGTGCACAGCACAGTACAAAGCACCAGTAATGATAATAAAGCACTCCCTTTCACTTCTTTCTTTCTTTCTTTCTTTCTTTCTTTCTTTCTTTCTTTCTTTCTTTCTTTCTTTCTTTCTTTCTTTCTTTCTTTCTTTCTTTCTTTCTTTCTTTCTCTGTCCGTTTCTGTATCCATGCATCGTTCAGCATGCTTGGTCCCTCTTCCTCCCGACTTTGGCTCATCAAATGAAGGTAGTCCATCAGCATTATCAGGAAGTACTTCCAAGTATGGTGAAAGTCCAAAGTAGGGCTCTGCAGCTCTCCCTAGCGGCACTCATGGAACCCAACATGGCTGTGCCAAACTCCAACTCCCATTGAACCCTGTGGGAATCCAAGACACTGCTGCAACCCAGGCGGGCTGCCATCTGTGCCCTGTACACATCTCCTCCCCCAGTCCTTCCTTTACGAAGGCTTTCCAGCTGGGAAAGGGCCCCACCAATCAGCCACACACTTCACATTGAATTACACTGTGCTTAAGATTTTTACACTTGTCTAACGATTTTTGACTTGCAATTCTAATATATTGCCCTGTTATATTGCTTCATATTGCCTTTTCTTTACATATATACTGTAAATACTGTATGTATGTATAATTTCTGTATATAAGTACTGATACAGTTTTGACTTACAGAATATTATACTGCCATATTGCCTTCTCTCTGTATATTTTTCATTGTTTTTTTGGGTTTTTTTGTTAGCGCATTTACAGTGTTGTAACATTTTGCATATAATAAATAAATCTCTTTAATCTTGAATGAATTACCATTAGTAAATGTAAAGTAAAAGTTAAACTGGATGTTTTAGAGAAAAAAAACAATTAACTGTAAATATGTATGATGTCTCTAATGTTTTTTTACAAGATATTGGTATTATCAGCAAACTGATTAATGATGAATGATTTTTCCCATGTACATCAAGTTTAGCAATATCTGAATGTATAATATAAGTGGCAAGCACTTTTGTTAGTGTAATAAATAAAAGAGCAGATGGGGGGCACAGCAGCCTTTCTTTGTTCCATGATAAATATTAAATCTAGATGAAGTCCCATAAGACAGAGAAACTGAACTATTTAAATCAGAATTAAGGAAGTGTATTACAGTATTAAATTTATTTTCAAATTCCAGAATTTGTAAAGAACGTAAAATAAATGAATAATGAATAAGCAGTAAATAAACACTTTTTCCTTCAACCCTTTTTTATCTCTATAAGCACTTTAGGCATTTTTGCAATAATTTTTATATGCTGTGTATATAGAATCCGCTATCTTTTCCTATCATTTTATGTAAGGAAAGGTTTATCACAGCATGTATTTATTACTTTGATGATATTAGGCAATATAACTAATTGGTTAATACTTTGGACCTCAAACCCTGAGAATATGGATTCAAATCCCACTCCTGACACTATGTAACCATGAGCAAGTCACTTTACCAAGTGATGGGATTTCCCCGACCTGTACATGCTCAAAACTGTTTAATGTTAGAAAGGTATGTTAATCAGGTTAAGGAGTTTGTCAAAGTCTTCATTCCACTGCTTTAATATTTCCCCAGAAGAGGTCAGCAGTTCTCCTTCCCTGCTTAACACAGTCCAGACAAGGTCATGTCCTTTTTCCCCTTCCCATTCCATGGCGTGAAACAGTTTGCCAGAACATTCTTCTCATTCTGAGGCATCAAACATTTTGCAGGAACAGCCTCATCACCATCTAATAGCCCCCCCCTCCCCCCATGGCCTCTACCTTGTACTCTATTCAATGCTTCCATGGATTGGGTGTTGGGCAAGGTCGTGGGGTCCAGCGGCTGTGGGGCATCTGTTGGTGAAGAAAGATTCACTGATCTTGACTTTACTGACGATGCTGTGATCTTTGCGGAGTCAATTTTAGGCTCTGATGCCCGCGTAACATTTATGTTAATGGGTCATTTCCGGAGGGTGGAATTGGACCTTGTATCTGCCTGAGAGGTTGCCAACCAGGATTCTGAGCTGTTTCATAGTGTGGTGTGTGCGGCAACGCACTGTACCAGTGCATGCTTCCCAACCTGAACTGACCTGACCTGAGGGTCTCTAATACTCCTGTAATGCTCAAGCTTTTGCTTCTGCAACTACTTTTACAGTAGCCCTTTTAGCATATTATACAAATTTGACAGGCTAACACACCTCAGTTGTCCAATATTGGATCCTAGTTTTCTGCTGTGAGATGCACTGAATGTCTTAAGACTACAGCTTTAAGCAGCTGCTTCCACAATTAAGGTCTTGAACATTGTCCTTTTAGACTTGATATCCCAAGCTTCACATTTGCACATAGGAGAAGTTCTGTAAAAGTTAGCAGCTGAACTCCTCATGAACAAAAGCCTCAGCCAGACATTTCCAAGGTGCCCTAACTGCTTATCTAGGCTTCCCCAGATTATCTGGCTTACACCCTCATTTCATATCCAACTCAATACCAAGTGGTGATCAGTTCACAGGTCCTCCCACTCTTCACCCGAATGTCCAAAACATTTGGCGTAAAGTCAGACAATGCAACTCCAAAGTAACATTTAGCCCAAGGCATTCTGGTACCAGATACATTTATGAGCCTTGTGCTCAAACATGGTGTCTATTATGGAAAATTTATGACTAGCACAGAAATCCTGCAGAGAAAGTGTTGACCTTGTTGAGAGGTTTACTTACCTTGGCAGTGACATTCATGTCTCTGGTGACTCTTCCTATGAAGTCAGTAGACGAATTGGGAGAGCTTGGGGGGTCATGAGGTTGCTGGAAAGGGGTGTGTGATGCTCCCGATATCTATGCAAAAGGATGAAGGTCCAAGTCTTTAGAGTCCTGGTGCTTCCTGTCTTGTGAGACATGGACGCTCTCCAGTGACCTGAGATGAAGACTGGACTCCTTTGGTACTGTGTCTCTCCAGAAAATCCTTGGGTACCACTGGTTTGACTTTGTGTCGAATGAGCGGTTGCTCATGGAGTCCTGAATGAGGCACATTACCTGCATTGTGAGGGAGCATCAGTTACAACACTACGGCCATGTGGTGCGTTTCTCTGAAGGTGATCTGGCTCGTAAGATCCTTATTGTTGGAGACCCGAGGGGCTGGACCAGGCCAAGGGGTCGCCCACGTAACACCTGGCTGCAGCAGATAGAGGATCATTTCTGGAGGGTGGGACTGGACCATGTGTCTGCCTGGGGGGTTGCACACTGGGATCCCAAGTTGTTTCATCGTGTAGTGGGTACCAGTGTACCAGTGCCTGCTCCCCAACTTGAACTTGACTTGACAGAAATCCAACAAAAACTAGGCTGTTCTTCCTGATCACACCCCTCCAGGTATTTAAATCAATCCCAAAGTTAGCATTGATGTCACCAAGTAGAACAATCAGTTAGTGGATGGTATCCTTTAAAGCATGCTCATTCACCTGTCTAAGATGGCTGAATACCCTGTACAGCTATTTAGTGTATTTGCACAAACAAAAGTCAGAGTTTTCCTCTTTGTATCTTGTAGTTGCATTGAGGCAAGCCTGTTGTCTACTAGAGAAAATTCCGATTGCATAGTCCTCAGTCGTAGACTTTTGAGTGTCCCAACATGCACCTGGAGCCTTTCACACATTCTAACTCCAGAATATGAGAGAGATCACTCCAATTAAGAAGTTTGGTTTCAGAATCCATGCTATGCCTAGAGATGATGCCAACAATATATAGCCAGTAGTTTTCCACCTCCCACACCAGGTCAGGCTTTTCCTCATCGGAGAAGCAATGTTCCAAGTTCCCAAAGCCAGTCTCCATTGTCATAGTCTAGTCCACCTAGGTCCTTCCGGTGCATGCCTATCACTAAACTGGCATTAATCCTGACCCTCATTGTACATCTTGCAAGTGATGAGCACACAAGATGGTTCCACATCACAGTTTTGAGCTGAACCTAGCTTATGTGGGTTGCCTTACCACCATGTTTTTGCCAGCAAACACCACGCCAGGCCTGGCTCCAGGGGAGGATCCCGATAACCTTGTCCCAGGCAAGGTAAATGAGGGTTATTGTGTTGTCTGAATTCTCAATGCAAATCCGTTAATCAAAGGAGAACCTAGCAGGAGCACAAAGCTCCAGATGATCTACCTTTGAACTTTCTTAGGGTGCAGAGGCCCCACCACCCTGGGAAGGTGATAGTTCAGGGTGGACTCACACACACACACACACGCGCGCGCACAACAACATACACACACAAACAGTATACAAGCCACACAAATTAGTGATGTGGTGTATGGTTAGGTTTTTCTGTAATTATCACATATTTCACAGATTATTTACATTAATACTAAAATAGAATAATAATTATATAGAAATTATAAAAGTAATATAAAACAGGCATAATATAACGTACATAGTATTAAATATGCAATTCAAGAAATGCCAGAATTGTAAAGTGTATGCTGTCCAGTTCCTTATCTGGTGCTGTTAAAATATTGCCAGGATTCTTAACAGAGACATACTGTAAACTGTCCTTCTAATGCACTGTTTTTGCAAAATAAAAGAAGAAATGGAAAGAAAAATACTGCATATGTATATATCCAAAATCTGCAAAAATTTGAAATAAAGATGTAAGATTAGATAAAAAAATATGCTGAAAGGGAAATAACACTAAAACAAATGCAAAAACAACGATACTTCACTTGAAAAAAATAAGAAGCAAAGATGTAGCACATACAGTAGGTGAACTTGGACATTTGGGTGGCAGAATCATGAAAATAATTGCATTTTTTGAGTCACAACTATATCGCTACATCATATGCCAATTCAAATATCATAAACTGTTCCTAATATAAAATACATCTCACTTATTTTAAATTTGAAATTACAAAAGAATATACATAAGTAGCCATTAATGATATTAAAATAACAGAAAACATTTATTTTTTAAAAGTTAGTTGTCTACTTATTGTAATTGAAGCAAACTAAGCACTTTCTTCTTTTTCAAACAAGTTAAAGCATAACATTTGTGTGCATTTGTGGATTGGGTATATTGTTTTGAAAGTTAGAGTTTTTTAAATTTTGTATTTACTTAATCAAAGAGATATCACATTTATGTTTATTAACTGTGCTTGTGGAACTCCCTCAGTATGTATTCAGTTTTTGTTTGTTTGATGAACTGATTAATCTAACAACTAATTTTGTCCTAATAATTCAAGTAGGCATAAAAAAGCGTATCATATTTAAATATTACATCAGTTCATAAACAGAATTTGAAAACATCAGGATATAAAAAAACATATCCAAAATAACTCCAACAAAAAGATAAACAAGACAACACTCTTAACATTAATATATTTAAGGCAAAAATGCCAAAAAGTAAAAAGTTATATTTTTGATGAATAATGGACTTCTCAACATAAGTTAGTGCCAGCAGTCCAACTTGAAACAAAAACAAATGATTAGACTTTTTGGTTATTTTAGACCTCAGTGTTATCAAGAACCACTATCAGACTCATATACATGTATTTCTTAAAAAAATCCATCTTAAATTGAGATATATGTTATTCACAGATATTATGAATATAGCTGCTTGTCAAATTTGGTATAAAGTGGCTTAATAATGTTTGGAAAGTATACATGAAAATCTTCTGAAATCATATTGCAGGAGACAGACAACTCATATCCCGTTAAAATGAAGACTTGGGTAAAACCAATATTCTGTACTTTTGTAGATACAGAGCATTAAGTTACAAGTTAAACTGTTCAGTAACAATTATTTTTGGATCATTTTAAATTCCCATTGCTTGTTATTTCCATTATCACATTTAAACAGTCAGGCAGTCATCTTCCAACCCGCTATATCCTAACACAAGGTCACGAGGTCAGCTGGAGCTAATCCCAGCCAACACAGGGGGCGCAAGGCAGGAAGAAATCCCTGGGCAGGGTGCCAGTCCACCACACACATTGATTTATTATTTATAAAAATGGTGACAAGCAGGTTGCGGTGGGTTGGCACCCTGCCCGGGATTGGTTCCTGCCTTGTGCCCTGTGTTGGCTGGGATTGGCTCCAGCAGACCCCCATGACCCTGTGGTCGGATTCAGCGGGTTGGAAAATGGATGGATGGGTGGTGACAAGCAGGACTGACAATAGATGTATAAATCCATTTGTTCATTTTAAATTCCTGATGTCCATTGGTAATTTTTCACTTTTTTCAAAATCAACCAAATAGATATGTTAATCCATAGGTTACCTCATATATTTGCCATAATCATCCATCAAAAATATTATGCAAAATGTTCTGTGCAACACACAAGTTAGTTCACTTGGAACAGTTCCTGTGATAAAAAATACTCTTTGCTTAAGACATTGAAGGCAAAGTGAGGAAGTGGAATAAAACCTTTACGCCACAGAAGACTTCATAAGTGGCATTCAGTATAACAAACACATTACTCTTCCAGAGAGCTCCAGCCTTTTTAACAAGACAAGGACGGTGGGATGGTCATAAGAGAATGTGAAAAGAATCCAGAACTATTTTACCTAAGACATGTATACCTTTTAATGTTAGAACCAGGAATTTGCTGAGTTGTACACCAACTTTATAAAACTGAAGGAATTATTGTTGACCAGCTACATTGGCTTGTTTTGGGCTACACTTCCTTTGTGCTTCCTCTTCAGTTGTTTTACGCATTTAGCTAGTCCTTTTATTGAAGACGATCTGCTTTTAACACACAATGAATAACCATTTTGTCTAATTTTTGAATGAGATACTCTCGCAGAGAAGGATTTTGCCTGATATTTGGAGGAACTGAATGTGGTGCAGCTTCCTCCATTGTTAGCCAGTAATGATTAGTTGATTAAGAAAATACAGTTTTACTAAAACCTTTAGTCGATTAGTCAATTGCAGCTCTATTTTGGCACACAAGAGTAATGCATAACATGATGGGTGTTTCCTTTCCAACAGCTCTTTTCAGTGAGTCATACAAATTGATTTGGAAACTGAAACAAGCTGATTTAGAGGAGCTTGACAAGACTGCTGCACTGCACGCATGATGTCATCAGCATTTTTTCATTTCACAGGTAGATGTATAAAACATACACACAAGTATCGCCCACCTCATTCATTCTTATTCACTTCACTTATTTTTCTTTTGAGTTCATTACCAGCGAACAAGAACTCAGTTATTAGTGATTTCTCTTGTTCATCATATAAATACAATACAGTAAAAACACATTTATATTAGAATGTTTTAAATATTTTGTACAATTTGCTATTGGAATTGATTTAAAGAGAATATATAAACATAATATTAAACTAATACAATGGGTGGAGTTTAGCATTTTATTTGTTGAAGCAGACAATTAACAAAATATAATTAATTTTTTTAGATCCACAGCAATACTGCTACATATTTATATTATTTTCCTACTCAAATGTCAAAAGTTGTTCATAGTATAAAATTATTATACTGCTAATTATATTTAAATGACAGAAAACTTTGCTTTTGTTAACTTAATATGATTGTGGCAAAAAAAAAACAACTTTTTAAATGTTATGAAATGTACAAGTGATGCATCATTTGAGTGCATTCAGGAATTTGTTAGTTTTTTAAATTCGGAAATGTTTAACTAATTAGTAATTGAAGTCATACAATATGTGTCACTGTTTCAGAAGCATCGCCCAGTATTTAGTATTTGGGGGGGGGGGGGGGGGGGGGGAATTGCACCTGCCAATCTGAATTTCCAATATGAAAATCAAATTCATTCTTAATTAGGTTTTAGTTAAGAAAGATATTTCAATAAAGCATTGACGTCAAAAGAATTTGAATTTTTGATGCTGATGCTGCAATCAATTAAGCAATAAATTGAAGAGACGGTCTGTGCAAAATACAGTAATTTATATATATTTTGTGGCACGTGGCTGGGGGTGGCACCCAGTCGGGACGCCCAGGAAGACAGGAGGAGGGCTCATGCCTCCTCCACACCACGAGGGGGTGACCGCCCTGGTTTCTTTGGGGGCCACGGGTACAGAGCTGGGGCCCGTGGTCACCGCCAGGGGGTGCCCCCACGCCTGGAGAATCCTGGGCCCCAGCACTTCCGCCACACCAGGAAGTGCTGGGGGGGAAGACGAGTGGGGACACCCGGAGTGCTTCCGGGTACGCAGCCGGCACTTCCGCCACACTGGGGCGTGTTCGTGGGAGATTGTCGGAGCACACTTGGAGCACATCCAGGTGCAGATAAAAGGGGCCGCCTCCTTTCATTCAAGGGCTGGAGTTGGGTGGAAGATGGACGAGGTCAGTGAAGAGAGAGTGAAAGAGATGGTCCGAAGAAGGCATAGTGTGGTTGGCCTGGACTTTGGGGGAGATTGGGGTTTGTGTGGCACTGAACTGTAAATATTAGTAGTGTAAATAAACGTGTGGTGGTGAGTAAAACATGTCTGCCTGTCTGTGTCCAGGGCTCGTTCCACAACATATACATTGTGACAGCTCTCTGGTCGTGTCAGCCACCCAACCCGACACAGACAGACACAGGAGGCACACTCATAAAGCACATTTGATTTGATTTTATTTTCTTCCCTTGTGGGAAACATCTTCCCTGTCTCCCACAAGCACAACAACACAGTCTAAAGCACAAACCACTGCACAATACTTTCCTTCTCTTCTTTTCTCCTCCACTCCTCCACTCATTCTCGTTTAATCCCCTCCTCCCAACTCTGGCTCCCCGAGTAGTGGCTGCTGGCTCCTTTTTATAAGGCACCTGGAAGTGCTCCAGGTGCTTGGTTGACCTAATTCTGGCAGCACTTCCTGGTGTGGTGGAAAAGCTACACTACAAGGCTCAGCAGCAGCTGCAGCACCCCCTGGTGGTGCTCCCGGATCACAACAGGGCTGTATCCAACTCCATCTCCCATGAAGCCTTGCGGGACTCCGAGGCTCCGTTACCACTCAGGGGGCCTGGCATCTAGCGTTCCTGGGGAGATAATGCTCTGTCCACACTTGTTCCGTCAGTCCTTCCAAGGAAGAGGCGTCCCGGCCGGGCAAGGATCCCGGCTGTCTGTGACAACATACATATATATATTTGCAGCTGGAGATCCACAAAGGGAGAGAATGAATCATGTATCATAAAGTAGTTTTTATTTTATCTCTTCCATATATACACAGTATATATATATATATATATATATATATATATATATATATATATAACTCAAAAGAGTATTTTTCTCATAAAAAATGATAAATAGACAGGCCTTGCAGTCTTTTAAAGCGAGAACTGTTCCCTGAGGCCAGCACAGAACAACGGGTATGCACTGTTTTAAATTAGCTGTGACCGTAGCCTCCTTAGTTTTATGTCTGCCTCCAGAAAAATAAGCCAAAAACATTCAATTTTTTTTCAACAAAAAAAAATATTATGTATAACAGAAACATGTTAATACCAAAATGTCAACACAAATACAGTTGTATTTGCTGTACTGATTTAGATTTAGTACATATCCTTCTTGTGATATTCTTTGAAAACAGTTACCAACACACAGCCCGATGTTGCAGTTGAAATAGTAGATGCATGATTCTTTGCACACTTTTATTATATTTTTTCTGTTGCTTGTGCATAAGAAAGTAGAAAGGCAAAGCCTGATCCATGTGATCAACACACCCCTTGTGTTATAGTAAACTACCACTGTTCAAGGCATAGTGACTTCCATATTTCTGCTGACATAATCAATGACAGTTGCTGCATTGTGAAAAATAATTAGGGGGCTAACAACTTTCATGACTTTCTACTTGATCACGATCATTTTGCCTTTTTGCCACACATCTACTTGCTCCATGCTGAACCTTCATGTGACTAAGTCCTCCAGAGATATCACAGCAATTTGGTCATACAGTATGCATGAGTTTCCAATGTATATGTGTGAAATTAGGCATTGTGTAGAATGCCTAGGAAATCTATAGAATGCCGAAAGTGGGTCATCAAAGTATGAAATGATTAAAATTTTAAATATTTCCTAAGCATTCTGTGCAATGCCAAAAGGGAATTAGTATTTGTCATTCTGTATAATGCATAGGTATTATAAACAATGCATAGGGAAATTATATAGCATATTAAAGTAACAGACATTTTATGCTTTTCCTAAAAATGTCATGCATTGTCCTAGGCATTCTGTACAATACCTGCTTTTCACACATTGCTGCTAACATATATATAGATGCAGTCATCCAGAATGAGTGAGGAATACTGCTTTATTTTTAGTGTGGTGCCTGCAACACTATACATACGATCACATCATTTTAGAAATACTCAGTAATTAGACTGCAGTACCTCATGCAACCACCAAGAGAAGTAGTGAAAGCTTGAAGATTTGCATTTTGAAGAAAGACCAGCAACAATCTTTTTCCACTTAAAAAATTTAATTTGCATACTATTTGCAACCTCTTCTATTGGTTTATGCACTAGTTTATGAACGTTATGCATGTTTTTCAGGTATGCCTACACACAACCAAACTGTATTAAAAATAAAAACCCTATTAATAATACAATTTATTTCACTGTTCTTTTCATGCCTTTCAAGAACTGAAGCTTGTTCCTGCAACTCAAGCAAATGATTGCATTATTTTCCAAAACTATTGTTTTATCTCACAAAGATATTGCCTGCTTGATGTTGGCATCATCATGAATGTGAGAGAGAGATAAGATCAGCATGCATGTAGCATGCAATCAAGTGACAACTACTAAATAAGTGTTACACGTTTACTCCTATGCTATCTGTGCTACCCATCTAAGATGGGTTGAAATCTAAGTAATCAACATAGATCAAATGATTTTTATTTGATACACAAGTTGTCCATTTGGTCTGGAATAGTAATATGCACCCGATCCCTTTTCTTTTCTGGTAGCCTTTTCGTCCTTGGAGACAGCTGCTCATTTTCACCAATTCCTCTTCCCATCAAACTGACCACTCTTATAGTCGAAGTGTTTGCTGGGAAAATGCTGAGATGGTTGCAACTGCATCGGCCTGGTTTAGTGACTCTAGACTAGTTGTGTTGGGATTTTGGTTTCTCAACATGTGAGTAATTTATCATTATTTTCATTCTGCCATCACCCACCATGTGAAGTTATCAGTCATTAGCATTACAGCTATAAACCTCATTCACATGGCCTGTACAAGAGCATGTAGAAGAAAGTCGCTACCACACTGCATATGCCAGCGTATAGCATAGGACAACAGAATAGGCTGATGAGACCAATTTTCTTATTTAAAGATTAAATTAGATTAGATAAGATATACTTTATTTATCCCCAAGGAACAAGATGTACAGAAAAAAAATGTATATAGAGTCTCTCATCCACCCCCATTACCTTGTCACTGTGGGTTTCCTTAACTACCTCAGTGACATCCCCTTTTGAGCTGCCTGAGCACTTTTGAGAGTCGCTTTCCATAGTATGTCTGAACTCCTCTCACACTCAAGTTTTTGCTTCCTTGAACTCTTACATACAGTTTTATTGAATTTAAAAAATAGGTCAAGCTTTTAACAATCCAAAAATTTAAAATAAGATTAGTTTGAATTAACAAGGCCTGCCTCGAGGAGATGCCATCTAATATAATACCTTACTCTCAGGGTCATTGAATGTGAGAATGAGGTAGCTAGCATTCATTATAGTAAAGAATTGGTGCCACTTGTTAGAAGTCCTCCAGAGAGACAAAGCGCAGCACTACAGAAGGGCAGGAAGAAACACCAGACCAGAGAGGCAGAGATAGGTGGGTCATTGACAGATGTTCAGGGGACTTAACCCGAGAGCTGGAGATGTCCAATTATGCTCAGGGACTCACGGAACTGGGTGATGACTCTGATAACTCTGAGATATCAGGCCGGAATGAGGAGCCTCAAAGGATCTTCTCAAAACTAACCCCCAAAAAGAGGGAAATAGTGATGGTGGAGAAGTCAGTTATTAGAAGAATTGAGATTTAGGTTTGCTACATGGACAGCAAGTCTTGCACTGGGTTGCTTTCCTGGTGCAGACATGGGAGACGTACCTGGAAGAGTGGACAGGCTTCTGGCCACAGCAGGAGTGGATCAAGTTGTCATTGTCCATGTAGGAAGAAATGAAATAGATTAGGTAATCTGCCAGTTCTTCAAGCTAAATTTAAGGAGTAAGGTGCTAAACTTAGAAGCAGGATTGACAAGGTGGTCTTCTGTGAAGATTGTTTTGCTCCATGTGCTAGTCCCAATAAGATTGACTATATTAGAAGGCTTAATGTGATGCTCAAACCTTGGTGTAGTATAAGTGGTCATAGGTTTAGGGGCTCCTTTGGAAACAGATGGGCCCTGTACCAGTGTGATGTACTGCAGAGCCAGAGGGGTACCAATTTACTGAGAAGGTGTATGAGTAGGTTAGTCAAAGTCTGTTTAAAGTAGGAAATGGGGGGATCAGGAATATTGGGAAAGGCAAATAAAAGAATATACAGTAGTATTTGTAAAAATTTAAATTAAATGTCTAGCCCCAGATAAAATCAGTAATAGTAAAATCAGCAATACATTAAATGTTTCTTGTCTGATCGATAGGAGTACCCAGAATAAAATACTGTAAGTGAGCTGTAGTTATATTTAGGTATATTTTATTATAATGTCATTGCAATAACAGAAACGTGGGTAAATGAGAAAGGTGGGGATGAAAATTAACATAAATTGGTGCACATAACTGAGGTTGTTGGAAGTTGGATAAAATTCAAAGAATGGGGGAGTTGTCATTTATGTAAAATAGAGTTTGAAGGCTTGTCTGCTTCAAATGGGTGATGAAAACCTTCTTAGTGAGGATATATGGATTAAAATAGAAACCATTAGGGATAGCGGTCTAATATTGGTTATGTATTATATTCAAGCTGATGCAGACAGAGGTTTTAATATTCTTCTTTTTTAAAAGGTTTAAGAGTGTTAAGAAACTAGCCCTGGACACAGACAGCCAGACATGTTATTAAGCACCACCACACGTTTATTTACACTAATATTTACAAAGTTTAAGTGCACCACAACCCCAAAGTCCAGGCCAAACCACACTGCCTTTTCACTCTTCAGGCCGCCTCATTGTCTCCTCCAGAGACCTTGTACTGCTTCTCTCCCGACTCCAGCCTCCCTGTGAAGGGAGGCGGCCCCTTTTATGAGCACCCGGATGTGCTCCAGGTATGTTCCGGCAATCTCCCACCGACACACCCCAGTGTGGCAGAAGTGCCGGCTGTGTACCCGGAAGCACTCCGAGTGTCCCCACTCGTCTTCCCCCCAACACTTCCTGGTGTGACAGAAGTGCTGGGGTCCAGGGTTCTCCAGGCATGGAGGCGCCCCCTGGCGGTGACCACTGGCCACCAAACGGGGTTGAGCTTCCCAGCTCTGTACCCGTGGCCCCCAAAAGAACCAGGGCAGTCGCCCCCTCGTGGTCTGGAGGAGGCGTGAGCCCTCCTCCGGTCTTCCTGGGCATCCCGGCTGGGTGCCACCCCCAGCCGCGTGCCACAGGTCACATATAAGAAGTTAGGAATTAAACTGAAAGAAATGGGAATATGATAAGTTAGTGCAGTGTGTAGGTAGGTATACAATTGACTGAAATGACAAGGGTTAAGGTGTGAAGAATGTTTTCAAAATTAGCTATTGTTAAAAGTCATGTCCCTCAGAGTTCTTTGCTGAGGCTGCTCCTTTTTCAATACTATATATTTAAATAATCTGCATAAGAATAAGTATAGGGATCTAGACAGAATACATGACTGGGCAGGTTTGTGGCAGTTAAATGTAATGTAAATAAATGTAAATTATTACACAAAACAAGTAAAATGTTAGATTTCAAAGCAAAATGGAAGGCTTAACACTTGAAAGTATACCTTATGAGCAGAACCTAGGAGTCATAGTTGATTCTTTACTGTTTAAATCTAGACAGTGTACAGAAATGTTTAAAAATGTTAATAGGATTTTAGGTCATATAGCCTGAAATGTGGAGTGCAAGGCAAGGGAGGTTATACCTATTCTACAGTGTATAATGCACAAGCAAGGCCTCATCTGAAGTAGTGTGTGCTGTTTTGGCTTCCATATTACAAAAATGGGCAGTGCTAGAGAAAAAGGAGAGAAGAGCAACTAGGAAGATTCTTGGACTATGAAATAGGAGCTATCAAGTCAAGTCAAATTAAGTTGGGGAGCTTGCACTGGTACAGCGTGTTGCCGCACCCACCACACAATGAAACAGCTCAGGTTGCAAGTTGGCAAACCCCCCAGGCAGACATGCGGTCCAGTCCCACCCTTCACAAATGACCCTCTATCTGCCGCGGCCAGGTGTTACGTGGGCGACCCCTTGGCCTGGTCCAGCCACTCGCATCCCCAACAATGATCATCCTGTGAGCTGGATCACCCTCAGGGAATCACATCACATGGCTATAGTGCCCTAACTGACTCTCACTCACAATGCAGGTAATGTGCCTCATTCGGGACTCCATGAGCAACCGCTCATTCAACGCAAAGTCAAACCAGCTGTACCCAAGGATTCTCCGAAGAGACACAGTACCTAAGGAGTCTAGTCTTCATCTCAGGTCATTGGATAGCGTCCATATCTTGCAACCATATAGCAAGACAGGAAGCACCAGGACTCTTAAAAACTCAGACCTTTGTCCTTTTGCATAGATATTGGGAGCGCCACATACCCCTTTCCATCGACCTCATGACCCCCATGCTCTCTTTATCCGTCTACTGACTTCATAGGAAGAGTCACCAGAGACATGAATGTCACTGCCAAGGTAAGTAAACCTCTTGACAAGGTCAACGCTCTCTCCACAGACCAACACACTGCTTATAGCTGTGTCCAAGAGGTCATTAAAAGCCTGGATCTTGTTTTTTATCTAGGACACTCTCTAACCCAGACGATCAGACTCTTTGCTCAGTTTCTTGAGAGCCCTGATCAGAGCCTCCATTGACTCCACGAAGATCACAGCATCATCAGCAAAGTCAAGACCAGTGAATCTTTCTTCACCAACATATGCCCCACAGCCGCTGGACCCCATGACCTTGCCCAACACCCAGTCCATACAAGCACTGAACTGAGTAGGAGCAAGAACACACCCCTGATGAACCCCAGAATCAACTGGGGAAAACACAGAGGTTCTGCCTCCACTCTGCACTGCACTCACAGTACCAGTGTACAGGCTGGTCATGATATCCATCAACCTTGAGGGGATCCCACGAACCCTCAGAATGTCCCACAGGGCAGCTCAATCAACTGAGTCGAACCCTTTATGAAAATCAACAAAGGCTGCAAAGAAACTCATCATTTTAAAAATGCTTTCTGGCAATGTCTAACCTGTCCTTTCTATGCTTGAGGTTTACCAGTGGTTTGCACCTTGTGGTAAACCCTCTGTCTTTACTTTCATGAAGTCTTCTCTTGATTATAGACTTTGGCAATGATAGTCTACCTCACAGAGAGTATTCTTGGTTTGGCTACATTTTGTGAAGGGGTTATTATTCACCAAGCACAGAATTCTGCAATCATCCAGAACAGTTGACTTCTGTGGTTTTTCAGACATTCTGGTGTTGCAGAGTTCACAAGTGTGTTCTTTCTTTTTAAGAATGTATGAAATGGATGATTTGACCACTCCTCGTGTTTCTGCTAACTCTATAAAGTGTTTGTTTTGTTTTTTCTCAGCCTAATGATGGCCTGTTTTTACTTGCATGGATAGCTCTTTGGACCTCATATTAAGAGTTCACAGTGACAGCTTCCAAATGCAAATTCCACAACTGCTCAATAATTAACAAAATAATGAGGGAACTGCTCCCACCTGGCTATGAAACACCCTGCCAGTCAAATATCCATATACTTTTTGAGCCCCTGGAAATGGAGGGGCTATGCAGAAAAATGGCTCTCATTCCTAAACGGCTGATACAATATTTTTGGTAGTAAACGCCTTAAATTAATGCTGAAAGTCTACACTTCAATGACATAATGATTGCTTTATTTCAAATCAATTGTGGTGGTGTACAGAGCCAAAATTATGAAGATTGTGTCACTGTACAAATATTTACGGACCTAACTGTATATCCTCAAAGACTTCAGCATAGTTAAAAACCCCATTAAAATTTAACAAAAAAAGTCCTAAAAATTATTTGGATCCTCAAAGACCAGGGGCCTCATGTATAAACGGTGCGTACGCACAGAAATGTTGCGTAAGAATGTTTCAACGTTCAAATCGAGATGTATAAAACCTAAACTTGGCATAAAGCCACGCACATTTCCACGGTACCTCATACCCTGTCGTACGCAAGTTCTCTGCTCGGTTTTGCAGACTGGCGGCACCCAGCGTCAAAGCAGTGGTACTGTTCCTGTGTGGTTTATCTTTGTTTTTCAGATCCACGTCCCTGACGCGGCTTTATAAATACACTGAAATTAGCCGCATATTGTTTATTAGTTTAATGCATCTGATTGTAATTAACCAGTAACAATATAATGGTCCATGGAATGGTCAAACTATTCCAAGTACCATAACTGCTTTAACGTTGTTACTCTCACTGCACCTTCTTCTTCTTCTTTCAGCTGCTCCCATTAGGGGTTGCCACAGCAGATCATCTTTTTCCATATTACTCTCACTGCACTACTCGGAGCAGCTGATCAGAAAGAGAATTATCGGTATACAGCATCAAACACACGCTGCCTCTGCCATGCTTCCTATTAGAACTGCTTCTCACACGGCAAACGCTTCAAACCTTTCCTGTACGGACCTTATGGTTCAGAAAGAGTTTCATCCCAAGAGCTCTAAACGCACTCAATCAGTCCATCAACTGCTCCTTGTAGAACTGTTTGGACTTATAAGTACAATCACCTCACTGTAAACTTGCACTACAGTTACAATATTGCACAACCTGAGCCACTTTATAAAGTGTGCATTTACATATGATGACAATATCATTTTTAAGGTGAAATGCAGCAAAATATGTTTATTATATTATACAGATAAAAGCACTGTATGCTTCACTGGGACAGGCGTGAACGATAGAATAATTGAACATGTACTACGAAGATATTTCAATGTTCCTTAAAATTTTTGAAGAATTGCCGTTATAAGCTTACAGATGGCTTAACATCTATTACAGAGCTGATTGTGTGGCGATCGGTTACTTGGAGAAAGAAAAGGAAGGACAGGAACCGGAGGTTAGTACATTTGAAAGAGACAGTACTGCAGGATCGGGCTTAGGTATGCGCAAAGTGTGCACCTGCACAGGGCCACCACGCGAATATATACTGAATATAAAACAGAAAAAGAAAATAACAACACAGCGGCATATTTCGGCAAAAGTTATAAACGCTTGTGTCATGAGCACGAGGCGGCTATGCAATGTCCGCAACAGACGTGGCCATCCACCGTGCATAAGATACCATATTGACATTGGCAGGCGAAGGGGCCACCGATTCTTTCTCTGCCCAGGGCCGCCACAAGCCTAGAGCCGCCCCTGAGTACTGCTGCAATAAATTATGTCATCGAAGGTCGCGCACAATCACTGCGCCACCGTCTTCCCATGTTTAATAACGTGCTTTTACTCCTATCATCATGAAAATGATATCACGTATACATCTCAGTGTTTTAGTTATTGAGAGAGCTGTAATATCACGAATGTAATGGATTCTTTGTCCTGTAGGAGGAAGAGAAAGCCTGTTTAAGAAGCATGTAGTGATTCACACACATAGAGCACATAGAAGAACACATACAAAACAAAGCATTTAACGTGCTACTTTAATTACGATGTGATTTGAGATGAAGTTTATGATGTTCTATTTTAATGACAAAATAAACTACGTAATTAAAGTGGAAATTTCGAGACTGAAGTTGACATTTCGTGCTTTTTCCCCACTGTGTGCCTTTTTTTTCTCTGTACCCTAATAAGCTTTCATTTGACACTCAGACGGTGGGCTACGTCTCGCCTTTTCACGCTGACTTTGATATCTGACAACTTCTTTTTTATTTCGGGCACTGTGTGACTTTGTGAACGTGAGCTTTCGAGTTTCTCCGACATGCTATGTCAGTCGATCAACTTCCTTTTGTTGTTTATATTTGATATTCACTGAAATTCTTTCATTTTCCCTCTTGCTTTTCCCAATTGTCTTTTCACAGAACACTGAGATTAAGGGCTATTTATATTGCTTTGCATATTCAAAGAGGCGTAATTCTGGGAGGAGTTGGGGCGGGACAGCAGGCGCGTGCATGAGCGTTACTTTTCATGCTGATCGGGATTTATGTAGCGGAAGAACGTGGAAGTTTGCATATGCACAGATTCCTGCATCTGGATTTTTCTGTGCATAAGCACATTTTGGCTTTTGTGCATACGTCATGTTATAGTGCGAATTCTACGCACGGCGATATGCATGAGGCCCAAGAGACTTTGATCAAAGATAAAACATAATTTATAATGGCCCCTGTTCTGAATTATGTAGTCATTTGTCTACCTTGTGAATTAGTTCCTATTTTTCCTTGAAAGCTCTCTTCAGCTGAAACTAACTATGAGGCTGAAATTAAGAGTTGCTGGTCATCAAGTTAATACTCAGGGAATGTAAACCTTGACTAGAGGAATATATGGAATCTTGGTAATTTCAATATTTATTTTTTTATTATTGTGCTATTATTGATTTCTAAACAGTCAATGTCATTTTGTTTCTTGTTTAGATATGGTTTCTGCCACTTAACTATTTTTTGTTCCTTGGCCATAGATATGTTGTTGTTGGCAATGGCGTTCATAGTGAAGCACGACTAGATGTTGACGCTATGCGTCACATAAGCACGCTAAGGCTATTTATGATTGTGACACATATATGCTAATAAAGATTATCAGTGATGCTTTCTACTGTACATTCTACTGTACATAAAAAGACATCATAAAATTGAAAAATGATATTCATTTTAGGCATATGGACCCATTGCTTGATAAAGTCCCACCCTGTCTCTAACGGTATTCCTCATTTAATAATAATAATTCTTTACATTTATATAGCACTTTTCTCACTACTCAAAGCACTTTTAGTGAGTGGGGAGCCAATTCAACCACCACTGTGTAGCATCCACCTGGATGATGTGATGGCAGCCATTTTTGCACCAGTAAGCTCACCACACATTAGCTGTTAGGCGGTGAAATGGTGAGAGAGATAGACAATTAGTTACAGGGGATGCTTAGGGGGCTAGAATGACTAGGCAATTTAGCAAGGACATCGGGATACACCTTGCTCTTAATAGAGGATGCCCAGAGATGTTTTATCACCACAGAGAGTCAGGACTTCGGTTTTGTGTTATCCAAAGGACAGTGCCATGTTTACAGCGCAGTTTCCTCGTTACTGCACTGGGGCATTGGGATCTGCATACAGACCACAAGGGTAAGCTCGCCCTGATAGCCACATCAACACCTCTTCCAACTTTTTCCTAGATGGTCTCCCATCCAAGTACTGTCCAGGTCTGAACACGCTTAACTTCAGGTGTATGGCCTCTTCTGAAGTTTATGTGGTATGGCTGCTGATCACAGTAGCATCCATAGAGTAGCAATAAATTTAAAATCTTTTGTGAATCCTATGTATGCATGTGTGGCTGTAGAAGCAGCCATGCATAATTTTTAAACTGGATATACAACTGGTGAAGCCTGTAAATACAAGAAAAAAAAGTTCAAGCACTGGAGACCCATCTTGTGTCTTTGGTATAAGCATGTCCCAGTGTAGTAGACCTGAAATTTAAATTGATCATATTACATATATACAGAATACAAGGTCTGAATTAAATCTCCCGCTCCTAAATAAAGCTGAAATAGTGATCCACTAGAACTCAGTATTATGTCTCCAGTACTCAACCAAGTAAACTGCTAGCATAGATCCAAAGTGTTTGTGTCCATCCCAATCATATCCTCTTTAATAAAATCCCTGTGTGCGTCCAGGTGTCCGTGTGTGTGTGTCTTCTGGTGACATTGTTGGGTTTCCTTACTTCCTCATGTCTCCCTCCTCATGACTGTTACCTTTTCTTTTACTCCACCACTTCAAGGCTGTCATTATTGGGGTTCCTCACTTACTCACATACGTCTTCCTGGTGCTGTCTTCTGCTTTTCATTCCCTGCTTCACCGCTTCTCGCCTTCCTTCATACTTTTTTTCTCAACGGGTGCAAGTTTACCCCAAATAACATCTATTCCGGTGAACACCATCAATCACAATTTCACCGACCCATACCCAGTGGTTTCCATGCTCCGAGATTGTTCCTGCCTCTTACTGCAAACATCGTTTACAAAGAGATCCTTACATCCTAAAAATGTGCATTTCTCATACATAACATTTACAATCATAAATTAAACTCTTTACAATAATCAAATTCACTCTCAATACTAAAATAAGCCTACGACAATTACATTGACAATCATGTTATGTTATTTTTAAAATGTTTCCTCTTCTGTTTCATAACTTCTTTAACACACTACTCCGCTACGAAGTACAGGTATTTTGCTAGTTAAAAATAAAATATACATTACTAATCCTGTTTTGTTTAGTAACTGATTTTTAAGCTCTATTCTGAGCTACTCCCTGGAAACTCTATTACTCTCTTCACCAAGCTTAACTCCTTTCTAGATAAATAACACTGTTGGAGTTGGTTCAATGTGCCCCCAGAGCTATTTTCTGCTTTCTGAAGTGGGTGGTTGCATCACCTCTGCAAATAATGAACAATGGTATCTGTTCAGCTTAGTTAAACTCTGCATTATACCCCACCATGATCACACTCCTTTAACAAAAGAGTTAAGCTCCCTGTGTGGATAGCGCTTTGAGTACTGAGAAAAGCGCTATATAAATGTAATGAATTATTATTATTATTATTAAGATCAAACACATTGTTCTAATTGATATGCTATTTCATTGAAGAATTCTGATGCAAAATTGCTGACATACATTTTGTCAACAGTAAAACAACCAATAATACCTTGGAATAACAGAGTTGGCATAAAAAATAAAAAAAGAATGTCTCTGTTTCTCTCTCCCTCTCTCTTGCCTCACTTCATGTCTCCATATCCTCCCCTATTTTGCCTTCCCAATCAAGTGCAAGGTGAAGCACTTCAGAATTCCTGTCCTTTGACATGCCAGTAAGCATTGCATAGACAACAAACAATCCTAACAGTAGACATCACCACAAAACAATCCTAATTCATAACAGAAAAAAGCTTTTTTTAAATTTTGTTTATTGACCCTGAATTTGTACTTGCAGTACTGGCTTTGATTAAAGCTCTGTTTGACTTTGACCTGTCCCTTAACTACACATATCCTAATCATTTCATGTTTTTTTCTGGTACTGTCTCTAGTGAGTCAGCAGAAAAGCTCAGATTGTCACAATGAGTGACCCGGAGATAAACTGTATTTTTCATGATGTTCGTGAATTACAGGGGGTTGTGAAAGACCTCCTTGATTATATGACAGAAATTGCATCTGATCTGTAAGAACATATGTTTGAAGTTATTGTGTCATTAGCATTTAAATTATATAAAGTTAAAGAAAACTACAGGAAGTTTAAATAAACATGAGATTACATAATAAACAGTGGTACACAACAGATAACACAGAGAAAGTTGTTTTTCAGATATGGAGACTCTGAAAATTTGTTGTGTAGCTACCCCTATAAAGGGAATAATCTGGGGCCTCATGTATAAACGGTGCGTACGCACAAAAATGTTGCATACGAACGTTTCCACATTCAAATCGCAATGTATACAACCTAAACTTTTTCTAGCTCATACCCTGGTGTACGCAAGTTCTGCACTCGGTTTTCCAGACTGGCGGCACCAAGCATCAAAGCAGTGCTACTGTTCCAATGTGGTTTCCCTTTCTTTTTTAGATCCACATCCCTGACGTGGCTTTATAAATACACTGAAATTAACCGCATATTGTTTATTAGTTTAATGCATCTGATTGTAATTAACCTGTAACAATATAATGGTCCACAGAATGGTCAAACTATTCTAAATATCATAACTGCTTTAGCATTGTTACTCTCACTGCACCTTCTTCTTCTTCTTTCAGCTGCTCCCATTAGGGGTTCCACAGCGGATCATCTTTTTCCATATTACTCTCACTGCACCACTCGGAGTACTTATATCACTGTATCTGAGTGGGGAATCACAGCTGTACAGCAGCTGATCAGAAAAAGAATTATCGGTATACAGTATCAAGCACACGCTGCCTCAGCCATCCTGTCTATTGAACTGCTCTCATACGGCAAACGCTTCAGAGCCTTTCCTGTACAGACCTTGTGGTTCAGAAACAGTTTCATCCCAAGAACTATAAACACACTCAATCAGTCCATCAAGTGCTCCTTGTAGAACTGTTTGTACTTTTAGGTACAATTACCTCATTGTAAACTTGCGATACAGTTATAATATTGCACAACCTGAGCCACTTTACAAAGCACGTATTTACATATGATGACAATATCATTTTTAAGATGAAATGCAGCAAAATATGTTGATTATATTATACAGATAAAACTTTAACTTAATTTAAATAATCTATATTGTTAACAAATAAACACGTGAGGACACGGTCTTGTAGCGCTAGCAAGGAGCTTGCGCTCCGTTCACAGATTGTTCCTGCCTCATGATGTATTCTTGCTGGGACTGGAGCAACACTGGATGGATAGAATAATATAACATGTACTACGAAGATGTTCTTTAAAAGTTTTGAAGAATCTGCGTTCTAAGCTTACAGATGGCTTAACGTCTATTACAGAGCTGATTGTGTGGCGATTGGGTATTTGGAGAAAGAAAAGTAAGAACAGGAATTGGGGGATAGTACGTTTGAAAGAGACAGTACTGCTGCAATAAATAATTTCATCGAAGGTCACACACGGCACAGCAAGCATCTTGTGTGAGGCATGAACAATCACTGCGCCACCATGTTCCCATGTTTAATAACATGCTTTAACTCATATCATCATGAAAATGACATCAAGTATACATCTCAGTTTTTAATACTGTAATATCATGAATGTAATGGATTCCGTGTCCTGTCGGAGAACTCTTTCTCTGCCCAGGGCCGCCACGAGCCTATAGCCACCCCTGAGTATTGCTGCAATAAATTATTTCATCAAAGGTCACGCACAATCACTGCGCCACCCTGTTCCCATGTTTAATAATGTGCTTTAACTCCTATCATCATGAAAATGATATCACGTATACATCTCAGTATTTTAGTTATTCAGAGAGCTGTAATATCATGAATGTAATGGATTCTTTGTCCTGTTGGAGGAAGAGAAAGCCGGTTTAAGAAGCACATAGTGAATCACACACATAGACCACACAGAAGATCAAATACAAAACAAAGCATTTAATGTGCTACTTTAGTTACGATGGAATTTGAGAAACTAGTAAATTAAACGATTGTAAGATGAAGTTTATGATGTTCTACTTTAATGACAAAATAAACTATGTGATTAAAGTGGAAATTTCGAGATTAAAGTTGATATTTCGTGCTTTTTTTCCCACTGTGTGCCTATTTTTTTTCTCTGTACCCTAATAAGCTTTCATATGACATCAGACGGTGGGCTACGACTCGCCTTTTCGGGCACTGTATGACTTTGTGAACTTGAGGTTTCGAGTTTCTCCGACACTCTAAGTCACTTGATCAACTTCCTTTTGTTGTTTATACCACTGTTTAAACCAACAAATAGGACGTTTTTCTTTGCCTCCACTTGGTATTCGCTGAAATTTACCCCCGTGCTTTTGCCATTGCCTTTTCACAGAAAGCTGAGCTTAAGGGCTATTTATATTGACTTGCATATTCAAAGAGGCATAATTTTGAGAGGAGTTTGGGAGTGGCAGCAGGCGCGTGCACGTGCGTTACTTTTCACGCTGACTGGGATTTATGTAGCGGAAGAACTTGGAAATTGGCGAACACACAAATTTATGCATCTGGATTTTTTTGTGCGTACGAACATTTCTGCTTTTGTCCGTATGCCATGTTATAGTGTGAATTCTTCGCACGGCATTATGCATGAGGCCCCTGTTGATTTCTACTTATGTGAAAGTTGATAGGTGGGTCTTAGTAGCTAAAATTTGTGCTAGAATGTGGTATTAATTTCCACAGTTATAAATGTTAAACAAGTCTTTGCACAAAAAGATTCAGGAGCTTCAGAAAGTTTAATAGTTCTGTTCTAGATATTAAATTTAAATGATCTATCTTTGAAACTTAAGCCAAAAGTACTTTCTATAGCTGGGAAAAAGATAAACTCTGGTTTTCTAGAGCAAATCACTTCTCCAACAATGGTACAAACTGGGGTTTTACATGAAGAAAAAACTACTTTTTTCTAATTCAGTCTTCTGTTTCTTCAGATTATTTTTGGTCTGCTTTGACTTCAAAGACATAATCCAATGACTGACTGCAAATGTAAAGAGTTAATACAATGGAGTTGTTTTCATAAAAGTATTTAGCAAAGACATGTCTCTTTAGTTACCACTGCATCAAAAAATATGCAAAAGAAGTACTGTACTTCCAGATGCACTCTTACTCAAAGCAAAAATTTGCACTTTGTCAAAACTAATAGAAGAAGCCATGGAACTTGGATTTATTGAACCATCTTAATAGTCCTTCAGAGTGTTTTTTTTTTTTTTGAGTAGAAACATAAGACAGAGAGCTTCGACCTTATATTGATTATTAAGAGTTAAACAGAGTCACCATTAAGAATAATGTTTCCAGTTCCTTTTATCTTGCCTTTACTTAATTAGGTTACAGGGTCAACTGTCTTCATAAAATAAGATATTTGCAGAAAGTATAAGCATAAGGAAGTATTTGCATAAGGGACAGGGATTATTGGAGGACTGCTTTTAACACTGGGAGTGGGCATCATGAATACTTTGTCATACTGCATGGTTTAGACAATGGATTGCAATCCTTTGTTAACCATATTTTTATAGATGTGGTGAGACATTATATTTTAGTATATATTGATGACATCATTATTTTTTCAAAAAACTTAGAAATACATAGGGAATATGTGAAAGAAGTCCTAAAACATTTTTGATAAATTAGAAAAGTGTGAATTTCACAAGGATGTTCATTTTCTTAGGTAAAGAAATCACATGCAAATGTCTGGCATTGGACAAATCGAAAGTACAAGCCATAATTGAATTGAAAAGTTCTGGACAATGTAAAACAAGTGCAACTTTTTGTCAGTTTCAGAAATTACTACAGACAATTTATAAAATAACATTAGTTCAGGGACATTACCCATCACTCACTTAATCAAGGAAATTCATAATACGTTTATTTGGATTACAGAAGCTCAAGCAGCATTTAAGAAGTTAAAACAATTATTGACAAGCACTTTAATATTAAGACATCCGGATGCCTCATTGCACTTTATTATGGAAGTTGACACATGTAGTTTTGGGGTTGATGTAGTTCTTTCAGAAAAAATTCTGGATAGAGGTTTAAACCATTACAATTCTCATTTCAGAAATTTATTTTGGAAACATTTTTGTGAACGTCTGGGTTGTACTGTCAACTTAAAATGTGAAGATAATGGACAAACATAATATTAATAGAAATTTAGAAAACATTTCTTATCCATCCATCCATTCTCTTCCACTTATCCGAGGTCGGGTCATGGGGGCAGCAGCTTGAGCAGAGATGCCCAGACTTCCCTCTCCCCAGCCACTTCTTCTAGCTCTTCCGGGGAAATCCCAAGGCGTTCCCAGGCCAGCCGAGAGACACAGTCCCTCCAGCGTGTCCTGGGTCTTCCCCTGGGCCTCTTCCCGGTTAGACGTGCCCGGAACACCTCACCAGGGAGGCGTCCAGGAGGTATCCTGATCAGATGCCCAAGCCACCTCATCTGACTCCTCTCGATGCGGAGGAGCAGCGGCTCTACTCTGAGCCCCTCCCGGATGACTGAGCTTCTCACCCTATCTTTAAGGGAAAGCCCAGACACCCTACGGAGGAAACTCATTTCAGCCGCTTGTATTCACGATCTCGTTCTTTCGGTCACTACCCATAGCTCATGACCATAGGTGAGGGTAGGAACATAGATCGACTGGTAAATTAAGAGCTTCGCCTTGCGGCTCAGCTCTTTTTTCACCACGACAGACCGATGCAGAGCCCGCATTACTGCGGATGCCGCACCGATCCGCCTATCAATCTCATGCTCCATTCTTCCCTCACTCATGAACAAGATCCCGAGATACTTGAACTCCTCCACTTGGGGTAGGATCTCGCTACCAACCCTGAGAGGGCACTCCACCCTTTTCCGGCTGAGGACCATGGTCTCGGATTTGGAAGTGCTGATTCCCATCCCAGCCGCGAACCGATCCAGAGAGAGCTGAAGATCACAGCCTGATGAAGCAAACAGGACAACATCATCTGCAAAAAGCAGTGACCCAATCCTGAGTCCACCAAACCAGACCTCCTCAACACCCTGGCTGCGCCTAGAAATTCTGTCCATAAAAGTTATGAACAGAATTGGTGACAAAGGGCAGCCCTGGCGGAGTCCAACTCTCACTGGAAACGGATTCGACTTACTGCCGGCAATGCGGACCAAGCTCTGGCACCGATCGTACAGGGACCGAACAGCCCTTATCAGGGGGTCCGGTACCCCATACTCTTGGAGTACCCCCCACAGGATTCCCCAAGGGACATGGTCGAATGCCTTTTCCAAGTCCACAAAACACATGTAGACTGGTTGGGCGAACTCCCATGCACCCTCCAGGACTCTGCTAAGGGTGTAGAGCTGGTCCACTGTTCCACGACCAGGATGAAAACCACACTGTTCCTCCTGAATCCGAGGCTCGACTATCCCACGGACCCTCCTCTCCAGAACCCCCGAATAGACTTTTCCAGGGAGGCTGAGGAGTGTGATCCCTCTGTAGTTGGAACACACCCTCCGGTCCCCTTTCTTAAAGAGGGGGACCACCACCCCAGTCTGCCAATCCAGAGGCACTGTCCCTGATGTCCATGCGATGTTGCAGAGACATGTCAACCAAGACAGCCCTACAACATCCAGAGCCTTGAGGAACTTTGGGCGTATCTCATACACTCCTGGGGCCCTGCCTCCAAGGAGTTTTTTGACCACCTCGGTGACCTCAGTCCCAGAGATGGGGGAACCCAGGCTCTGCTTCCTCATTGGAAGGCATGTTAGTGGGATTGAGGAGGTCATCGAAGTACTCCCCCAGAGGAGTTTGGGGAGGCCATGGAGAACGACTTTCGGACGGCTTCGAGAAAACATTTCTTCATTGTTTAATTGACTACAACCAAGATCCTTGGATTGACTTGGTTTGGATGGCAGAATTGGCCAGAAATGTTTTGACGCTCTGGGCAATAAACATGCCCCTGTTCAAGTTTCAGACATGTCTCCTAAAAATACCTTCCTGTTCTTCTGTTGTTCCCAGTCTGAGATTATTTCTGCCCAACAGTTTACAAACCACAAAAGAAACAATGCCCCTGCCTTTAAAATTGATCAGAGTATGTGTTTTACCTAATAAGGCATCCATTTGGGGGTTCCCTGTTTCAAACTATGTTTTATTAGATTGTTTGTAATTTTCAGGAAGGTAGGGCCAGTATCCTAGCCCGTATTTTAAGAATAAATCAGCGCTTGTTCCTGTTCATTTGGATAGTACTTATGACTTTGAATTCAAGTCTACTCTTGATTCTCACCATTGGGTGACCACCGTGGAGTACTTAGTGATTTTATGACCTGGAGGATTATTCTTGGGTCTATTCTTCAGATCTCCAGGCTTTGGCTTTGCCATCTCATTTTTGTGCTTGTCATCTGAACAAATCTGATGGAAGCGGAAGATTAGGGTCCTGTTATTTCTTCAGAAAAATTATACATTTTTCTTATAGCTCCAAATGGAACTACTAGTTAATTGTGTATGGAATATGGAGTTACACAATTTGGCTGTATCTTACTTCATTATTACATTTTATTGTGATGATATCACAATTTTAGGCTATTGTTATGAGTGTCTCCATGGAATTCCTTCCCAGAATTCACCAGTGCATCATCTGGGAAATGGGTTAGTATTTGAGCTTGACAGATTACTCTAACATCACAATTGGAAAAACTTTATTTTCTTGTCTTTCTGACTAATAAATCTTTTGCTTTTGTTGTATGACCCCAATTTTTTCAATGACAGCTGGTTTTGACTTTGTCACAGTTCCTTGACTTCTCATCTCCCACTCATTTCTCACTTTTTCTATTACTGTCTCTAGCGAGTCTGGATAAAGGCAAACTTCTAGGCTAATTAAACCAGGCCATAAATTAAAATATCTAAACAAAGACAATGTCGAAAACAAAAAATAAGAAAAAGAACCATTTAAAAAGTTGAATCAAAAATGCAATTTCAAAATACAACATCCTAAGGAAAGCCAATGAACTGGTCTGTTTATAGTTCAGGTGTTCGGTGCATGACACTGTGTGGTAGCATAACACTTTGCCTCTACATATCGATCTCACAGATATTTTGATTTCTACCTGCATAAGCTTCATCTTTGCCCATGGTCTGGATGATTCATCACCATGAATTTGTGGACATTGGGCTTTTGCTGTGTGCTTTTAAGTTTGGATTGTATAGGTGTAGGTAGCAACACCTCACACAACTGTTCATTGAATAAGCCTATGTTTTTCTGTCTTAGTGCATGTGCAGTTGATACGAACTGATGCTTATAGAGCTGTGCAGTTACAAAATTTACATCACGTACACCATAGCGGACCCTCACTGCAGTGCAAACATATTAAGCATAAATGGGCATTTAGAATGCAAGGTAATCATCTAGTGATCATCTTCATTTACCTTAAGTCTTTCTCTCTGATGCTCTGATACTGCATATATATATATAAACAGTTTATATGTATATGTATTTTCACACACATGCACAAGGGAGGCAGCTGAAGGGCTTGAATGAGGGCAATTCCAAATCAGACCGGGATGTGGCAGAGTGCACTGATTCTTTTTCTCGCTTTCCTGCAGACCATTCACGGGAAATTCCAGCTGGCCCTATTGACGTCACTTCCGGGTCCAAACCTATGAATGAAGACCTTTCTGATTCCGGCCTCCTTGATGTCATGTCCGGGCCCGAGCCTATGGTTGAAGACCCTTCCGGTCCCGGCCCCTTTGACATCACCTCCTATCCTGACCTTTAAAAACCTCCACCTTTCTCCTATTCCCTCAGTTCTGTTTTGGACTCTGATTTGTGCACACCAGTGCTAACATTTGTTTGCAATTTTGCAGCCAGGAGAACAATATACAGGTGGCTGCCCTAAACCTTGCTATGGCTCATATTCAAGTTTATGGCAGTATATGTGTATATATATATATATATATATATATATATATATATATATATATATATATATATATATATATATACAGTGTATATATATATATATATATATATATATATATATATATATATATATACAAGGGGGCTCTGCCCCCTGCTCGCTTCAGTCGCCCACCCCCTTGTTCGGTTTACCGAATATACAATACAATACAATTTATTTTTGTATAGCCCAAAATCACACAAGAAGTGCCGCAATGGGCTTTAACAGGCCCTGCCTCTTGACAGCCCCCTAGCCATGACCCTCTAAGAAGACCAGAAAAAACTCCCAAAAAAAAACCCTTGGAGGGAAAAAATGGAAAAAACCTTAGGAAAGGCAGTTCAAAGAGAGACCCCTTTCCAGGTAGGTTGGGCATGCAGTGGGTGTCAAAAAGAAGGGGGTTAATACAATACAGTACAATACACAGAACAGAATAAATCCTCAATACAGTATTATAAGTACGGAGTAGAATTTCACATTAGATGATATCACATAATATGATTTGTTTTAAGTCCAGGAGACCTCATTCATCAAGCTGCCTCACCCATTTTGCCATTCCACATCTGAAAAAGCACTAATCCGATGAAAGGTCCCCTCATTCCCATGTCCCCAGTCATCAGGGATGACTTTACCTTAGGCAGGCAATCTACAATTTAAAGAGATTGTTATTTTCTTGGGAATTGTTACATATGCATTATTTTCACTTTTACTTTAAAAACTTTTGTAAAAACAATACTTGTCCTTTATTTTCGGCCACGTGCGTGGTTACATCTCTTTCTTGGCAGACGTTTAATGCTGCTCGTGTTGTGTAGGGGGGGCCATCTGAATACACAGATGTCTTTGGATCATTTGCTGTCTTTCTGCTGCTTGCGAGCTGTCTCTTCTGCCTGTCGCATGTCGTTGTTTTAAGAGCTGGAAGCACATGATGCTTGTCTGCCAAAAGCAATCCAACAACTGCTTGGTTAGAGGTCTGTGGACTCCTTTGAAATGATGTCTCATTGCCTGGTCTCACGTGACGTTGTAAAAACAATCCTTTTCCTTTATTTCTGGCCCCGGGCGTGGTTAAATTCTTTCTTGCAGGATGTATAATGCTGCTCGCGATGTCGACGGGGTGGTGGGGGGGTGGGGTGGCATGGGGCTGCTGTCACGCTGCCCTTCGATCTTTTTAAAGCCTGTACAGCCGCTGTCATTTTTGCCACGGCCCTGGGACAATCTCTTGGCACCAAGTCTCATGTTTACGGTCCCCGCGAGATGCACCGTGGCAAGTCTCGTGGGTCTTTTAAATGTCTTTCGAGAAGATCACGTATCGTAGCCTTGCTTTTGCTTCCCAGAAGATTTTTTTTATAAACATATATATATATATATATATACACAGTGGGTACGGAAAGTATTCGGACCCCCTTCAATTTTTCACTCTTTGTTATATTGCAGCCATTTGCTAAAATCATTTAAATGAATTTTTTCCCTCATTAATGTACACACAGCACCCCATATTGACAGACAAAAAAAAGAATTTTTGAAATTGTTCCTGATTTATTAAAAAAGAAAAACTGAACTCTCATATGGTCCTAAGTATTCAGACCCTTTGCTGTGACACTCCTATATTTAACTCAGGTGCTTTCCATTTCTTCTGATCATCCTTGAGATCACCTTCATTTGAGTCCAGCTGTGTTTGATTATACTGATTGGACTTGATTAGGAAAGCCACACACCTGTCTATATAAGACCTTACAGCTCACAATGCATGTCAGAGCAAATGAGAATCATGAGGTCAAAGGAACTGCCTGAAGAGCTCAAAGACAGAATTGTGGCAAGGCACAGATCTGGCCAAGGTTACAAAAAAATTTCTGCTGCACTTAAGGTTCCCAAGAGCACAGTGGCCTCCACAATCCTTAAATGGAAGACGTTTGGGACGACCAGAACCCTTCCTAGAGCTGGCCGTCTGGCCAAGCTGAGCTACTGGGGGAGAAGAGCCTTGGTGAGAGAGGTAAAGAAGAACCCAAAGATCACTTTGGCTGAGCTCCAGAGATGCAGTCAGGAGATGGGAGAAAGTTGTAGAAAGTCAACCATCACTGCAGCCCTCCACCAGTCAGGGCTTTATGGCAGAGTGGCCTGTCGGAAGCCTCTCCTCAGTGCAAGACACATGACAGCCCGCATGGAGTTTGCTAAAAGACACCTGAAGGACTCTGAGATGGTGAGAAATAAGATTCTCTGGTCTGATGAGACCAAGATAGAACTTTTTGGCCTTAATTCTAAGCGGTATGTGTGGAGACAACCAGGCACTGCTCATCACTTGTCCAATACAGTCCCCACAGTGAAGCATGGCAGTGGCAGCATCATGCTGTGGGGGTGTTTTTCAGCTGCAGGGACAGGATGACTGGTTGCAATCGAGGGAAAGATGAATGCGGCCAAGTACGGGGATATCCTGGACAAAAACCTTCTCCAGAGTGCTAAGGACCTCAGACTGAGCCGAAGGTTTACCTTCCAACAAGACAATGACCCTAAGCACACAGCTAAAATAACGAAGGAGTGGCTTCACAACAACTCTGTGTCTGTTCTTGAATGGCCCAGCCAGAGCCCTGACTTAAACCCAATTGAGCATCTCTGGAGAGACCTAAAAATGGCTGTCCACCAACGTTTACCATCCAACCTGACAGAACTGGAGAGGATCTGCAAGGAGGAATGGCAGAGGATCCCCAAATCCAGGTGTGAAAAACTTGTTGCATCTTTCCCAAGAAGACTCATGGCTGTATTAGCTCAAAAGGGTGCTTCTACTAAATACTGAGCAAAGGGTCTGAATACTAGGACCATGTGATATTTCAGTTTTTCTTTTTTAATAAATCTACAACAATTTCAAAAATTCTTTTTTTTTGTCTGTCAATATGGGGTGCTATGTGTACATTAATGAGGGAAAAAATTAATTTAAATGATTTTAGCAAATGGCTGCAATATAACAAAGAGTTAAAAATTGAAGGGGGTCTGAATACTTTCCGTACCCACTGTATATATATATATACTGTCATATGAAAAAGTTTGGGAACCCCTCTCAGCCTACATAATAATTTACTCTGCTTTCAACAAAAAAGATAACAGTGGTATGTCTTTCATTTCCTAGGAACATCCTAGTACTGGGGTGTTTTCCGAACAAAGTTTTTAGTGAAGCAATATTTAGTTGTATGATATTAAATCAAATGTGAAAAACTGGCTGTGCAAAAATTTGGGCCCCCTTGTAATTTTGCTGATTTGAATGCATGTAACTGCTCAATACTGATTACTTGCAACACCAAATTGGTTGGATTAGCTCGTTAAGCCTTGGACTTCATAGACAGGTGTGTCCAATCATGGTCAATTGTAAGTTGTGCTTCCCTTTAACACTCCTCTGAAGAGTGACAGCATGAGATCCACAAAGCAACTCTCAAAAGATCTGAAAACAAAGATTGTTCCGTATCATGGTTTAGGGGAAGGCTACAAAAAGCTATCTCAGAGGTTTAAACTGTCAGGAATGTAATCAGGAAATGGAAGGCCACAGGCACAGTTGCTGTTAAACCCAGGTCTGGCAAGCCAAGAAAAATACAGGAGCGGCATATGCGCAGGATTGTGAGAATGGTTACAGACAACCCACAGATCACCTTCAAAGACCTGCAAGAACATATTGTTACAGATGGTGTATCTGTACATCGTTCTACAAATCAGCGCAATTTGCACAAAGAACATCTGTATGGCAGGGTGATGAGAAAGAAGACCTTTCTGCACTCACGCCACAAACAGAGTCGCTTGTTGTATGCAAATGCTCATTTAGACAAACCAGATTCATTTTGGAACAAAGTGCTTAGTTATTTGGTCATAACAAAAAGCTCTTTGCATGGCGGAAGAAGAACACTGCATTCCACGAAAAACACCTGCTACCTACTGTCAAATTTGGTGACGGTTCCATCATGCTGTGGGGCTGTGTGGCTAGTTCAGGGACCCCAGCCCTTGATAAAGTCGAGGGTCGGATGAATTCAACCCAATATCAACACATTCTTCAGGATAATGTTCAAGTATCAGTCACAATATTGAAGATATGCAGGGGTTGGATATTCCAACAAGACAATGACCCAAAACACAGTTCGAAATCTACAAAGGCATTCATGCAAAGGGAGAAGTACAATGTTCTGGAATGGCCGACACATTCCCCTGACTTGAATATCATCGAAAATCTATGGGATGATTTGAAGCAGGCTATCCATGCTCGGCAACCATCAAATTTAACTGAATTGGAGAGATTTTGTATGGAAGAATGGTCAAAAATACCTCCATCCAGAATCCAGACACTCATCAAAGGCTATAGAAGGTGTCTAGAGGCTGTTATATTTGCAAAAGGAGGCTCAACTAAGTATTGATGGAATATGTTTGTTGGGAGCCCAAATTTATGCACCTGTCTAATTTTGTTATGATGCATATTGTATATTTTCTGTTAATCTAATAAACTTAATGTCACTGCTGAAATATTACCATTTCCATAAGGCATGTCATATATTAAAAGGAAGTTGCTACTTTGAAAGCTCAGCCAATGATAAACAAAAATCCAAAGAATTAAGAGGGTTTCCTAAACTTTTCCATTTGACTGTATATATACATATATATCTATACATTGTCACAAGAACGACACAAAAACATCATAAAGGTTTGGGGCAGCCACCCGTATAATGTGTCTTGGCTGCAAAAGTTAATTGAAATAATTGTGAGATGATCACAAGACTGAGTCCAAAACAGAATTGATGATGTGGACGCAAGATGGCAGCTTTAAAGGCCAGGGCACGAAGTGATGTCATCGGAACCGTAAGCGACATCATCGGATGCACCAGAACCAGAAGTGGCGTCATCGGAGGTGCCGGAACTGGATGTGCCGTCATTGGAGGCACTGGAACCAGAAGTAGCGTTATTAGGGGTGCCAGAATTGTGCAGGATTTCCCGAGAAAGAGAAAAGGAATGAGAAAGACAATTAGTGCACCTTACCACCCCCTTGTCTGGCGTAGAATTACTATTACTTTGGCTCTTTAGCTGTCTCCTACTTGCATGTGTGTGACAATATATATATAGTGAAGAAATAAGAGGAAAAACAAACAGATTAAGGGTTGGGGATCTGTCCCTGTATAATGTCGGTGGTCCAGGTAGTCAAGAATGAATGATACTATTGTCATAGAATGTTTACATCAAAACAGTTGACACCAAAACAATTTTCATTTGAGCTTTTATGTAGTCATGGCCAGAAGTATAACAAACACAGGAAATGACGTGATGTGGAGAGTAAATGACAGAGATGATGTCAACATTGGATGAAGGCATTGAAAAGGGACTGGAAGTGAAGTCATACCAGGAGGATGGAAGAGACATCCGACGGCTGAATATGGAAATGGAGTCATCTCCAGGCATCGGGACAGTGTTTACAGGCATGATGTGGGCTTTTGATCTTGTTTTCTGGTGAGGAAGAGAGAAAGGCATTAATACTTCGTCTTATATCCCCATCCCGCGTTCTTTCACACTCCATCAGGCCTGTTGGCTGCCTCCTAATCACGTGTATGTGACATATAATGCTGCAGGTCCAAAAACCGCCTGGTGACCCAAGGGTTCGACTCCTTATGTTCACTGGAGAGCGGAATGGTCCGTGATCAGGGTGAATTCTCGACCTAAGAGGTAGTACCACAGCTGGGCCACTGCCCATTTAATCACCAGGGCTTCTCGTTCTACTGCCGCATACCTGGTCTCCCAGTCAAGCAGTTTCTGGCTCAGGTACATCACGGGGTGTTCAGCACCATTGATGCTCTGGCTCAGCATGGCACCCAGACCTGTTTCTGAAGCATCGGTCTGGAGAATAAAATGAGAAGTCAGGAGTTCTCAGTATAGGTGTTGAAGTACGGGCCTTTTTTAAGCCACAAAATGCAAGTTCTGTTTTCCCATACCACATTGAAAGGGGCCCTTTTCTTTGTAAGGTTAATCAAGGGTGCAGCTCTTTCTGAAAAACGAGGTACAAACTGGCAGTAGTAACTCTCTAATCCGAGAAAATACTGTAATTGCCGCTTGGTCATCGGACTGGGCCAGTTCAGCATGGCATAAACTTTGGAACACTGTGATCTAACCGTCCTCCTGCCCACCAGATAGCCTAAATATTTGGCCTCGTTTAACCCAGAGAAACACTTCTTTGGGTTAATACGTAACCCGGCTCTAGCTAGTGTCAGCAAAACAGCATAGACCTGCAGTACGTGTCCTTCCCATGTGCTGGAAAATATGATCACGTCATCTAAGTAGTCGGCTCTATAGGCATTGTGAGGCTTTAGCACTCTATCTACCAGATGTTGGAAGGTTGCTGGTGCCACATATAATCCATTAGGGAGTACCTTGTACTGCCAGTGTCCACTAGGGGTGCTAAATGCTGTTTTCTCTTTTGCTGACTCTGTTAAGTGAATTTTCCAGTATCCCTTCATCATGTCAAGAGTAGTCAATTACTTCCCATTCTCTAACCTCTCAAAGAGTTCATCTACTAGGGGCACTGGGTATGCGTCATATTTGGAGACCTGGTTGAGACATCGGAAGTCATTACAGAACCTCCATGTGCTGACTGTGGCTTTCTTCAATCACATCTAGATCCAGCATCCACCTGATCTGCAAACCCAACTTCAGGGTGTTTTGCTTCCGGAAGGCAATAGGGGTGTTCCCTGACAACTACCCCCAGGTCTGTCACAATGTCATGCTGAGTCAGTGCAGTGCAGCCATGTAGCTCACTAACTACTTCCAAGACTGACAGGATGGCTGATTTCAGTTCCCGTTTTTTTTTGGTGGATCAAATTCGAACCGAGGTTAAGGGATGAGTTTTGTAAAACAAGGGAGCGGGGTTGACCGGAGAGAGGGTTGAGTTCCCTGTCCTTCCACGATTTCAACAGGTTGACATGGTAAACCCGCTCGCTCGGTTGATGATTTGGTTGTTTAAACAGATAGTTTACGAGCCATTTTCTCTCCTTAATCTCATAGGGGCCTTGCCAATGGGCCAACAATTTTGAGTGGGAAGTGGGCACAAGTACCATAATGCAATCCCCAGGGAGGAACTCCCATAGAGTCCTGTTCTTGTTGTAGTTCCAAGACTGTGCTGATTGAGTTTTCTCCATGTGTTATTTTAGGATAGGTTGAATTTTCCCAAATCTATTGCATAACTGTGCAATATATTCCAAAATATTAACGTAGGGAAGAGCCTCTCCTTCACAACCTTCCTTTAGAATGTCCAAAATACCCTGGGGTTGTCGCCTGTATAGTAATTCAAAAGGGGAAAACCCTGTTGAGGCTTGTGGAACCTCCTGGTAAGCAAAAAGTATCAGGGGCAGTAACTAATTCCAGTTCCTCTTGTCCTCATTGACTACTTTGCGAAGCATCTGTTTGAGAGTTTGATTAAACCTCTCTACTAAACCATCCATGTGTGGGTGGTAAACAAACTTCTTGAGATGCTTAATCCGGAGTAACTTGGCAACTACCCTGAACGTGTCTGACATAAAAGGAGTGCCCTGGTCCGTAACGACCTCCTTCAGGATTTACACTCTCAAAAAAAGCCCTGCAAGTTCCTGTGCGATATTCTTTGAATTAGCCGTGCGCAAAGGAACACCTTCTGGGAATCGAGTAGCATAATCCACCATAACTAATATATATTTGTGGCCTTTTGCTGAGGGTTCCAGGGGGCCAACGAGAGCGACACCGATTCTCTCAAAGGGAATATCAATTAAAGGAAGAGGAATAAGAGGATCATGATCCCCATGGGGTATGTGACAGAGTTGACATTTGTTTAATTTACTTTGTTTAGTTTACCTTGTGAATCCTTTAAAACACTACCACGATACTTTATAGGCTTTGTAATTAGATGGGTTTCAACTACTATGTAAGTGTAAGGAGCTTTTCTTAAAGTGTTGACAAAAATTACTGTGTTATTTTTTTAGTGTTGATTTAAAAATGTTAGACAGGCAAGCTGGAGACAAAGAAAGACAAGGTCTAAACAGGCAGTAGACAGTACACGAATTGGCACAAAAAACAATACTTGAATAAAGAAATGGAATGTGAGATGTTAGGGAATTAGACAAAACATTGGAACTCGTGAAAAATGCAGAATACAAAGATTGAGTGCCATGTTTAAAAACAAAATGACTTAAGTAGTATGTTTAATTAATAAAGATGTGTGCAAGTGAACTAGAGATTTCTGTTGTTAAGATATAAGGGATAATCCATCCATTTTCCAACCCGCTGAATCTGAACACAGGGGTCTGCTGGAGCCAATCCCAGCCAACACAGGGCACAAGGCAGGAACCAATCCCGGGCAGGATGCCAACCCACTGCAGGACACACATAAACACACCAAGCACACACTAGGGCCAATTTAGAATCGCCAATCCACCTAACCGCATGTCTTTGGACTATGGGAGGAAACCAGAGCACCAAGAGGAAACCCACGCAGACATGGGGAGAACATGTAAACTCCACGCAGGGAGGACCCAGGAAGCGAACCCAGGTCCCCAGGTCTCCCAACTGTGAGGCAGCAGCGCTACCCACTACGCCACCATACCACCCATAAGGGATAATGATGACTGAAAAATAAGTGGGACTGGGTTAGAATTAGTATTAAATCAAGAACACATAGTAGAGTCATAACAAGAATGTTTCAGATAACACATGAAATTGGGCAAAGTGGGCCCCAAATGGATGTGGCAATTCCAGAGGTCTTGCATAATACTGATCTAAATGTTTGTATTTCTGGTGCTGCATGTGCACTTTGGGCTGAATTAGTCGTCTCAACATTCATCACCTCATGGGAGGCAATTGATTAATGGGTGAAGAAAGTTGGGTTTGTAACAGGTGCCAGTTTTATCTATAATGTAAAAATATCTTTATTTCATTAATTTTATTGCAGTCTCTGCCTATAACACTCTCGCTTGTTATGTTTCCACATACAAACAGCTCCTGCTGGAACACCTGGAGTGTCTGGTATCACGACATGAGCGCTCATTGAGGATGACTGTGGTGAAGCGGCAAGCTCAGTCTCCAGCTGGAGTGTCCAGTGAGGTTGAGGTTCTTAAAGCTTTAAAATCTCTCTTTGAGCATCACAAAGCATTGGATGAAAAGGTGAGGCTGAAAAAAAAGCACTTTTTACCAGCATGTCCATCTCCATTCAATCAACTTATGTTAACAATTCTTTTATTTGTGGTGTTGTGCTAAAGGTACGTGAACGGTTGCGAGTGGCTTTAGAACGGGTATCAGTCCTTGAAGAGGAGCTTTGTTCTTCATCCAAAGAGGTATACTGTGTTGTTGTATGGGAATGTTTCATATAATAATTCATAACTATTTGCTGAAAATGTTACTTAGTTGCAGTATAAAGTTGCTTTGAAGAAACTGGTTCACATTTACTTCCAATATTATACCAGATACTCTCATTGAGAGAACAGATTAAGAGGAAGCAACAGGGTTTGGACAATGGCAAAGAGGTAAGAGAAGTTTGTAATATTTAACCACATGTTCTTGTGTTATATGTGATAAGTAAATTGTACCTTTTCAATCTGCTCACCTTTAGCGACTCACAAATGGTCCTTCTACAGCTCTGGATGATGGAGAAATTGAAAGACAGAGAGAGGGAGAGGTTGAGCGTCAGAGAACAGAGCTGTCTCAATTGAGAGAGAGGCTTGCTCTCATGTGTCGACAGGTAATGGTTTGGGTGATGTTTGGATATGTAAGACTAGATTGCAATTTGAAGAGAATCCTAAGGAAGCATAAGGTCAAGTGTGAAAGACAATGGATTAGAAATGCACATGTTTTATGAAGAATGGAATGTTCTGCCCAGTGAGGGAAGTTGTCTCTGAGCATAGTAGAAATGATGTCCAGTAGGAGGAACTGAGAGTGAAAATATTTGAGAATATGATTTAAGAGATCTTAAGAAAAAGAAACTGGGATTTAATCAATGACCATTAAGTTTTCTGGAGTAGAGTCCAATTTTCAAGAACTGTAATTGCCCTCTTCCTGCAACAATTAAACTGCACTTAAATTCCACATCCTAGAAATAAAAGTTAATTAATTTCACAACCTGAACCAGGTTATGGACCAGTAGAAGAGCAATACCTAAACACTATTGAGAATAAGCAATAGAAAAACCTCATGCAAATTAAAAAATGCTACATTGATTTTGCTTTGGGAAATAAAAGAAAACCCAATATTTTTGTCTTATTATTTAAAAAATCACTCGCTGTATTTAAATTAGACATTCACTTCACCAGTCTAGCATCCTTTGTCACCAAGTATAGCAGTGTATTCACTCTATATATGGACAGAATACCTGACAATTAAAGAGGCATCTCTGCACATGCTGTACTAGAGGTATTTGCCAGTGACATGTTACACTGAGAGTAAGTTTGCAAAGTTAGATTTTTTTGCTGATGATGTTAAGCAGCTGATATAACATAATTGGCTACCTAGAGTTATCCTATGGACCTCTGGTAGCTGCTGCATCCCATCCTTAAATTCTATATTACTTGCAAGCACCCTTTTCCTGTAGTAGTGCAAGTACTCTGCTTGTGTTCTTTGTAACAGTGAACCATCTAGAGACAGGTTTGGAGAATCACAGTTTAATGCTGCTTGAATGTTGCCTATTATCATGACAATTAATCAGTTTCCCCTAAGAGGGAATTTAATTGGAAGTCAGGATTTCCAAACACTGTTTAAACTATAAATTGCCCCGATATTTTGATAGGAACACCTTCATTAAATGAAGAAATTATGTGAATAGAAAATTCAACATCCAAAAAATGTTCAGTACCTACTGAACTTAATAGCTTGCTATCCCAGCTCAATACACATACATATTCTGAGGAACAACAGTGTGGGAAATCACTTTGGGGCAGGTGTTGTTTGAAATGACTGACTTCTAGAGTAAACTGGTGAATTCAGGTGGTATAAGTTTATCATGAAAATATGATCTGACTTTAGCATTTTCCTTACGAATATTGTAACTTTTTACAATAAACTCAGACAACACAAGAGATACACTGTAACACAGTCCCTGGATGAGCAAGTTTCACTGAGGGAAATGCAGTTGGAATGTTAAATGGACAGATGTTATACTTAGACTCATTGAACATGAGACTACTTCTTCAGCCTCAAAAGATTTTATTCAGGTTTGAAGCACTACTTTAAAGTGCACCTTGAACGGTTAAGACCAGATGAAATACCTTAAAATGGATTTCCAGTAGCACCATCCAAGGAATGCAATGCTTAATGCAACTAATGATATTTCATTTCTGTATATAAGAATGTCAAGCTTCTTGAGAATCTCTGTCATGTTATCTAGAATGTTTCCATCTGATTTCAGACTATGTCAGTAAAAACCCTCATGCACATAAGTAGAAGTTGTTCAACAGAGCGGTGTAACCTTGGCCTGTGCACCATATTTTGTAGGGCCTGGGAATGAATTTCTGCGGTGGGCTGGTGCCCTGCCCAGGGTTTGTTTCCTGCCTTGCGCCCTGTGTTGGCTGGGATTGGCTCCAGCAGACCCCCATGAATCCTGTAGTTAGGATATAGCGGGATGGATAATGGATGGATGGATGGGAATGAATTTTGACCTGTATAAATACAATAAACTGCTGTATATTCTACAGTCATATTTCTGTTCACAATCACAGTCCTTTGGAAGTTTGCTTTCAGATACAGCCAGCTTTTATCTAAATTAACAATGACAAAAACAAGTTTGTATTAATTCATTAGTGTCTTTATGGAAGCAAAAACTACGCAACACACAGCAGCCTATCATTTTGTCCAGTCTCTAATTCATTTGGAGAGAATTTTTTCTTTGTGCTTAGAATTTGGCATTCATTTAGCATTCTTTTTCAAACTAATCACAGGAGATTTCTTGCAGTTTAGAAGACACTGTGCATTATTTCCTATCCTATCAGGATATTTGGTGGCATTCTATGGGTGGAAACAACATGCTCCTTAATGTCGACGCAACTTTAACATGCTATTTGTAAAAATATTATGAGTGAGAAGGATTAAAAAACACTTATTTGGACATATTGATATATATTGTTCTTAGGAACTTTTAAGAAATATTTGGATGTTGAGATTTAGGATTATAAAAATTTCTATGGGCGGCACGGTGGCGCAGTGGGTAGAGCTGCTGCCTCGCAGTTGGGAGACCTGGGGACCTGGGTTCGCTTCCTGGGTCCTCCCTGCGTGGAGTTTGCATGTTCTCCCCGTGTCTGTGTGGGTTTCCTCCGGGCGCTCCGGTTTCCTCCCACAGTCTAAAGACATGCAGGTTAGGTGGATTGGCGATTCTAAATTGGCCCTAGTGGGTGTGTTTGTGTGTGTTCTGCGGTGGGTTGGCACCCTGCCCGGGATTGGTTCCTGCCCTGTGTTGGCTGGGATTGGTTCCAGCAGACCCCCGTGACCCTGTGTTCGGATTCAGCTGGTTGGAAAATGGATGGATGGATGGAAAATTTCTATTGTTACATGATAATATTTGCTGAAGACCTAAATCATTACTTGAATACACGGAACAGACTTTGTGATCAAGTGAACCTGTTTCTTTTCTATCTATCTATCTATCTATCTATCTATCTATCTATCTATCTATCTATCTATCTATCTATCTATCTATCTATCTATCTATTTTTAAAATCTGAATATGCAAATTAGCAGGTTATACTACATTGTGTAATATAAAGGATTACTGTTAGAAGAGAGAGCACTTTGTACTTTAATAAACAAACAGTAGCAGGGACTGGAATGAATCTTGTAAGAGATGATAAATTGTTGGGTGAATGAAATATATATTTTGACAACCATTTAGTAGAGCTTACCAGATGTGAGGGGTGATGGATAAAGGAGTTCTTTTAACTGTGAGGTTGAGAATATCAAGTAGAAGAGTCGTACTAATTGTACATTTGTATATTATTGATATAACAATAATTTAGAACATTTGATCATGTGGTGTTATGGATGATATTTGTTGGAAACCAGGTGTATAATGTGAAAGTTGACAACGTATAATATACTGGATTGATTAGTGTGAGAGTTATCAGTACAGAGACTAGACAGTGTAGAGTGAGAGATAACCATAAGAGGATACTGGTGTGTATGGAGAAGGTACTAGAATGTAGTATAAAATATGTTCAGTAGAGGAGACTAGCTATTATTTGTGAGGTTCATTTAGTACTGGAAACTGGGATGTTTTGTTAAATTAAGTTTAATATAATAAGTACAGTAAGGTAGTTATACTCACTAATCATGGTGTGGGTGGGTGCAACATGTTGCATGTTGATTAACACATGCAAGTAATAATTTTACTGTTTTCTGTACACATGACAATAATGTGTACAAAAAAAAAAACAAAGTTATTCCAGTCTCTTTAAGACTTCTTCACAGAGAGTAGTTTTCAATCGTGTAATAAGTGCCACAATGCCTCATCTCAAAAGCTTTTCATACACTCATTTTACATTCATCAATCAAGTGCTGCATTCATGACTTGAAAAAGTTTGGGTTTAAATTGATACACCTTGATTCCCCAGATAATACTACTACAGCAGAACAACTGGTTAACACCTTTTAAATAGAAACACTCCCAGTGTGCAACAAAAGCTCATATTTTATCTCTGACTATTTTAAGATAGTGGCATAGCTCCTTGTGATATCCATGTTGTGGAAAATTCAAGTTGTCCTTGAATGCTCAATGAATATCATAAAGACCAAAGATATAAAAAGTTTAGTAACAAAATAATTATACGGGAAGGGGGTTAAATACAAGGAAGTAGAGAGTACCAAACAAACTAACAGAAAACAAAACCCTAGCCACTCCACAGAACCTAGTTAAAACAGGTTTTGCAACCCTGTTTTCTTTATTACCTAGTACACTTTCCCATGTAATAATAATATTAAATACAGCCTTTCAAGGGGTCACGTTGTACTATGTCTCAGAATCATTTCCAGGTTTGCAGGCTGCATTCCCTATGAAACAATGATGCCAAGCTAGAACTCCACCTAGGCAGTGCTTGATACCTGTGGACTCCCAAGCCTCTTGAAATGCTAGCTACCTAGAGCAGCTCCATGAATGCCTGTACTAATTGAATGATATCACAGTCCCCCATATTTCTTTTTGAATCTGACCATGTGTCCCCATGAAAATGTAGTCACTGTTTATTCCTAGTCTTCCCCTTCATTCAGGCCTGCTCCTTTCTCAACAATATTGTGCTCTTGTGTTAAATTGGTATATCAATGTACAGTGCCATGGCCATTATGTATCTTATAATAGCTCTTTAATAGCTCTACCTAGTTCTTATGATATTTTCCATGGCTGTATTTCCAACCTTGACCAGAACTCCTGTGACACTGTAATGGTCTTAACAAAGAGACATCAAAACTAGCTACATTAGGCTAATTATACTGTATTATGTGGGTGGTCTACTGCATGCTTTCATCAAATATTGGGGGAGGGAATTTCTATTAAATTTTAATTATGCTGTTAGTGTTGTATCTATCTTTTTTAAATGTGCAATTACTCTCTTTAAAACTTCTGAGCAAAATGCTGGAACCATAATCATACTCATTATGTACTCTAAGTAGAATATTGGAAACTGCCATGTATGTGGTAGACTGGAATGAAGTAAGGAAGTCACTGATTAACATAGAATATGATATTACTTAGCTTTCCCATCTTTTTTTGGTATAGGTAGGAGAGATTGAGGAGCAGCTAGCTACAGCAAGAAGGGAGCTGGCAAAATCAGAAGAGACAAATCTTAAACTTCAGAGAGACGTGAAAGAGGTATGAGAGTAATAAAGAAATTTCTGTCGTATTGTGCTGTTCTCCTCTCTCCTTTGGTACATGTGTTACTCTTTGTTTTTCAACCTCCAGCATGCCTCTTCACATTATTTTTACCTTCCTCACACTTTTTCACTTCCTTCTGAAACACCTACTGTTTTAAGTCAGTCTCTTCAATTAGAGTTATCTTTTCTATGCTTATAGACAAATCTTTTTCAACCAAAACAGAAACACCGGTGGTAGAAAACAAATACTGTAGTTAAAGTAAAAACAATAAAATGAATAAATTACTGCTTGTTTATTTAAAATCTTTCTCAGTTGCCAATACTTTTGTAGCAATATTTCACCTGTCACCATAGTGCATTACTTGCTATGATTTTAAGCTGTGCAGATCACACAGCATTACCAGGTTGTATAGACTATAGAGAAATATTACAGACATTCCTACCTTGGCTCATCATAATTTATGTCCATCATCATAAATACTCCATTTTGTCACCCCAGCCACAACAACACTTCATATGTTGAACAATAAATAACATGGGGAATGCGTAGGTTTTAATGGGAAGGAGACTGCAAAAATCTGAACTGTATGCTAAAGTTCTTCAAACACATACGACAGGAGTGATGCATCCTCAATAGATTATTCTCTGAAGGTGAAAACTGACCAAAACAGATTGTTTCAATATTTTTGTAGTAAAATAACGTTCAATGACTGGGTGAACAGTTTAAGGAAAGGTAAAGGTAAGCTAGAATTTGCAGACAGTCAAATAGAAAATGCATTGAGCTTGCATTTTAGTTTATATTTGCAAATAAGTTGATGACCTCCCAAAAGTAATAGAGACTACTAAAGAAGTATATCATGACTTAAAAATTGTAGAGTGAGTTCTTCTACAGACCAGATAACATTATTTCACAAGAGCTTAAGCAAGTTAACAAGTAAATCAATGAAAGGTTTTATTAAGAAGGAGTCACACATGTTTTGAAGATTTAGGGTACAGTCAGCATAGGTTCAGACTAAGAAAGCCATGTTTTACTAATATCCTGGAACTCTATGAAGAAACAACAGAAAAATGTGATCAATGAGATGAATATATTATTATCTTGATTTCCTTAAGGCTTTTGATAATGTACCCATAAAAGATTAGTGATCAAACTAAAAAATTGGATTAAATAGTGGAAGCAAAGGGTCATGGTGATGGCAACTTTACACAATTATGTGATGTTAAAAGTGGTGTCCCTCATAGATCAGTGCAAAGACCACTGCTCTTTTTAATATTCATAAACTGTCTGGAAAAAAATATAATCAAAAAGCTACTTAAGTTTGTAGATGATACCAAAACTAGGTAGAAGGGCAGATAATCTAGTATCAACTAAATTGTTACAGAGCGACTTGGATAGCATACAGACTTAGGTAGATTTGTATCAGATGGAATTTAATGAAACTAAATGCAAAGCTTTATCTGAATACACTTCAGGAGGTCTGAAAGTTGAAAATACACTTATGAGAAGTACTTAGGAGTCATAGTGTATTCATTACTATTTTCAACCAGACAGTGTATAATAGTGATTAAGAAAGATAATTGAATGTTAGGTTAAATATCATAAGATGTGGAATTTAAGTTAAGGCTTTGCTTAAGTTATATAATGCACTAGTTAGACATCACCTGGAGTACTGTGTTCAGTTTTAGTCTCCATATTTAAAAAAAGACATAGCAAAGTTAGAGAAGGTCGAAGGAAGATCACTTAGGCTGATTCCAGAACTACAGTAAGAGATATGAGCTAGGGGGAGAAATTGAAGGAGTTGAATCTTTTTAGTTTAAGCAATATGAAGTTAAGAGGTTACATGATTTAAGTTTTTTAAATTATCAAAAGGAATTAATAGAGTAGATCCCAGTTGTCACTTTAAAATAAATTCTTCAAAGAGAACACTGGGAGAATAAGGGTAAATTTTACACAAATATTGTAATGTTTTTGTTCAAGTAGAAAACAAGAGAACATGGAATAAATTACCAAGTAGTGTGTTGGAGAGCAAGGCTTTAGTAGGGACCTTCAAATGTGGACAATCTAGATGAATAGGATGGATAAGCTTGTTGGCCTAAATAGCCTATTCTCAGCATAATTGTTCTACCATTCTAAAATTATAACCTATTGCAAAATTTGTTTATTTTTAACTAAAACTGAGCTGATAAAATTCTCTGCTATCCCAGAGTCAATAAATGCTTGAGCATTTATTTCTTTTTTTTGGTGTAACTAGAAGAAACTGAGTTTAGAATGGCAAGCAGGTACTGCTCTAAGACCACTGATAAAAGAATGAGGTGACTAGTTTTTCACAAAGCTTGGTACACTTACTAATTAAGCAGCCAGAGCCACTACAGTAAAAACAAAGTACTACTCAAAATAGTAACCGTTGGACAATACCCAGGATCAAACCTGCAATCTCTTGATTACATGACAGCAACTTTTTCCTCTGTACCAGTCAAAGAGACATATCTGCTTTGTGTCAATTGACATTTGGGCTTCGTTTTTTAACACTTTGAAAGTAACATGTAAATTGAATAATTTATTTGTCTTTCGTTATATTCCTCAATAAAAGAGCACTTGTTTTGTTATACCTTTTGTGAAAGTGTTTATTTGATATTTGCATTTCAGTGTTAACACTTTATACACTTCACGTCAGCTTTTTGTCATTACTATAACATGAAAAAAGTTTCTTTTTCAGTTATATATTCAACATTTCTTGCCTCGTGTTTCCTGTCATCCTACATTTACATAGATCTTTAATACAAACTGAACCTTCTGGACTGGTATACAGTAGTTTGATCCATTTAACAAATGTTCGGGCCAAACCATATTTCTCCAATGTAGTAAAAAGTTAGTTCTATTCAACCATATCAAATGCTTTTTCTGTATCTATACTAATTAATAAAAGGCAAAGCCCTCACTGAC